>NC_050469.1:28197545-28520045 GCF_013373865.1 Monomorium pharaonis
CGGAACATGGAAATATGTTACTGCGAAGTTAGATTAACGCGCTTTGATACTGTCGATATTGTCATGTGCCTCAATAAAAATTGCATTCCGTAGAATTCCTGCTGTTATTATACTATGTACATTCATTATCTTCACGCAAAATTGCGAAATAATTATATACGTATTCCTTTTTCCTGTCTATTATCTGTCGCATTGGCGCTTCTCGTGACTCCAAATTTAATAAAAATAGCTCGCAATTATCGAGATCATAAGGCTGTTAATGTTCCATTATCAATATCTACATATCATTACTATTTCCCTCATTATTCCGATGGCATTATCTCACGAGAGATCTCGTTGCTTCGCTTCTTTATTTAATGAGAGGATCAGTAAAAAATCAGTAAAGATCCGTTATTTTAAATATATTATAACGGAATTCAGTTACTAATATCAATAAAGATTATTGATTTTACAATTAGAAGTTATAAGAGATTCGTTTATAGATAAGTTATAACGTTATGACATATTTATACGATAGCATATTTCGAGCGGGTAATTACTAATCGCATTCGTTATATATTATATAGATTCCACTTTCTCGCATCGTTTGCACGCGAAAAAAAGACGTCAATGTAAACTGTTTACGACGCGCGAGATTCCTGCTGGAAGATCCCTTACCAGTGACGTTGCACGCGACCACGCAATTTCAGAGTTACGAACTGGCCGGCGCGACGGTCAGCCAACTCGCGACTCTAATTGGTCTGCTTTGCCTCGCTTGATTGCACACAAAGTAATTAAAAGTGTCGTCATTATGCTTCACCTATCGTCAAACGACTCGTCTCTCTCGCCACTCAATCCTAATCGCCCCTTGTAAACTTGCTTCCGTGGTCTTTAACGGTATATTTTCCGCCGCATTTGCATGTTATTATTGCAGCGCGTTATAAAATTACACGCATTTTGAAGTTTACGAAATTCTACTTATGTAGTAATGTGCAAAGTTGGCACTCTTCATTTTATACGTACTTACGATCATTCTCGAGCAACACGACGAAAGCCAACGATCCGAAAAAGTTGTACAAGCGTTTTTCTATGAACACGTCGGATTATTGTGCAAAAAGAGTTTGTGAAAGTTTGGCCAGCAGGTGCTGCGCGTAAAAATCTTGTGCTAATTAGGCATTATTCTGTTTATGCGAATACTGTAAATATTCTCAAGCACAGACAGTGGTTTTTCGTATTCAAAATTAAAGAGATCATTTCCTAACCGTTTAACCTACCTAATTTCATTCAAATAATTTTCAAAAGAAACCTGTATCTTTAAAAAATGTGAAGAAAAAGATGTGTTACGAAAAGCTACGGAACACTTTATGTAACATAGTCTATAAATATTAACAACAATAAATGAAATTAGAACTGATAAAAATGCCTTAACATATAAATATTAATTTTCACTCTTTCAGAATACAGATTTATGATGTGTCTGTAAAGCTGACATATTTTATTAACTTGATGAAACAGCGATGCTTTACAAGCTTAGATATAATGAAAAGCGTGACTCTTTCTCTCTCTCTCTCTCTCTCTCTCGCGCGCGCGCGCGTGTGTGTGTGTGTGTGTGTGTGTGAATATGAAATAAGTCTGTATCCTTACTTTAAACTGCAATACTTTTTAAAATAATTCTACCGCATAAATTTTAAGCTAAACAAACCAGAACTATCATCAAAAGTGCCGAAAATTGTTAGTACGATATATGTCCGCCGAGTGTCATGCCGGTGGTAAAGTAAAAATAGTTAAAAAAAATGTATATGTATAAAGCGGAAGAACTTTTGAAAATAATTTAACCGCATAGAACTCAAGCTGAACAAACTAGAACTACCGTCAGAAATACCGAAAATTATCTGCACGACACACTTCCGCCTGGCGTGCTTTGAATATTCAAAATTATATAAAATTGTTAATTGTTAAAATCTCGTAATGTCCTACGTAATTATTAGCCTAGAACTGAAACGAGAACAGAATGTAATATTCGATAGTTTTGCACAATTGTACAAAAGAGAATGTGTCACATACTGGCACACATAAAAAAGTTAGAACATTTTTTTTCATCTTTTTGATATAAAAAATGTAGAATTATAAAAGTATGAAAAAATGCTGGAAGTATCATTGTTTTTTTTTTTTTTTTTTTTTTTTTTTTTTTTTTTTTTTTAAATTAATGTTCGCAAACACATTTGAGATTTAGAAGGTGATTTGGAAATAAAATCAATGATCACGCTCTCGTGAAAGAATTGCTCGTACGTTGCTCGGACTTACCTGGATAGCGGTCCACTGCTGATGATGTAATGAGTGTAGTAGAATATACTGCCGAGAGAGACGAGCAGTAGTGCCGCGACGCAGCGCTTCACCGTCGCCTGCTTGACGACGTAGCGCGGACCGACGGCGCCCAGTAGAGGAACGCCAGCTTCGTTTGCGGATATCCTCAGCACCATCGTCTCATTCGACGACGTCTCTGCGGATGCGACAACGCCTCGACGTGGATTATCGCGAAGTCCCCGGTCCCCGAGCGAGTCTGCACGGGACGTGTCTGCCCGCGGCGTGCGAACGGTTATGCTGCCACTTTATAGTCAACGGATCTGCCGACGAAAGGTCAGGTAGCAGCTCCAAGAATCGTTGATGATCCCCGGCGAGCGGGGATCATTTTTTCGTCTGCACAGTATAGAGCACCTTCGTCGCCATGTTCTCGCGTTTGCAGTCCTTCTTCGAGCATTCACATGCAACATTGAATCGCGCTACGTTTTAACGAACATCAATATACGTATATTAATTTATAACACTAGATTTTCCCTCGTTCAATGAGAGCAAATCATTGTATGAATTAATTATTTCCTTAATTTCTACGTATCTTCTTCGTGAGTGGCGATATTGGTAAATCCAAGTACCTCGAGTTTGAGGGAAGCCAATGGTTGGAATCAGGTTAAAACACGAGCTCGAGGTTACTCGTCGTATACCTTTCGATCTCACAATCAATAAAGTACCCTTTGACGAAGTTAACGAACAGCATTGGACCGGGACTTCTCGACTCTCGATGCGTTAGTCGAACGTTTCCTCACGTTGGAGGTAAATCTACTTAGAACGGCGAAGGAAATCCTGACGAAGAAATTTCAAGACGATCGTACTTGAGACGGACGAGACGAATTCAAAGTTCATTAAACGCGCTTAATCCCGCTGGCACTGCGTACGTTCTAAGATACGGCGGTCCCTCCTGTTCAAGATTCTCCCGATCCAACCGGCGGTCGCGAACCTGATCGGCCCCGGATCAAATCCCCTCGTCCGTTTGTCGAGTAACATCGATGATGTCTCAGCATTGAGGATCTAGACACCACTTGTTGCACTTTCGGAAACGCGGGATGATCGCCATTTCGCACAAGCAGCACGAGACCGTGCCGTCAATATCGCGCAATTTTTTAACCCATCTGGCCGGGCTACCATGGATGAACTGTCATCGAGATTTCAGTGTGTCGTGACGCGCGACACCTCGTCATCCCCAGGTCCGCGTATTAGAAAGTCTCAACACGCTTTCTGACGAAACGATCGTCGCGAAACGTATGCCGTCTCATCGTTGACGTTACAGAATCGTTCTTGTCTCCGGGCAATTTCGATGTAAACGATTCGCGACTCTGCCGTTCGAGGCTTTCGTGCCTCGGAGCAATTCGCCACGCGAGAGATGGCCAGGGCAAGCTTCACAATTCGTGTCCTCGCGAATTCTTGCGGACCTCCCTTTTTCTCTCTATTCGTTCACTCGCTCGCTCGCCGGATAGCTGCCGCCTGTTTCCGGTGTCGTTGCGAGCGGGTTCACGGTTGAACCATTTGTTACGGCGCACGACCGCCCCTAGACACCATCTTGGACCCCCCCTCCCACGACGTGCAAGCAAACCGACTCACTCGTAAATTTCGAACGCTGCTTCGTGTCTTCCGCCCGACCCGACCCTCTTCTCATTCCCGCTTCTAGTTACCCCCCGTCGCCGGCTCCTACCTCTGTCTGTCAATTAGGAACGATGTACAGGCGCAGTGTTTCTTACGCGAAACAATTTTCGGAGTTTATTTCTTTGCGTCGGCGACCCTTTTCGTCCAGTGTTGGAGAATTCCATGGTATCACTCTGTAACAGTAAAAGAAAAAGAAAAAATTAGGAAAATAGATATAGCGTGATGATATTGGTGCTACAAATTCATAGATTCGGCAGCTGTTAATTTTTATTTTAAGTAGCAGATAAAAATTTAATAGATTGGAAAATATTATTTAAAAAAAATCTTTATCTTATCTGCAATTAAGATTGGGCAAATAAATATTGACAAGTCAACTTTATGGGATAATAAATGCAACAAGAGATGATTGCGCGCGAATCATCTCGAAACAATTAAACAACAGCAACCAAATGATTACGGCATCTAACAACTTCAATTAATCGGCCGGCTATAAGTATAGCAGTGCCGCTTTCTTCGGAGCCACCGGCCTCCTCTCGACTAATTTTTTTTCTCACCAGTTATATACATCCACCTTCAGCAAGAAGTCCATTAATCAGTCCTCTCTTCGCCTCAGGCCCCCGGCCCTGAGCGAGCGGCCTCGCGGCGATACAAACTTTCGTTTTATCTGTTGTATTCGCGCGAGTCTATTCGCCGCCGGACCTTTTGATACGGGGGTGGGAGGAACGAAAAATGCGATAAAAGGCGCCAGGGATAAATTGAAAATGAGACTGCAGAGCGATAAGAAACGCACGGGGAAACGTGGAAATGGATAGAATCGATGTCAAGGAGACCCTCCGGAAGAATACCACCCCTCCGCGCAACTCGGCCTCCTATCTCCCAGCGTCTCCAGGGAGCTGACCCGACATTTTTCCCAGGGAAAATATTGATACCGTCCATAGAACGCGCCAAGCTGATTTCGAGGAATCAAGCAGAGAGGAAGAAAGAGAAGAGGGGAGGAATATAAAGAGCGAACGGATGCGGCAGCTTCAAAAAAGACCTGACCGTGGAGAGCGGGGACCCGCGTGGCAACGACATTGGCGCACGGAATTTAATTACACGACCGGAATGACTGACACGCTAATGGGTGGATGGGGTAGCTCGTCGAACTTTGGCAATACCCTCCCCGCTTTTCTATTCCCCACCGTTCCCCCTCGATCGAGATCCTCCGTTCTTTGACTCGCTGACGTGTAATGATGGGACAGTTCGCTCGGAATGAAACTTGACGCTCGGCAAAACGAATGCTAGACTAGAACAATTGTTACGTGTTTACGTGCTAGAGAGGAAAATAAAATAGACAATCGCTTCATCAGTGTCATGTTAATAATTTTTAGTACACAAGGTATCCATGCATAATACGACAAAAGCGAGTGTAAACGTAATAAATAAATATTTGTTAAGAAATACTTTTTTTTGACCTTTTACTATTTCATTATATAACAAGAAATGTCGGATGCTGTAAAAAAGCCAGAATAACACATCTTTCTGAGTTTCCCCACATAGATAATATCATAAAATGTGTTCAGCTATTTTCTACATTCCTTAGGCAACTTCAAAGTTATTTATCTTACTGAACAAAGACAGTAAACAAAATTTATAGTAGTAGTAGTACTTTGCTTTCATTTAGATATATGACAGCATCCATACTAAATTCTCCCAAACACGCTCAATCCCGTAATTCTTTTTCGTCTTACGCATCGAAGCAACTTTTCTCGCAAGTTCCGCTCCGCGAGGAGTCGATTCGTTTATTGCACAAAAATAATTCCTACGGGATTCCTTCTTCGATCTACCCAGTGCCGGATGCTTAATTCGAGAGACACGTTTTGGCTCCCCGAGAGGGTCGTTAGTCGGATGCATCACGTGCGCGGATTTAGAGGGAGAAGCCACGTAGGTGCACCAGGGCCGAGATTGCACGAGGAAACTACTCGATTGGCACGAAATGATTACCGGAGGTTCCTCCTGATTATTCGTTCGAACGAAACCATCTTTCTTCCTCGCTTCTGCCGAAGAATCTTGCCGTATCTTCCTTCTCTTCGTTCTCCGGGGTTCGCCCGGGCGGATCCAATTTCATTGAAGCTACCTAGAATATTCCACCATGCTCATGCACGCGCACATACCTACAGCGTACGTATTTAATAAGTAACCGAATGCAATTCGGGATCAGGTTTAATTTACAAAATGCGTATCATGTAATCAATTCTAGCTTCTTCTTTCAATTCTATCTTTTTCGAGTGGAAAATTTCAATGGGATTGCCATCAATAGTTAATGAGGGATGCCACCCTTGAAGTCAAGAAAAGTTTCTGTAGTTAAAACAAGAAAACGATCTGATACATTTTGGCATGTACACAAATTAAAAATTGCATATTATATAAGTATAATAAATATGAAATATAAAAAACAGATAAGCTAAAATAAAAAAGAAAAATTTTGTTTATGAATGTTTTATTATATATGGGATAAAGGAAAAATGGCAGTCATCGGGAAATGTCGCATCCCGAAGTTTCTTGCGGTATGATTGGTGCGCTTCTTTTTAGTTCGTCGTGAAACAAAGCACTGCGAAAACGGGAATCTCCCGAGAGTATTTCGTAAGTATAGAAATCTCCCAAGTGAGACATATTTCTCAAAGATAGGGCACGCGCAAAATTTATCACTCCCTTCGAAAAAAATAAAAAAAAATAAAAAGACAATATCGTATTCTTTTTTTCCGATATCGTTTTTTTAGATGTAAGTTTTTATATTTAAAAATATAACACTAAGGCAAGGCATATAAGAAGGCTCATTTACATTATACAAAAGTTAATGACTTGATTTTTATATAAAATATTAAAACCAAATAATAAAAGCTCGAGAATTCTTTTCCCTCAAAAAGTTGAATCCCCATTTTCCGATCCTATTATTTCTACACACTATTATCCCACATACGATATTATCAATAAAACAATTTCGAGTTTATGAGGTGTTCCGTAATCCATAAAAAATTCTATATCGCGTATTAATACGCGTGGATCAACTTCCATTATTCGGTCGAGTAGTCTCCGCAGGAATTTCAAGGGAAAAAAGGCATCCGATATAGCCGCAGGTACATCCTGGATATATATTGCCGCTCCATTGAGCTTTAAAGCGTTAATAAAGGAATCAGCGATATATAGAATCAAATATAACCAAACAACAGTTGCGGAATTACGCGAAGTTCGACTTCCGGGACCGACTGATAACCGAAATTTTTATTTCACTAGTTGCAATATGTCACGTCGTGCTGCGTGATCCTTGGATTATAATCTATCATACACCCATATAGAGGTGTACCCTTTTTTTTTTCCTTGTCGGCTGTATTCGGCGGCGAGAACTAAAAAACAACGGCCGGAAATAACGCCTATTGCGCTCGCCGGCTCTCGCTTCCCGGCGCAATTCGTTGCACGTATACACGCACGACGTGTTTCTCCCGCGTACACACGTGTGGAATATCCGCGTATACGTACGTACTTTTGGCCAGGATAGAAGCGCGAAATTAAATCCGAGATACGCATACACGCTGCCCCTCCGCCACCCCTACCCTTCCCGTTGCTCCGGCTGCGTGTGCACTATGATATCGCGATATAATATAATCCAGCCAGCCTTCTCTGCGCGATTCCCGCCAGAAGCAGGCGTTTGATTCGCGCCTATGTCTCTCAGGAAATACCATATAAGTCGCGCGATCCATTATTTATGCGTGTCGAACGAATGCCCTCATTTCAATACGCGAATTAAAATCGACGTGTCACGAAATGCCGAATTGATGCATTGGCAATGCATCTCGACGAAGTTCGATGAAACGGATGCGCGCGGGTAGACGTGCACGTGAATCAGGAAATGACAGACATACTTTTAATCATATAATTCTGAAAACGTCCAAATGCAAAACTGCGGTATTCCGCGGGCGCACACCGGTGTGCGCAAACACGTAGAGCGTTTTGAGAAGACGCTGGAAATGGCATGCGAGGAGTCTGCATGGTGTCTTTGCTTGCGTAAAGGAAATCAAATATCCTGCTTGATAATTACAAGCTACGTGCTGTAAGAAATAGCATGTCGCGTAGACGGGCGAGGAAATCAGTTGAGAATTTACATACTGCTCGCTTGCGAGGGCAACGCGATTATACGGAAGGCTGTCGAGTGTTAAGAAGACATCTGCAACCCACCGAGTGACATGAGAAGAATTATATATATTAAAAGGAGATGTAAACGAGACAATCAATCTTTGTATAAAATTAGAAAATAGAGCAAAGATTTATATTAGTAAATAAATGTCACATACACTCTCTAAATTGCAATTAGTGAAAAGTCAATGAAATCAGTGAAAATAAATTGATTTTTAGTGAAATAAATATACTAATTTTTCAGTAATTGTATACTAATTCTGAAGTAAAAATCACTAAAAGACAGTAAATATTCACTAATTATCACAGTTGTAAGTATACCACTGCAAATCAGTGATAATGCACTGACTGCAATTTAGAGAGCAGGAGAATACTATATAACTTAAAAAATATTAACATAGTCAATTCTTCTGTTTATTTTATCTATAATCAATTAAATTAAAATTATATGTTTGAATATTCAATAATTCCCAAGAAATCGTTAGCATCTGAAATTTCATAAAATTAATATGCATAAGAAATTACGTTTCAGAATTCAATGTGCTAAAATAAAAATAACGATTTTTATACAGCGTTTTTTAAATACAGCGTTAAATTCGACGGGAAATGGAGTCATAAACCAGGGTATGTGAATAGCGCAAAATTCTACAATAATTAAATGCGTTGTCTCAGAAATGATGGTATTAAACTTAATAGCCGCTTGCGGTTAGATTATTTGACGTCGTGGAGAATCAAAGTTAATGGTAAAGATAGAATTCTGACGATGCAACGGCAGGGATATCACCACGGCTTAGTAATGGTTTAAAAGCTGCGGATGAAGCACGGTCTCCGCATATTACCCGACTTAAAAAGCAATTAACTGGCTGACGAGGCGTGCGGGAGATTTTTTCGTACTGCGCGTGCATTACATAGGGCTTTTTACTGTCGTTCCGTGTAAACTAGTACTCTCCGCTATTTGTGCCTCCTTTTCTCTCTCTCTCCCTCTCTCCAAATCTTCGAATTAAAAAAAATATGTGTGCCCAACAGCGTCTTTCTTTTTTTCTTTTTTTTTCTTCAAGAACGTATAGTTTACGTAAAAAAACAGTTTTTTTGCACAGTGTTTTTTCACGACATAGAAAAATATATAATATCAATGTATAATTATGGAAATAATACAGGACAAGATACTGCAATAGAAGATAGTCTTGGAAACGCGGAAGCTGATAACTGTGCGTAGGTGTTCTGCGATAAGAAAATATTTCTTCTATTTTCCACGTTCTAGTAGCGTGCAAATACATGCTAATTGTTTGAATTAAAATTTAATACATAAGAAGGCAATTCCCAATGTATCCCATTTGCACTCTGTTTTCTATCAATTTTGCATAACTCTTTAATAACAAATGTTGAAATCTGAAAATTAAATTGTACATCGAGCTATTAAGAGAAATTACGCGTCACGTTATTTATAAAATATTAATTTATAATATGATTTAATGATAAAAATTTCTATTTTAAAGATACGCTAGACACAAAATAAAGTGTAAAAAACTTGAAAATGTTAATACCGAGAAAATCAAGAGAGGATTTAATTGTTGATTTAAATTGGACTTTATCGTCCTATGCAACAAGCTGCAGGATTTGAATCGAGCAAGCGATTATTCCACTTATCGTTTCGCAGCAGAGACTGTTTTCGGCTTTTGCTGTTGCAATCCCGGCGCATTTGTGGTCACCGCAGATTCTCTGGCCGGCGTATTTTTTACCCGTCGCGACCACAACCGGAGAGCGGATCTATCGACGGTGTTGCTGTCATTTCAACGCAGTTGCACACACAGCGATAGACGGGCCGGACAACGGAGATGCGCACGGCCGAAGATAGATAGATGCATACGCATATCGACGGCGTGGTAACGCCTCTTTACGACTGCCGTCCGTATCGCGCGATATTTAACGTGTCGTCATAATTCGTCCTGTCGCTCGTTTTTGCTCACGCCGCCCACGGGATTTTGCGAGCGCATCGAAGTTTGCGCGAACGTGGCTCGTGAAAGAATGCAATGAAGCGACGTATAAAAATTCCATGCCATTCCGTCGTCTTCGCGCACGTACTTCATCCAAGATCAAACTCACGTCGCGGGTAATATTTTAAGCTCCGGTATATGAATACGGTTCATAATGCAGTCCGCAAATATAAACAGAGTAACACGTTGAAATTATCGGGAAACCGGAAATACTGCTTTTGTCATTACACACACATATAAATCGGATACAATCGTATAAGTTGGAAAATACAAAAGTGCAGAATAAATATAAAATATATATTATTAGTTTCAGCTATAAATTATTCCACGGCCCATTTGTTCTTATATCAATTTCGTTAGTCTCCTGTTACGATGAAAGTGTACAACTTATTTTTACGTTAAAATTCAAGAAGAGAGTAAGTATGATGTATCGTGTTCTGAACTGCTACGTTGATCATTAATTAACTGCCGTCGGCGTTGTACGTCGTAGCGGGACATTCAAGAACGAGCGCGCGACATAAAGCGCAGGTAATAAATGCGTCTCATTTATGAGTCGTTTGAAATTATAATTAAAATTGAAATTTCCTAGGAAATAACAACGTGGAAAGATATGATATTAGATTAAACGTTACTCAAATTAGATTTTGTACAATTTGGAAAAGAGAAGGCAAATCTGCAAGAGCTGACCTACATAACACTGCAATTTTACATTCAATCGTGTTGCTCGGGAAAATCGACGATACTTTACTCTCTCTACTTTCGCGAGTTGATCCGAAAGTTATAACGAAAAGTGAACGACCAACAGCTATTTGACGCAAGAACATGAAAACGGACGTGTTGTCCCTTGTCGGGTGCATGTATCTTCGTGTGAGTGTACACGCCCGTCTTTGTCGGATTATTGCTCACTCGTCCCTCGTTTACTTTTCGAGTGCTCCTCTCAGCGAGTACAGCGCGTCTAATTACGACTCCGTATCCGCTTACGGAAGTACTTGTACAAACACGGAAGAGCATACGCAGGGGCGAGTTATCGACGTCGTTATTAAATTTACCAGAACTACAATATTTGTATAGCGATTAATATTACTGATTAATACTACGTGGATTATTAACATAGCAACTCTTTCCTGTTTCATTTTGATAATAAACGACGTTATTAAACCGTGTAATTACGTTCCGATTGTGATTAGAGGACATTGTAATATTTGTTATTCGCTAAATGTTAATTTACAATTTCTCTATCAATCCTAATCAATCTGTTTTCTCTGTAATGTTCTGCTCCGAATTCCTAAATTTTAATTTCATTCGCTGTCTCTATCCAATATATCTGATGTTATTAACCTGTGTAATTACATTTCAGTGATTTGTGATTGGAAGACATTGTAATATTTGCTAGATATTAATTTACAGTTTCTATAACAATCATCATAAATCTATTGTTCCCATAATTTCTGATCAAAATTCTTAAATTTTAGTAGTTAGTGTTTAGTTAGAGTTTAGTTGAAATTTGAAGCAAAAGATTTGTTTTAATTGAAAAAAAACTATTAAAAACTGTATAAATAAATTTAATAATATATAATATAATGAAACAACAGAATATAATTAAAGTAAAAGTGCTCCGTTTAGACCAAATTATCCGTAAGTACTTGTATAAGCAAAATAAAAATTTTTTAACAACTGCTTCTGCATTTTGTGCTAAAATGTACAAGTGTAAAATAAATCCTAAGATAAGTGACATCAAACAAAATCTAATTAATATCGTAAATATCACGTCATCGCTTCTGAATAAAAGGGTGTTAACTCAGAAGCCGTTTGACAAGGGCATTAATTCGAAAGCCGATTAAAAGGGCGTTAACTTGGAAACTGGTTGAAAACGGCGTTAACTCGGAAGCCGATTGGAAAAGGCATTAACTGGAAAGTCGGTTAAAAAGGCGTTAACTCGCGCACTGAAATTTTTCGCTTTAATTTAAGTTTTGACAGCATTGCCGAAATAATTTTGGTACTCTACCTCTATGTGCATATTCATTTTCGTTTCAATATGTTTATGTTTTAAATAATTTAAATCAAGCACCAAAATTATTTTGGCAGTGCTGCGAAACTAAAATAAAGCGAAAAATTTTAGCAGGCGAATTAACGCCTTTTTCAACCAGTTTTCCGATTAACGCCTTTTCCAACCGGCTTCCGATTTAACGCCCTTTTCAAACGGCTTCTGAGTTAACACCCTTTTATTCGGAAGCGACGATGTGATCTTTTCATTAATACACATTTTACTTTACCTATTCTTTTTATACAATATTTAATCTTACGTAAGTGAAATAAATGACGATTAAATCCAAGATATAATCGTGAATTACATATTGAGCAATCAGTTGTGATTTAATAAAAAAATATTTTTAAAAATAATGTAGTAATTATAACCTTTGTGTAATATTTATGATAGAGAGTTCTTACGAAAACGTTTAATACGTAATAAAAAAATATTTTTAAAAATTAATTAAACATTTTCGTAAGAACTCTCTATCATAAATATTACACAAAGGTTATAATTACTACATCTAAACGATTAATGAGAATACTTTGCCCCAAAAGAATATTTCTGATATTTATACGACGACGTATTTTCGTCCGGCGAGATGCCGCATCTCTTGCAGTTAATGGTCGGTAAAGTACGTTTTAGTAGAGCCCACTCAAGCATATGGCTGGTACAGTACGCGATAATTATGGTTGTAAGCTGAAATTGCGATCATATCGACGTGCCGGCAACGCTGTTAACTTGCCACGGTCCCGTGTAGTCGTACGTTGTACGTGTTAATTCGGTGTTAACATCTGTCGTGTGTACCGACTTGCAGGGGATAGAACGCTAGCTACGATATTTGCACTAATGATGACACCGTAAAACGGAATGCGTACGCTGGCACTGCAAACCGGTAAGCTACGATTTATGGTAATTAAATTCACGTATGCGCGCCCAAGAAACAGATTCAAGTTGCCATATTGGGACTTTGAGCCGTTCTGCAAACAATATTTCGCGTAACGTTACGTTACATCAAATGTCGAGAAATTATTTCTTACCATATATCCGGGAAACAAGAACGTGCGTATTCATGAGCAATAGTAATTTATGCGCGTGACAGAATTGCTTACCCGCATTGCCAACAATAACGAGCTATTCGACTTCAATCAACTCAATTCGGCTGAGTCCATTGAAATGTTCGAAGCGGCGCATAAACGCCAGTTGCCAGGTAAACGTGTTTCAAGCTTATTTAATACACACACACACGGCGACTTAATAGATAGTCGTGTTAATTAAGGCAAAGTGGTGAAATTTGCGTATTAACACATTATGTAATCACCTACATAGTTTTGGAAACAATGTTTACTCGAAGAACCAAAGAATTTTACTAACATCGTGTATATTGCATTATATATTCTGTCGCATCTTAGATATTGCTGCCACATTTCTTGGTTCGAGAAGAAAATTCAATTTTAGCCGATAGCGGTAAATTCTGTGGCGCTGGCGATTTCGTTACTCTCGTGTGTGACGCAGAAAGAGACTGCGAAATTCACACCTTTCCGCGTCAAAGCCGCGGGTCGGCATCGAAATGCATTTCTTAAAAGGAAATGGCCTATTGAATTTCGCTTCGCGCGGAGATCTTAGACTCCGGGGACGTAGAGGGAAGTTCGATTCTCGGATGATGCACGGTTCCCGTGTTTACCATCCCAAGTTCGCGCCCCGTTTGCCCCGCGTTGCATCGACCCTACAGTGATGCGCACCTCCACAGTCACCTCGAGGATCATCGCCGCCACCGCCGCCACCATTACCAGCGCATCTTCGACTCTCGTCCCCGCTACAGATCAACGTTCTCTTTTTCGTTTTGCCTCAAGGCATTCCAGAGTTCACCTCGTACACCTCCGCTTCGTCCTCGAACTTCCGCGACGCGGATTTACGGTTCCTCGTCCGCGACGTCGTCGCTTAAAGCTTCGTCGTCGTTGTCGTCGTCGTCGTCGTCGTCGTCATCGTCGTCGTCGTTGTCGTCGTTGTCGTCGTCTTTACCCGCAGGGTATTTTACTTTTGCGGATTAAAACGTTGTATGCGCGAAAAAAAAGGAAAAGAAAATTTGCATGTAAGTAATTATGATAAATCCTATCCTATCCTGGCTTTATTAACGCTTGAGCAGTTAGCCAAATTTTGACTCCTCGCATAATTTCGTAAATTTATAATTTAATATAATTATAATATTTTATTCACGGTTTACGTATAATGAGATGCGAGTAATAAAAACATGAACTATAATATTCGACGAATCCTCTTAAGGATTCAACCAGGGCATAATAATTAAAGCACAAAGAGCTATATATTTAAATTTATAACTAGAGCAGTACTTTAAATCTCCAGCATGCATATGAGTAGAAGTATATGCATAAGGTATTAACAGCTTAACATAAATAACACGTCTACGTTCTTCGAGATTTAAATTTAAAACTGCAAGGTAAGTCAAAGTAAAAGCAATAAAACTATTTATTAGAAAATATTTCTCCGAAGTCGACAGTAAGTTGCAACTTACACTTTATTGCCAGATTCCTCTCAATCTCTATTGTTATTAACAGAATTATCGTTGGTAAACATGTTGTGTACTGATAATATTGTATTATTTGCATTATACTAACGTTGTAACACAACGTATCGCGCGATGATATAACACGCGCATTATTATCATACGTAATAGCGACAATAATACGCAATAATCGTGTTGTATCATAATTAGTTGTCATACATACAGTGGTAATGTATCCGTCATCGTTATTATTATGTCCTAACACAAACGTGTTAACGATGTGACTAATTTCAATAGATGTAAAATCTAAAGATTTAATTAAGCTCCGTTTAAACGAAGTAATCCTGACCGCGAGATACATTGCGCTGATGTCTCTTTGATATCTGTTAAAGATCAATATTTTAAAAAGCAGTTAAAATCACTGGTATACAAATTAAAGCTGTTTATACTATGTTTATATAATAATCAATCGTATGCCATTTCCCCATTTAAATTACGCATGATATTGATATTTTATACATTTTTTTTAATTGTCTTACATCATATTGTAATCTACAAGTGTAACAGTAATATTGTGATAACTTGTCGTTATGCACGGTTCCTGTTACAATATTATATTGTTATTTTCACGAAAAACACATCATACAGTTTTCATATAAGTTCAATGCAACATTCTCCAAATCATTTAACTTGAACAAGCTTTACCAAAAAGAGATAAAAAGCATATTCAAGTCACAATTTTCAAATTTTTTATCTTGTTCTTTTTACGGTACACAACAAAACGCGTGAAAACAACAAAAATGATGACGCACGTTGTTCAGTCGTAAACTTCTTTTATTGCAACCTTTGATGTTGTGTTAGAAAATCGTTGAACCGAGTGTACGTAAGGTATCGTAATTCTACCACAAGCTTTTTCTCGCGATATGTGTCATCTTGTATAATCATCTTGTATAATCGTACATAATCGACTTTCTGATCGAAAACACACTACACAATAGAGTCAATGACACTCGTCGTTCGTCGTGCTCTAAAAGAGTGACAGTTTTGTTTTAGGAAAAGATTTCCATAATTTCAAAAGCTATCGTGAGTTAAAACTGTTCCATTAAGTGAGCCTTTATTGGACTAGCCTTTATTGGATCGTTTGTCCGTATTACCGGTTGATAACGCGACGAAGCATGCAACGATTTATGCTATCTTTAGAAACGATCGCGTTTCTTCGGTTGAATCGCTCGAAATATTGATTTTATGGCGACACGATGTTCACGATCATAGCAGGCACTGGTATACTCGAGGTGCAAGCTTTATTATTGTCATTCGGAGAATTTAATCCACTTGTAGTAAAATATCGGCAATAAGAACGGGGTCTAATAGCTAATTTTATTTAAGAAACAAGGAAAATTCTATTCTTCTTAATAATGAAGAAAATGATATTCTCATTACAACTGAATCCGCCGTCTAGAGAAAAGCAAAGACTATTTTAATAAAACCAGGTTTATATATTTTGCGAACCGCATGGTTGCAACATTTCACAGTGTAACTGAGATATTTTACATTTCTCTCGCGATATATATTGTAGTTTTCATAAATGCACGCCGCATTTTTCTTCATTTATGATGATGATACGTACAGTATTAAAGGGGTGTGTTATGGGGTGTACAGAAAATCGCGCTTGGTTGCGATAACGTCACCGTTATTCCGCGTAACTAATTGCGGATTCTGAGAGAAAGTTTGCAGATGTAGAACGGTCTAGAAATTGGTACAGTGTATAGATAATAATAGATATAAAACCGGCTATACCCATTGAGATTTCTAAAAAGATTTGTAGTTGCGTCACTTGCAATGAGATAATGTAACGTTCCACAACATTACACTTTTAGACCAATCTTTCAATAGATTGATCAGGATATGATTATGAAAATTATAATCAATTATTTTGCGTTCTCCTATATACTTACTTTGCATGTTGCTAAATATGCATAATATCTCACGGTACTTTTATAAGACATAATAAACGTTAATAATTTAATATTTTTAAGTCCTTTATATACAGTTTTTTAAGATACAGCATTGTTATCGAGTTTAATAATCAAACTAATTTAAGATATTATTTCTAATTTCAATTTACGACTGTTCTACGATCAGATCACAACAGCCATATTGATCAATTGTGCATAAAATTAAAAAATATTATTTGATATAATAATAAATTTGAAAGAAAATAATACTTAATATGAAAATATTATTAAGCAACAAAATCCGTTTCAATGGAGAAATAGCAAGTTTTCTTTTTTTTTTCTTAATATTTAGATATATGAAGAAAATAAAAATATATATATACATACACATATCATATAATAAATATTAATATTCTATAATTATAATTAATTAATGGATTATAAAGTACAATTGTGTTCTAATAAAAGTACAATTTTGAGTGATTATAATGTAAACGTGTGTACGCCTTATTTTTGTAATATTTCATTGAATGTTGAAATAATTTTGAGTTATTTTATTAATATGTATATAATTCTGTAACAAAAGTGCTGATTTATAAACTAATTTTATTTTAAATATTATATTCGTCGTGTATCAAAACGTCTTATTTTATTTTTCATATCTTTCATATCTTTCAGAATAATTATCAGAAAGGATACATATCAATTGACAATTAATTTGATATCTCGGAAAATAAATGGTAATAATAGCAGTGAACAAATCGAACCGGTTTAATACTGCTCGGATATTAACGGGATTTCATCTTTCCGCGCTGCGATCCAAATGATTATGAAATGATTGAAACTCAAATAGCAGACAGCAAAACAACACGATCGTTACATTCAAAATAAAAGCTACTCGCACGCTTGAATAACAAGCATATGATTGATGTCCGATTTAAAACAAAAGCGATAATTAGGACATTGCATATACGCCTCGTTAGTACCGCGCCAATTTGTAGGACATTTTGAGCAGCGTTATTAAACAGCAAACAACATCCAGTTTTGAGAGTCGTTTGATTTCTGGACGGAATATTGGATACGTTTCCGGTGTTTTTCGCAAACATCGAAAAATATAAACGAACAGGAATGGAAGTAGATTAAAATAAAATCCAATTAGACAATGAATCACACATAAATTAATTCACTGGGTCATAATTACAATTGATGCAACGCGCACGAAACACAGTACTAAAAGTATTTACGAGAAATAAAGCTCGAAATCCATCTCCAAATTAGTCTCGTTAAGTTTCCTAGAGTATAAATAAATTGCATTCAAGATGCTCATCCTGTTTCATTTAAAATGTTGTTATCTTTGAATTGGATTCTCTAACTAGAAATATCTGACCCGATAAATATGCGATTATTATTTTTAATGAATGCTTTCAAGATTTCGTACAAGAATAAAACGATCAATAAAAGAAATTTGAAATTATCGGTTAATATTAACACGTTTACAAAAAAGTTTCTTCATTTTTTTCAATTTAATATTTACGCTTCCAATCAAATAACTCGTAAAAATGTGTGTATAAATATCTCTTTCCATACAGCTACTCAGAATGTTGATTATAATAATTTTTATAAACACACCATTGTTATATTATCACAATGCTTAATGAAGCAATACTTAATGAAGCATTAACATGCAAAGAAATATTTCACCGTAAATAAAATTTTTACTGCTTTATTGATAATAAGCATGTAGCTGTACGCCTTGACACGGAATTGCAACAAAAGCTGCATCCCCTATTATTTCCTGTTTTGTAGAAACGCGTTGTACCGAGTATTGGTACTCTCCCTATTCTCAAAAACTTTCAATGTGCGATGCAATGTAGCCTTGATACAATGTTTATTGTTCGTTAACTTTTCAATATTCGTTCGTTTTACAAACTCAGAAATAAAATGATATTTATAATAAATATACTTCATGTATAAAAATCTGGCTTTGTCAATAGTTAGATGAAGAGACGCCGCAGAAAAAGTGTAAATAAAAAATAAATTCTAAATAATATATATAAAAAACCGTATAGCACAATTAAAATGGATAAAGAGCCAGTAATAGTCATAGCGGGTCTTAGCGCTCCTATATTTATATATAATATATAATTCATATAATATATAATTTTTAATTCTATCCGAACTGCGCATTATTATTTTTGGTATATTTAAACGATTTTAAAGTGAATCAGAATAGTAATGTAATATCATAATATTAATTTGATTATTAATTTAGTAATACTAATAATAACAAGCATTTTATATATTATGAGATTCCTCCGTCCCGAGATACTTGCAAATAATATTAACTTAGAATTTAAACTTGGACATCCTCCTTTACATTTCGTGCGGATGTCTTAGCCAAATAGCTTAATTTATATATAAAAGAATATAGATTTATACACTAAGAAAAAAAATGTTAATTTGACTAAATTTTTCAACTTGGTTAAATTTCTTTAGTTCAACTATTTATGCATTTAATTTAAATACATAAAATATTTGAGCTTCAATTTAACTATTTATATATTTGACTGAAGTACATGAATAGTTGAATTGAAGAAATTTAATCAAGTTGAAAAATTTAGTCAAATTAACAATCTTTTTTCTCAGTGTATATAAGAATATAACTCACAACCGTACAATCGGCTATTATTTCCAGCTCGCATTCTGACAAGCATGCGATAATTTTTTTCCGAATAGGATAGGAGGAAAATGGAATAATACGATTAGCGGAATTCGCTGAGGATTCTAATGATTTTATTTGATTTCGTATTTATCTCTGAATCTCGAGGTAATGTTGAAAAAATCCGCTTTCTGTATTTAAAGCGATATGCTTTAAAACCAACATTTTATCGATATTCACCACTCCATCAATACATTATAATTCTCCTATTAATTTTTATTTAAAATTTATTTTACAATGACACACTTTATTTCTTATTTTACATATCATGTGCATCGAGAGTGCTTATTCGTGCATTCGATGATAAATTGAGAAAATATTAACCCCCGGATAAAATATATATAAATTTTCGATAGCTATTAAGTTCCCACTTCAATTATTGTTTAAAAAGTTAATGTAGCTTGCATGATAATACATATAAACTACATATTTTTATATTTTATTAAATAATCAAATTTATTAATTAACTTATTATTCATTTTGTGACTATCGCAATGTTATCGACGTTATCAAAATCTTTTTACACATTTTAAACATTTGTAAAAAATAAATGTCGTTTAATATAAAAATTTTAAATGACGCACTAGATAACAACGTAAAGAAACAATTATACAACATACTATCCACGAGAATATGTTCTTATTTTTAATCACGTTACATAACATAATACGTTTGTGATAATTAATGAAAATTCTACTGTGGTGTATACAGTAAGAGAAACTCGCTAGGCAGATGTGTTAATTTGAGAAAAATAAAAAGCGATTTTATCGTTCCGTTCTTCTGCCCTCGACATACCGATAACGTGTCATCAGATCTCGATATACCGACGTGTCTCCGGTGTTCTTCTTTTCTCCCCTCGACCCTTCTCTCTCGCGTCACAAGTAGTCGTCCTGTCCGAGACACGCTGTTCCGATCGGCGCTGATTTGAATGGCAATTGATGCTGGCAAAACCGCGCTGACGTATTGCCATAATGCGGCACCGGCGATAAAGTGTGTGCGCACACGTTGCGTCGTGATAAAGTACTGGCTGATCGATGGCGACGGAGGGAGAGCGCGATAGGGTACCTGAGATGGGTCGCATACGGGATAAGAGGAAGATGAGAGAAAAAAAAGGAGGCGGAGGCGTGAAGGACGACGGCGCCGCCATGAAGCACGACGAGGTGTGGGCGACAAGTATATGCGGAAAGAGGAAAGAAAATCCGAAAAGAGTGTGAGGATATTACGAGAGAGGAAGGTCTATCGCGATCTCTGGAGAGTATCGATAGGTTCGGAATACCAAAAGGTCGTCGCACGACTATCGGGGCGTTACGGTGATCGTGATAAGTGTTCGCTTAAGGGACCAACGAAGGAGCAGAGCGGCGATACATCATCGACAAATCGCCGAACTGCGATATACGATGAAATATATTGTGATTGGATTGATGCGCTATGCGAAATACAAAGTATCTCCTACGTTTCTTTCAAGAATTAAATTCATGAACGCTGCACGTGAGCTTGCCGTTCATGAATTTAGAATAAATGGTAAATATCGCTTAATTTGATACTTCAGTACACCCGGTTTAATTCTTAAGACGACATCAGCCGTCCTTAATGATCGCGGCTGCTGTCCGAAGTCCAGTCAAAGGTTTGCGATATCAAAGAACTCGAGGACTAACATCAAAGGACGGTCGATTCTGATAAAAAATATCTGAAGAAAGAGCAGACAAAAGAGAGAGAGCGAGAGAGAGAGAGAGGGGGTTGGGAGAGGAGAGGAGAGAGACAGAGAATTCTTCCACTCACGAGGAGAGTATCTCGACTGGAACAAGTTTAATGATGTAAGGGCGAGAGTTTGCGCTTTGCACTGTCTCGCTTCCTTCGTCACAATGGAAGATCACGGTAATAAGAGTTGGGGACTCTAAAACGGGACCGATAAAAGATTAAGGGTGATAAAGGCAGGCAATTAAATTTGGGTTACGTTTATAGCGATTTTGTGATCGTCATCGTCATCGTCGCACGCGAGATGCATTTTAATCGGAAATTGCGTTGACCGACGCGCTGACCGAGACACTGGTTTCGATCATGTAGCCGAGGCACGGGCGCCGGGACGCCATTATCTCGGTGCACGTGCCGATAATCAAACGCTTTAGTCAGCCGTAATTAGGCGGGCATGTCCGGCGCGCAACGCGTCCGCCGTTAATGATGCAGGTATTACGCGCGGGCAAGTCGCGGCTGCAAGTAGTGCATCGTTGCGCGACGATTTCACGTCGCGTCGGCTCTCTCGACTGCGGTTTTCTCTTGGCTCTCTCTCTCTCTCTCTCTCTCTCTCTCTTTCTCTGTCCCGCCATTTTAATTGCACGTTAACAGCTGTCGACCCGCTCGCTATCGGAGACTCGTTAACACGACTGCCACACGTCCACCACTTTGCCGCCACTTCGACCCGGTGTCATTAACGGCGCGCAACGAGTGCGACGTAGATATATGTACGTACGTACGTACGTACGTGGATACCTATATGTGAGCGCGCGATCGATTTTCGCAAGTCCCCCATTAAAACTTGAATGTCCTTGTGAAACAGACGTCCGGGCTTTCGGCGCGATTCGCGCAGCCGATCGAGTCGATTTGCTAGCGGACACGCGCATTAGAAATTAATCGCGTAATTCGGCCATGCGCGAGAGATCGATGGCATTTAGGCAGGCGTAACGGGTATTTACTGCTCGTGCGTGTTAATCATGACATAAACGGTACCAATTACGTAACACCGGATCGAGGGAGATATGTACGTGCGTGTAATTACGGAAGCGGAAGGGACACAAATGATCTTGCGATTCGAGACACAGGTTTATCGAAAACATCGAACCACAGGTAACGAAAACATCGTTATATAAAATAATATTTGTTTTGTCCGAAAAAAATCACAATAGATAATAACATTGTGACAACCAATATTGGGCGTTTTACTTTTTGTTGCGTTTTATTTTTAATTTAATCAAAATTCGATTGGCTGCTATTGATAATTGCAACTTTTTACCTTTGGTACGAAAAAGGATCGAAAATCAAGTTCTTAATGAAATAAAATTTCATATTGAAGTTAAACTATAATTCGTTAAATTTAACTTTTAATTATAGAACATGTTTATGTTCTCTTGTTTAAAATTAGATCGATCAGCGGAACACGTCCGATTGGCGAAGCCTGCATAAGTCTTAAATATGTCAGAGTTTGAAGGGCCATATCTCATCGTAGCGGGGTGTAAATTTGGACCTATTATCGGTGGCACGTCGATATTGTGTATAGCGACGGGGTATTGGCAGCGCCGGTATGCTAGGCGTCAAGTTTAATTCGATCGCCGGGTACAGTTACGGTATACGTCATGAATCACGTTCCACGGTTGCCTGACTTACGTCGTTGTTACAAACCTCGCATTCTTAGTCGAGAGCTAAATCTTTTCTCGATACGGAATTCGGAAACTTTTCGAGAGTTAACAGCTACGGTTCGGTAAACATACCCAAGTTTACAAGCTTAAGATACAAGCTTTATAAAGTTATATAGGTTTTTCTACTATTAAAACTTTCACTTTAATCTCAAGAGCGTAGTAGAATTTTTAAGCATACTTATTAGCGCGCGGAGTAATCAAATGTATTTAAAAAAAAAAAACATTAATAATTTTATATTAAACAGTAATATCAATCTCTCATGTAGGAAAATGCAAGAATATTTTTACGACACTAAAATGTTTCTTAAATAGGCCATTTGTGGATCCGTGTAATAATGTCTGACGTTCTCAAAGTAACTTACGTGTGTACGTGCGCGCGTATGAGGGAAGAAGCATCAATGCTATAATAATAGCGGCTTCGAAAAGCACTTTGCTCCAAAAGTAAATTTGTTCCTGTCATCGTTAGTACATCGATATACTGTATCAAGCTAGTGGCGTGTAGTGGGCGGATGTTACCGAAGCTAAGGAACGAAGCCATTAAATATAATTCGATCGTTAGAGCGATCGTATTTCGCGTCTTCGACGTCTCTCGAAGACGCAACGAAACGTATCTACATATAAACTTGAGCGGTTATAGCCGAGATATACGCGAAGCATTGTCCACGAGAAGTCAAAGATTCGTCGTCGTTTTTCGACCGAAGGAAATGTACGCGACGGCGGTGACCCGTGGATACAGCGAGGGGAAAACTCAACGTCTCGTCTCTTTTTTGAGTTTCCGCTCGTTTCGCAGTTTTCCTTCCGGAAGAATACGCAACAGACGCTCGCGTTCGTGAAAGGGAGGAGTGCGCGCCATGCGACGAAGTTGGTGCCGCTTTTATATCGTTTGGGAGCTTCTGCTCCTTTGCGCACGGAACAAAGAAATAGTTTTCGCAATTTGAGATGCAATTTGATCCTTAACTAGGTTCCGCTGCTTGGAGCGCTACAAGAAAATCTATATTGTGTATCTCGCGATTGTATTTTTAAACAATACTTCGTCAAATGAAAAAAAGTGTATTTCTAAAATCCTTTTTTCATTAAAGCTGGATATTTTTGTTACAAAAACCAATACAACTTTTTGCTGTTGCAAACACAGTCTGTATTAAAAGCGGTGAATTATGTTATGCGCAATCACAGGATTTACGTAATTAAATGTAAATAGAAATAAACGAGTGGGGGCTTGAATTATTTTATGTAGGGTAAACAACTTGTCTCATCGTCGTGCAATCTGAGATATTGTAAGACACGTAATCAACATTTTTTACGTATCGGTACTTTTGCCCGATTTTACAGCACGCTTAAATAAGTGAAGCCCTTTTCACGTACCGACGCAGGTGATGCGCGGTTGAGACTTCCGAAACTATCGAGGAATCCAAGGAACTATCCAATTCGTTGAGGAGCGAACACGTCAACAAAGGTGTTACCGCCTCGAATTCGAGGCATTAGGAGAGGTCCCGCGGTACAATTGTTCCGCCAACTCCCGGGCTGCAGCATCAAGATCCGCGCCAGTTCGAGTCAAAGACAACTTGAGTCAAAGTTCCGCCGTATTATGAAGCTGACACGGACGACAACGCTTCCAACGGGGTCTGTCGCGTTTATTTGCATTTCGCGTCGCGAAACTATTGTCCGTGCATTTGGTGCACAGCACGCGCTCGAAACCACTTTGGTATGGGCCGCATCGACGAAGCCCCTAAAAGCAGCTACAGGCTTACAATACCGGGTGTTCCTGACCTATCACTCCTTATCTCGGCGAGAGAAAGATGATGGAAGGAACGAATTATATATATATATATATATAACTTAATCCCTTCACTTTTTCTATTGAGAGCTAAACTATCGTTAATTCATCAGAGGATTAATCATCAAGTTTATTATAGGAAAATATGTGCAATATACATCTCGGCAAACGCTGCATTTTGAAAAATACTATTTGTAACAAAAGTTAATATTATTAAGAAGTATATATTATGATTAAGATATTTATATTATAAATTTTACAGGCGTCTGTCATATATTTTGAATATTTTACCTTCAATCAATCAGCTTCAAGAGATCAAAATATGTGTTATAAACGCGAGAGTGCATATCGCGAATCGTCAACGTTAATTGATTTCGCCGATTATTCAATTTAAAACATTTGTCGTTATTCGTTTTTTAAGAGATAGCGTGATTCCATCCGAGCAAAACCTTGCGCGCGCCGGTTGCGCGGCACTGACGACTAATAAATATAAGTGAAAAGTGCAGTTGTGTGTTGCGACGGCGAGGTCGGCCGCAACGACGAGAAAGATTATTTCGTACGTAGCCGGGCGCACACGCGATAATTTGTGGCACTGTATTATCTCGCGGCAGGGAGGCTCACGGTACACTTATCTAGTGAATTACGACAGATTATTATACTCAACCATTCAGCATGACCGGCATACATATATTTGTAATATCTATATACCGATGATGTACTCGGACACGAAAACTGTGTCAAGCGTTTACTAGGACAGATTTATTGCGGCGTCAAGATAACCAGCACAACCTGCCGCGCGTGTTAGACCGGTCCAGCAATAAATAAATCCCGCCGCTGTTAGGGCAAATTTTTCCGTACCTCCGCGATGCGCACGGCCGAGCGGTAATGTACGAAACGCAACGATTTATGACCGTTAATCCGTATGCCGGCACACGCGCGCACGATATGTTTTCTTGGTGTCTATAACAGAAACTGCGTCCCTTCGTCCTTTGACGATAATGCCTCTGACGGTGTAATCTACGAAGTTCGTAGTGTATTAGAGCATCGATTGAACGAAGGATTTATTATGTGCATACATCACAGGATAAGGGACAGAAATAGAATGCAAACTTTCGAAGCGTTATACATAATGCATTGTTTTTTTTTTTTACAAACTAGGTCACGTTACATGATAAATAATATATTGTATAAATACAATGTATGGCAAATGTTAAAAAGCTTATACCTATAATAAAGGAAATTTTTTTGACTTATCGCAATAAATTTCATTTATGCAAACAAACGTCGTAATAAATTCATTGTCCTATTGATAACTTTTCAAACCTTCTAAAAGATTCTCATCTTCAATTATTTTAATTATATTCTTTTTCAATTTTATAATATTTTTTAAATAATTATAATTTCCATTATTATTACATGACTTCATAAGAATAAACTGTCCAAGCTATTAGATGCTGCGTTAGAGACAATCGCTGACTCACCGAGTGATCAAGAGTATAAAATGTGTCTCGAAAAAGTTTATTTGAAAAACACTCGATAAAGCGCGTCATCGTCTATCCCGAATGGGGAGCACATCGTGTATCTATGCTGCTAATGCGGTTATATGTAGCCCTTCCAAACCAAGCACTTTGATGGATGTCCCGCATTAAGCGTACATGTTTGAAGTGCGAGCTCTTAAAGCCGCGCAACACTAGCCGATCTCTCTCGGCGCGGGCGGAGCGTGACGAGGGATCGATCGTTTATCCGCCGTTCCTTTCTCGCGTGCGCGCTCGGTCAAATGTGTGTCGAATGCGTGGGTTCGCGCGCGTGGACCGCGCTTAATGATTGTATTTACAGCTCGCTTAACCGTGAACCGGTTGTGTACGTACGCGCCTGGATCGGTTTAGATCGACGTGGGCGCGACAGACGTACGGACAGGACGGGACGGCAATTGGAGCATAGACCAGCTCTCTCGCGACACTTCCGCGTTGATTGAAGTCAACGGACGAAGGCAACGTACGGTGAACACGCGGTAACGTGTGTCGAGCCTATGATACCGCGACCGTCAGCGACGAAAAAAAATTACGTGTCGTTTCAATAGATCTGTACATTCCCCCCGTGGTTACCAAGCCGGCGCCAGCTGGTAATTGGAAACGATCCGATTTTGTAAACGTTCGCCGTGATTTTGTCCGTCTGCGGTCTCACGGTCGTTTCATCGCGATAAAACATTTTCGCTTTGCAACATTTTTTGTATTTTTTTTTTTTTTACGAATTGATCATTTTAATATCCGTTTTAATGCGTTAAATGTACCATATATTGGGCAACAAATAAATTTATAAAAAATTCCTGTCTACAAACAATCATAAGATAACAAGATCGCAAGGTAAATAACGACAGAATGGATTCATTGTTTTGAAATAGCAATATAAAATTATATGAAAGCAGTAGAATAACTTGGGAATGTTCTTCCTCGATTGTTACGAAACATACCAGTGGTCGCCGATCGCGTAACTGAATATTTTACCTAGCTTCAATTAAAAGTAATACTCTATCGTTGAGTTCGAGCGATGCGGTACGCTTATCGGATAGGTGGACTCACCGTCGCTCGATCTATACCAACGTCCGCGCGATAGTCGAAAAGTTAATAAACCGCACTGAATACGAGAGCATTCGGGAAAAGGGCTCGTTCGGTTATTTCAACAAACGTACAAATTTCCCACAACCATGTTAAACCGTAGAGGCCGGTAATTGAAACCAATCCGATTTCGGTTACGTTTGCTCTAATTCCGAGGACGTTAAAGCACCATACAATCAAATTTTGCGAGAAAAAAATAGCCGATTATACTTGCTTTTCATATAAAAAACAAAAAAAAAAGATAAAATAATAAGAACAACCGTCGAGAGCTCAGCGTTCGACTTTCTCCCTCGCGGTATTCGTATTTATTATGCTAAACCGTCCAAATGCAATTAAGTGGCGATCACGACGGCCGCGACGTATTACTCGGAATTTAATCTCTCGGCTCGAGTAACAGATCCCGCGCGACAAACAGCTCCGGTAGAGCGAGAAAGAAATAAGATTATTATTCAGATCGGCACATGCGCTGTTACAGCAGTCGAAGAACTCCGGAAGGGAAGTCCATAAATGGTAATTGTTGAATCCAACGACAATGGTCAATGATGGCGGGTGGACGAAGGGGAGACGAGGAAATCTCAAGCTACTTCTAGCGCGAGGAACGATGCAAATACGTCGCGGACAAGCGAGAATTGCGGCCGCAATCCAATCGATGAACGGAGGACATCGGACGTAATCGGGAAATGTCTTCGCGCGTTTCACCTCGTTGAGTACAGATTGTCGCGTTGCTATTGCAGCTGCGTCGCCGATGCGTTCGTTTCTCGCCCAATAAACTGCCGCACTGTCCACCGACTTGTTCTTTTTCCCGGCGATCCCAGGAACAAAAGGGACGGAGAAAGAGCTTAAATTGCATTGTTATGTCACCGATTACTTAACCGTAGACGGCCGACAACCGTAATCCCCACTGTCAGGCTCGTAATACTTTTAAATAGAACATCAGGGACTATGAGACAGCCTGCTGCTTTTTCCTGTTTCCTAAAAGGCCAGATGATCTCTGATTGTAAGTACAATACGTTTCGCCTCGAATTCAAGGTAAGCGGTGTTTCCTAAATTTATAATTAATATGTTAAAAAATATAGAAGAATTATGATAAATCACAGAAGGCTAAATCTGCTAATTCCAACTGATTTTCAAGGATTAGTTGGAAATCAGTTTCCGAATCTTAACAAAGGGATACGAATTCGACTGTAAATCAGCTTTCCATCTACGCTCCTCCAAGCAATGCTTCTCTCTGACAATGACGTGCGCGCGAAATAGATATGATACACCGTTTACACGTGAGATCTATTTTAGCCGCGGAATGACCGATTGAACATTGTGCAAGCGAGCTAACGTAGATTGCGGAGATTATTCAAACGCGTCCGCTAAATTCGACTAGCGATCACAAACGATCCTTCCTCGTAAACGGTCCTTCCGTTGCACGCGGGTGCTTTATATCTATCGCGCGGACGCGAGTGAGATTCGCGTTGATCGCGAACGGACGATCGAAAACGAGTTATCGGAGGAAATGAGTCGATATTTTACTCCGACAAGCGCAGGGATCAAATTTTGCGGTTTATTTATCGCGGCCGCTCGTTGGCTGTGGGCTCTTTGTCATTTCTCTTCCTTTTCCCATTTGTCCGTACGGCTTGCAATAATTCGAGTTTACCCCGCCCACATATTTCTGGTCAGCGGTTTACCTCTTGGAATTCGCCGTGCGCTTGTCAATTCCTTAGATAGAGTTTACTCAGAGTTACCACGATCGATCTCGATATAATCTTCATTCGCCATAGCCGAACGTTGTAGCGAAGTTTGAACAACACATATAATACGCCGGACTGGATTGCCATTCCACAAACGTCATATCGCTGGGACAATAGGCGTGCCGATACGTATCACGAGTAATTTTCGGCTGACCGACCAGTTCGGTCATGAACCAAAGCATGCTTCATCTTTCTCTAGATTCATATACAGACCCACCCGTCTGCGTTTACGCTTACAGCGAATCATTTACCATCGTACCGCTAATGACAATTTCCAGTATTCAATATGATATTTCGAATACAGCGCGGGATACGCGGTCAGGTCACACACGTCACGGACAGGTCAATCCCAAGTATCATCAGCACGTCGTTGCATCAGTCGCCGCAACGCGCATGTCGCACTATCTGTGAATATTATGCAACCAAGCGTGACTTGATCGGCAAGCGGGTAAACATTAGGAACGTTTCCGCATATTGAATATATAAAGGTTCATTGACGCATTACGAGGCGAGGTGAATGTTCTCTTCTCTCGTTAGATACGTGGCGAAATGCGATACAAGTTTCGTTGCATTCGGATATAAATGTTTTAGTTCCTCTATTATATTTATGACAATCGAAATATTATGTTTCTTTTTACATATAATATTTTTTTCTATTTGATTCGTACAATTATTTTACTTTTTTCTTGATTGCGAAATACTTCTTGAGACAAAATTAAATTGTATTAGTGAAAACAAAATAATATCTAGATGAAATGTGTCTGATAATTCGTCTGATAAAGATAGCGTAATAGTGATTTATGGCACTGTTTAATTTATAAACTCTATCCGCTATTGTCTGCGGCAAGAGAGTCAATCGGAAAATCAAAGTTAAGACGATTACATTGTTCGTCTATTATATACGCCTGATTGGTTCGGTCGATTCGCGCAAAGTAGCAGTAATTTGATAAATTTGCGTACTCTTCAATAGGTCTACCAATTAAAGAACTTGATAACTGAGAAATGCAATGCTTTGTTCACAATTTAATAGGTTTGACGTATTTCCTGTTAAAGTAATAAAATATAGGAAAGGTGATATTTAAAAAAATGGCCTTTGTAGGTATTATAAACAAACACTCTTAATATCTTCGTTATTAGTTAAGATATTCTGTAATTATTCATGAAATTAATTGTTTAATATTAGCCGTTACAATGACATTTATATACCAATAACTGACATTTGTTATAAAGAATTTAAATTGATTATACTATTATTAATCTATACTTTACATATATTATTTATAGATATTCATTACTGCAATCTATATGCGAAAGGATTATATGCATGTATATATAACTCTTTCGCATATAGATTGTATTACATTTGCATATTCTGTAATATTTGGCCTGTTCCTTTTAGCTGCTACACTGGGGCAATAAGTTAAAGTAAAACAAGTATATATTTTTCTTTTTCTAATTTTAAACTATAGTCTCTTTAATTTAAATAAATATATTAACTTTGTAACAAAACGCTGTGTTTCTTTAACAAAACTAATTTTTAAAATCTATTTTTATGTAGCGGGACACATTACCAATCTTATTTCTCTTCGAGCAGTTATGCAGTCACGTTTTAATAAATAACATTCTAAGTAATAAATATTTCGTAACTTTAAATCTAGAGTCGATCAAATAATAAATACATTGGCAAATATAATTACACGCCTGAATTAAGTTTTCAATTTAAAACATTAATTATTAACAAAGTTATTACAAAATATACCTAAAGGGAGGAAGAGGGTAATAATATTCCCTTCTTCTCGCTTTTCTGGGGAAGAGGAAAAATGAAACACATAAAAGTCGTCGTTGAGAATGACGCGCCTAGATTAGCTTTTAACAACGCGCCTTAATTGGAGTTTACCAACAACGCCACCGTCTCCTTCCATCGTGCAGTGTTAGAAGCGCGATTTGCATTAATGGACACGTTAACATGAACTTTATCAAACACAGTAATATAGTTGACAAACTGGTATTATACCTTACGCGTGGACCGCAACAGGCGATTAGGTTTGCAAATTACACTCGGCTGAGCGCAATCGATTGCAGCTGCCGATTACCGAAAACGTAATTAAATTACACAATAGCTATGATTTATAACCCCAGACAACCACCCTTCCTGCAATTCAATCGGTCGGCTCATCCTTCGGTTACGTTTGGAACTCTATTGTACATAGCGCAGCTGCGTAATGAGCAATACATATAATGCGCTGTTGTTTATTGTCCGAAAGAGCATTAAATATTTCCGTTTGAGCTGATAAAGGAAATGTTTCAGTTCTACTTTCTGTCATATGTGTCTCGCAAATCCAATAAAACGATATCCTCCATTTCCATTACTCAATGCTCTTGTGATCGCAATTATACCCGCGTAATCATTTCAAGATGCTGCTAATGTCAGTGCACATACTTGACTACACTACACTATGCATGACGTGTATTCTTCTGATGTGCAGATTTAGACACATGTATGATGTAGAGGCAAAAAAAAAATATATATATATATATATATATATATATATATATACGCGGTGGTATTTCGAAGACGCGGTGGAACGCTGAATTCCAAATTTAAACAGTGGCTACATTACTTTCGTCGTCACATCTTCGTAGGTCGACAACCTCCTTCTTCAGATCGTTCGCCTGAGATAACGAATCCGGATTAGTTAATTCGGTACTAAAATCAAGTGGTGGTTTCTCAAAAATCAAAAAGTAATGTATAAAAATATATAATCGATCGTAATTGATTGTAAATCATTTGACATTCGTAGCTCATACATATGTACAATGTCAAGTTCGATTTATCATGGAAGATATGATAGGAGAGAATTAGAGAATACTCTGTAAAAAATGGCACTGAACTAGGACAATGCTCTGCGACAAACCAATCAATATATGCGCTCGAGAGAAATGTTCGATACATCATAATTAATTCAAGAATGCCGTCTGACAGCCGAGTTGGATATTCGCACCACGAGTTTCTAAAAATAACAGTAGCTACAACCCTACCAGGACGTTTCCATAACTGCTGGCTTTTCGGCGTATGCGATACTAAAATAGAAAGCTTCACGATCTTTCGTGGAAACTTTCAAAAACACAAAGAGGGGAGACTATAACGATGCGCAACTGAGACCACAATGACGCCCAGCTGTCCATTCCTTAAACACGGCCCTTAATTGGGTCAATGAACTCAAGAATGACAAATACACGACTGACTCCTACGTTGTATCAATAACGGCATCACGACAATCGCGGCAATCGGGTTAGCCCAGTACAGGTAGATAGTCAATGCACACCAGGTATGCGTGCTGCCACCATGTTTCTCCTGCGACCAGTCTTTTCCGTAGCCGCCCTACCTCTTCCCTTACCCGCCGTTCCTTACCATCGCATTCTTTTTTCCCTCGCCTTTGCTTGACCGAACGGAGCGAGCGTTCGCCCCGAGAACTCGTTTACTTCCCGATCGAGAGGCGATCGACCGAGCGAGATGGTTACCTCCGAAGGGCCGGCCAAACGGACCGACCTGACGTGATAGAATCTCGATATTTCATCGTTGTGCGCCTTCGAATTACGTGTCCTTGCGCTCCTCACGCGAACGGACCTTTTGCGTACTTCGACGAGTTTGCGCGGCTGACGATTGGAAAATTATATACCGCGTGACGTGTGGATATTGCGAAGAGAGCAGTTTCTCTTATTGGCTGAGGCTTCTCTCGCGAAGTGCAGAGGCAAGGGCGAAGAGAGAGACCCCTCATTTGATTTATCACTTCGAGCACTCTTTGAGAGGACTCGAGATTGTATCGTGATGAAACGAAGGTATACAAACGATATGATTGACAACTCAGTTTAATTGGCATCAGCGTCAAGCAATCTCCTGTCGTCACGCTCAATTTTAATCTTTATTTCAACATACAGAAATGTGTAAACTTTATCGTTCTTCATTAATTAAAACAAGCAAATACATGATATAAATGAGAAAACGCACAAGATTGGTATCAATTTATGTTCTATTTATTTTGGAAAATGTAATATATTTCTGAAAAGTACTAGTAATAAGTTTAAACGTGCAAATCGTGATGCAAGAGTTGCGATCTCCGTGCCAAAGATTCAATTTCAAATCCACCCAGAACAATATCAATTTTTTTACTATTACCATTTCTTACGAAGGTTATAACAACCGAGAGTACCTAAAATAATTATCATAAAGCAAATGGAGATCTTCAGTTATGGATAACCGACTTAAAAGAAAAAATATATTTAAAACATAGTGAATGATTTCAAACATGAAATAAAAATTTCATACCAAATAATATTTGAATGTGGAAAATTTCTTTAAATCTTATATATTTTGACTTACATAATATTGAAAATCTTGAGAATCTACAATGTTTTAAAAATATATTTCTATTTTAAAATAGAACAAAAATATTAAGCTTGTATGAAATCAATTAATCAAGTGTTATTTAGGTCTATTAATAAATAAATAAACAGTTAAGTATCAATAATAAAAATATCTCATTACATAAAATAACAGCACAAAATAAACAATCGCCCTTCGAAGTAGAGCTCTCTTCTTCAATGTGAATATTAACTTAATTTATATTAATGATGTGCAAATAATATTTCGGAAAAACGCATGACTCGTATATTTTCATTAATAAATTAATATGGAACAAACGTTGCAATTTTATATTACAATAATTTATTAATGACAATATTATACGAATCATGCATTTTTCCAAAATATTATTACCACATTATTAATATAAATTAAGTTTAAGTTAATATTTACACTAAAAAAGACTTCATAGTCATTCGTTATTTATTTAATGTTATGAGATATTAAAGACATATTTGTATAATTATTTGATACCTAATTATTCACTCGTTTATTAGTCAAAATAACATTTAATTTATTTTTATTTTTTTAATATATTATGTTATAATAATCTTTTTTTAATTTAAAAAATATATTAATATGCTCTTCATAACGTGGCATAATTATTTTAATGATTTAATAAAATTATTTTCGTATCTGACAAATTTTGAATGTATAACATTAAATTATTTAATAAATATATGTAATTATTGAAAAATTAATATCAAGATAAATCAAGATTCTTCGTTCTTATTATCTCATATTAAGAAAAGATCTTTTAAATATTTGTTCTTAGGTATACAACTCTAATTTTATTTATATGGAATGCCGCACTATGTATACTGAAAAAAGTCTAATATAATAATTAAGTTCAGACGATAATTACTAAAGCTTTAGTGAAATAATTTCAATCAAATGGTTCGGTTAATGTAATCAAAACTAATTATTATTATCAAACAGTTGATTACACACACTATTATTATATTAGATAATAATTATTAAATATAAATAACACCAATACACTAAACAAAATATATTTGATAGTTATTATCAGACTTTCTTTTTAATATAACGCTATATTTTTAAAATAGGCTTGTTAACATTTCAGATATACATATGTATCACACTATATGTATCACACATCTAATGCATAAAAGTAAACATTAAAAATATAAAAACATTCAGAGAAAAAATACCAGTAACTAGAAATTTGAGGACAAACAGTGTCTCAACTATTATAGTTGTAAAAGACAACAAATTAGATAAAATTATATGAATTATTAAGAAAATATACCATTCGTTGGATAACTACAGAAAAATAGGTAACACAGGTGACGGAAAAATAAAACCAACTGAAATTCGGTTGAGACTCAATCGAGATTCTTCGTTCTTCTTCTAGCTTAGAATACTACACCACTATTCTCATAATTATACCGTCGTATATAAATATTTAATCAGTCAACGACTCTATGTGCCTACGCAAAATGGCATCAACAAAAAATGTTTCTTGCCAAAAATGTGTCATAGTAACTGATTAATATATAGTTTTATAACATTATGCTTCGTTCAAAAAATTAATTGTCTAAACTAGAAAGTTATAATCGTCATATCTTATTGCATGGAATCTAAATAACTATGTACTTATTTCACTATCACTTAATAGTGCAGATAAATTGTTGCGGTGACTATATTTTTTTGGCATTCAGTACTATTTTATGCAAATACCAGAATTTCAGAGTTGTCAAATTATAGTTACCGGAACTATTTCGTTTTCTCTCAATAACAAACGAGATGTGTCACCACACGGTACACTGTGGTGAAGTTCAACGGAATCGGCTTACGGGCAAACGTATAACGGGCAAACGTGACTGCTCCACGATGAATTCATGCGTATATCGGTGCCAACTTAAGATAATACTGTGGGCGCGGTAAAGGAGTTCATCGCCTACGCTCCTCCGGGCCAGCATGAACGTAGGTATATATGGTGGCGGGTCGGAGAGAGTCGCTATATCGCGACATTATACGAATATCGACGGCAGGCTGCCAGTAGCGCTATTGGCGGGTTAAACTCATCGTTTTAATGCGGCATGAACCGGAGTGCGCTCAATTATCGTGCGCGAATCCGGAAGCGGATAAACGCGCGACGCGACGATAACTCGCGACGGGATTTGACGATCGGACGATCGAACGAGCGAGGCGCGTTGCACGTAACCGTGGACGTAGTTCGACAACGAGCCAATTAGCTCGGTGTATGACGCGCTAATCATGGTCGGCATTAATGATACGCATTGGATTTGTAATGGATGATTACTTCTTTACTCGAGCATAATACTTTCTACTTGGCAAATTCCAAAATAGCATATATGCTGCTCGAATAAAAGAATACGTTCTTTTATTACGAGAAATAAAAATCTGTATCATGTTATTTTATGATTCTAAAGCAATAAATTCTCAGTTAATTTGTCTTTAGCGGAAACTGTCAAAAATTGTATTATTTGTAACAAGATCTTCGCAATTAAATATGCAGATTAATTTAGTGTTAATTATAAATTAAAGTTGTGTAAAACTAATTCAGGAATCAAGTTTCCTAATCATTTATAATTGCAGTTTAGAATCGCTTTATAAAAAATAAAATTAGACTGATTGATATATCTATTGACACTGTCTTTTTTGAAATTGTTACAAAAATCAATTATATCGTAATATATTTTTGTATATTTGTAATTAATTTAATCATAATTTAATCATATTTTAAGTATATAAATTATTTTTGTCTAACGTCATAAATTTATAATTAAACAACAATAAAATTATTTGCTTATTTTTGTCTTACGGAAAATATAATAAGATTTTATTTGAAAGTATCTTTAACATGTAATATATTCCAACCAAAACATACGCTATTGACCTGTCCTAAAGTGTAATCGTGTAATCATTGTATCACGCCGCATCATTACTCGTGGCGCGAATGCTGAATTTTAATTGAACACAAGGAAGTCACGATGAATCGTTAATAATACGTGTGCTGCTTAGACTGCAGAATTGCATTGCGCACGGATCGCTGTAATCAGATATATATGTACGTCGAGATTCATTCGCATCATTTGATTAGTACCTAGGTAACATACGCTCGGCAAGGTAGCTGAGGATAGATCGATACGGATATAATGCGGATTACAACGATCCTTACGCCGTATCTTGTTACCCGCTGGGTAAAATCCCGTGGGCTAGCGAACCCAATTCGGAGAGAGAGAGCGCCTCGCAAAGTCCCTAAAGACCGTCTCGTCGCGCGCGCGCACGCTCGTGGAAAATACTCCGAATTTGCATGTAGCGAAGCGCGTCGCCCGGAAAATCCGGTAACGAAAGCCATTCAAACTTTTCGCATCACGCGGGAAGCGCGTCTCTTGCGCCGAAGGCGACCGTGAAAAGGGGTAATCTTGAGGGTAGGATACGCGCAAACTCGGGTAATTCGTATCAAAATCTGAAAAAGAATGAGTCTCTCTCTCTATCTCTATCTCTCGCATCACTTTTCGTCCGTTTTCTCCTTCTCCTTCGCTCTCTCTCTCTAACTCAATGCGAATTATCCGGACGTTGCATCCGAACTCCGGCAAGAAGTGCGCAATGTTAGCGCGAACTTGCCGCGAGATAAATGTCACGAAAACGGTTCGCCAGCCAGGATCGGCGTTTCCGGAATTTCCACGGTATACCCGGAGGTCGACGGCACGCGAGATGCGGCGTCGAAGTCTCTCTCTCTCACGTGCGCGGGCGAACGATTTTCGGTAACGATCGGCGCGGCGTATGGGAGTCGATAAGCGAATCCTCCTTCTCGAGTTTGACGTCGAGTTTAATATCGAGACAATTCCGTCAGAGATCGGAAATAAATATCTTTACGGGATAGTAACAAGTGCGTGGTATCAAGATTGGATTCTCGAATATCGAGTTATATCGAGCGGTACAAAACGGATCGACATGCAGCTCGTTATGATTCAACGCAACGTCGGTCGTGATGAATATTACATCACAACGTCGCGACGGTGTGACGTAACTACTTTAAATAAATAGGCTGACGTTGCTGGAAGATTTCCGCTTGTACCCCGTCGTTAATCCCGTTTTCCAAATCCCCGTGGAAAAAAGCGGCAAACGGGGTCGAGTTTTTAATAAGGAAATAATCGCGTTACATAAACGATCGGAATTGCGAGAGACGGATCTCGCGAATTCCGGCGACTCGTTTCACGAATCAACGGTTTTTAATTCCATTCTCGTAACGTCGCCGAAACGTAAAAGAAGACGCGATACGTGTGCGCGAAACTTAAATGAAATGAAGAAACGGGAAAACAAACTGCAGGTTGAATCCGCGTTTTGCCTGGCTAAAAAACAGCGCCTCGGCGTTTCTCCCGCTATGTGTTAGCGCGGACGTTCCTTGTTCAACTTTTTCCAACCTTATTCGCCTTACCCCGCTCCTCGTCTCCCCTCCTCACCGTCTCTCTCTCTCTCTCTCTCTCTCTCTTTCTTTCACTGAAAAGTACTCTACAAACGTGGAATTTTTACTACATCCCCGCGGTGTAGGTCCTGACGAGGGTTCGTGCGACGACGTCGCATTAAAGGCGAGCGGCGTTTAAAGGCGACCACGCCAGCGGCGGAAAAGATGCCTCCCAGACACTACAACCGGGAGAGGAACGGGCGACATAATATGTCGCCAGTAAACCGTTCGCTCCCGTCACGGGAAAGCGTAAAAACCAAACAACGCCGCCCCGCCAATCAAACGCATCGGCATGTAATCACAGTAAGTAAATGCGCCGCGCGCGGCGCAATAAAAGATCTATTATCGTATATGTGCTGTTTCATCGCTACTTCGATGTCAATTCAATTTTACAACGTCACATCGCGCAGTTCCCTCTATCGTTAATACGTGAGTGATTTTGAAATCGTTAAAGCGGAGAAATAATTTTCATTCCGCTCGCCTCCATTCGAAACTAATTTCGACCACCGGCCAATTTCGATCCGCTACCGTTCGCTCGGATCGTAATTTGAGCGTCACGCGTTGCGACGAATATAAGTAATTAGAAATATAAATTGCAATTCCCGCGCGCTCTCCCCGTTCTTCCGAAGTTTGTCCTCGTGCGTCTAAAAAACATAGAACGAGATCGAATACGAAATACGCGCGGAATTCATTTCCATTCACGCCGGGAGAGACTGGGAGAGTGTTGCGCGCGTGTCTTTCGCGCGCGTGACCGAATATTTAATTGCGCGAGTCACGGCTAATTAAATTCTTTGCGACGAAGACGGACTACTCGCGGCGCGGCGCGGCGCGGAATCACGGTGCCATTATTCGCGGCGCATTCGTCTTCCACCCGAGCCGATGACGTGGAGGTCGACATTATCCAAGAATCTGCTGCAGCAAGGGGCTTAATGATCCAGCGGACCACTCGGACTGCAACACCGCACCGACTCTCCCCTCCGTCCCCCTCGTCCCTTCTCCGCGTCTCTCTCTCTTCACCACCACGTCGCTCCGGGTTCATCGGAATTATGACGCGCAACAAACGCGAGTCGCTCGCTCGCTCGGCGAACGTTTTCAAAGCTTTTTACCACACAAGTGTACTTTGAAATTGTAGTCTCTCCCGGTCTCCCGAGTTTTCGACTCATCGGAAATAATACATAAATGTTTACGATAATTTACGCGGCGAGAAATAAAGCGAATCTTGGTTATCGCTTCCCTGCCCCTCGAGATAAAAAGTACGATTTATCTGTCGTAAAAGAATGCGCGGGGGAGGGGGTGCTCGTGTGCGTCGACCTAGAGTGTACGAGAGAGAGAGAGAGAGAGAGACAAAAAAAAAGATTGCGTTTCTTCACGGAAAACAGATAACGACCGATTTCGTTCGTTTCATTCAGTAGACAGAATGAGAACACGATAAGAAGATTAGAAGTTTAAACGGCACGCAGGTGTCGGAGTGAAAACTGCCGATCGCGATATTTATTGGCAATTAAACGAATTAATTAGACCGTCCCGGTTATATTTCTCGTTGGCACAAGCATCTGGCTCCGAGGCACAGTATCTGTGTGCGATACACGCACACTCGCCACGCTCGGTCGTCACGTGTTTTGAAAAGCGCGACGACGGTTTGTTTACACGTCACGATCATTATTTATGCGCGCGCCTTATCGTCCCGCTCGACTGAACGACGACGCGCGGGTTTAAATGTCCGCCGGTAAACAAACAGAACGGGAGAATGAGCCGCATGCCATCCCGAAATTGTTACGTCGAAAGCTTACTCTTTGTTGACAAAGAGAGAAAGAGACTCACCGTTAGGAAAATTCCGTGGAACTCCGGGGTCTCCGATTCGTTCCGTGTTCCGAACAGCCGGCCTGGAAGGAACGAGGGCCTCTTCTCTCTTCCTTTCTCGAGGTCAAAATTTACAGCCCGCCTCGCAGCCTTTCTTTTCGTGTCCGCGGCTCGCTCTTCTCTCTCTCTCACTGCGCACTGTCATTTGTCGTATATACCGGCGCGTATTACCACCTCGCCCCCTCTCGTCGTCAATCACCTCACGATCGACACAACCGAGGTATTGCCCCTCCGGACAATTCCGCGATGAAGACGTGCCAAAGTCTGTCCTGTTCTCTTTCTCTCTCTCTCTCTTTCTCTCTGTCGCTCTCGATGTATCGCTCGAACACGCGAGAAATTGACCGCGAGAGATCGCGGATCCTTCTCCTCCCGTGAGATCAGCGCGACGTGATAAAATCGGCGGGACGGAAGCCACGTTGGACGCGAATTGCGGTCGCGAGCGTGTGCTCCCTTAGGACGGTCTTCGGCGCTTGGAGGTTAGGTTCAAGCAGCTGGCGTCCTTCCTCGGGCTTCTCGTTCTCCTCGGTCAGGTAGTGATAAATTGGACGGGCACTACGCGCGCGCCTCGCGGCGAGAAGGGAGACGGGACGACAACGACGACAACGACAACGACGGCGACGGCGACGGTGACGTCGTCGACGTACGGCGGACGCGAGGCCGATACCTCGCACGACGGCGAGCGAGTGCGACGTCACCCCGTGAATGCGGTCTGTCCGGAGCCCTCAGCACGGGAGGACCGGCGAAAAACTGCGCGAAAATCCAGCCATGCTGACTGCGCGACCGGCGTCAGACTGCCGCGAGAACGTAGCGGGGATTCAGTTGAGTGGCATCGCCCGGCTAGAGGGGTCGTCCACTCCTCTCGCGCGCTCGTTCCCTCTCGCTCGCTCCGCCGCACTCGTCTCCCCCTCACTTCAGACCAGTCGACTGCCGACCCCTGCCTCGCTGCTCCGCCAGCGCTGCCACGGTTACCCCCACTCCGCGGTATTCCCTTCGGCCGCGCTCGCTCCCACTCGGCTGCCCGGCCGGTTCCCCCACCACCAGGGAACCTCTTCCGTGACTCCGTTCCCACTCTCCCCACTTCGTCCGCGGTCGCGGTAGCGAAAGAGTATCGGTGTGTATGTGCGCGCGCGAGTGAGAGAAAGAGAGAGAGAGTTCGCTGTGACGTCGCGCGCGAACGGGACGCACGAAAGAGTAGCGATAGTGTTCGGAATGGAGTGACGCGTGAGAGAGACAAAGATGAGAGGATCGGGAGCAAGAACGAGAGCAGGTGACGGGCTTGGCGGGACGGAGGCCACGAACCGGTGTTACGACGGAGAGAGCTGCGACGCGCGCGGTCGACCAAACGAAGATGGCGCAGGTGAGTGAGTGTATGCGTGTGTATGAGGGAGAGAGATTCTGCGTGCTCCGGCCGCTTCGAGCGAGGAGAGGAGCCGCGTCGTGAAAAGGAATGCACCTGGTGGCGCGACAGAGACATACACGAGCGACGGTGCTACGTGCGAGAGTCGCTGGTCGAACGGAGAGGCAAAACCTCCTTCGTCGTCGCGATGAAGACTTGCCACGCGATGGCTGTCGGTCAAAGGGAGACGGCGGCGAGAGAGCAAGAGCGAAATGCGCACGCATGCGCCGCACGCGAGGCTCGGCACGCGGTCGCGCCCAAACGCATCGCCTCGCGCGATCCTCATATTGATGTACTACGCTCTTGCACTCGCGACGAGCCGATTGCGGCTGTCGCAAATGTCGAGGGGAGTCCGTAGGCGCTGGACGGGACGTGGATCGGATCTCATCCTCGTGCGCTCACGTATCGTGTCACGTAGAACCGCGTAGGTGAGCTTATCGCGTACGCGAACTCGATGCTCTGGCCGAGCTTACGTGCGCGCGCGCGCGCCTGTGTATGCAACTGTGCATGCACGTGACACGCCACTTATTCGCGCGACTTTTCACCACGGTTTAATTAGCGTAAAGGAGAATTGATTCCGTCAACCGCAGTATGCTTTCATCGACGGTACAATGGCTCGCAAAGTACACTTCTAAAATTTTGGGGCCTCTTTTTTTAACTACCCACAGAATTATGACAAAAAATTTTAATATTCTTGAAAAAAAAACAGGTTATGTAGGAAAATTGCTGAATGCGTACCTGTTGTCTAAATTGTACTTTAATGTTTTATAGCTTCATTTATATTGTAAAAAATTTTTGTAAAATTACAACTATAATAGTGGGTAATTTTGAGACCAACTGTAATAGTTGTAAATTTACTTTTGTCTATAATTTTGCAGTGTACAAGTAAAAAAATTTTAATTTGTTGTTTACAGTATACACAAGTGAAAAAACAAATTAAGAAATTATTGCAAAATTTATTACACAAAATTATATACACAAGAAAATTTACAACTATTATAGTTGGTCTCAAAATTACCCACTATTATAGTTGTAATTTTACAAAAATTTTTTACAGTGTAATATGAGCAACAATTTTAACGTTTATTTGCATAAATCAGTTAAATAAAAAATAAAATAAAAGATATAATGATATACATTTCACAAACCTAAACACTTATACAGTTTAGCAAATAGAATAATGAAAATTAAAGGTTTACGCAAATAAAACTTCAGCGAGAGTAATATTTGTCGATGAGTGCTGAAATATTTCCTTTTCAATAAAAATTCGAGCAAACAGTTTGCTTAATTTTCTTTAAACATCTTGTCAAACTGTCTTATTGAAACATTTAAAATTTATCGATCGATCTCTGTATTTCCATGTCCCCAAGATACACTTCTCCGCGTCTGTAATCTGCAATTATCTTCAATGTAAACTCGCGGAAACAAAGTTCATTTAACTATCTCTCTCGACGATACGTTCTTTAAGGTGCGATAAAATTTTCCTTATCAGCGATATAATTATCCCGCGGATTCAATGGCGCATTAGTTCTGATATACCTACCTTATATTTTGAACGAGTTTTACTCATGCATTATTCCAGCTGACCGAACCGTTTCAGATAGGAAGTGTGAGATAACTCTACGCCCATTATTCTCACGCGTCGATATACACCCTCTGCGGCTCGGGAGTTATAATCGCATTCGCTCGATTACTCTTTATTTTTGTGTGTGCGTATATATATATATATATATATATATATATATATATATATATATATATCTCGTTTCATCGAAAGATAAAATTTGCCGGAGCGGAATTTTTTCTAAAAAGTCAGTTCGCTCATGTATTTCTCAAGCATTGATAGAATATGTACATCTATGTATATATCAATGGACGCTCTCTCGGTGGAGAAAATGGATGAATAGTGGTCGGATCTGATTGGCCTGAAATTCCAAATCTAGCTGATTCAAGCATACCATTTAATTAATCTTCAGTTGTGCGTTCCTGTGAAACGCAATCCGACGAATGAATTTTTCCAATGCGATGCGGTGACCACGGCAGGAATTTCGCGACTATATTCTTCAATATTTTTTAAGCCGCGAAAAAAATACCGCGGCGTGAGCATAGCAAAGATGCCGATCCGTTCCACCGGACGATGTAATTTCATATGTCACGCGCTTATCCGCGCTTCGGCTTTGCGTTATCTCGCGGAACACGAGGCAATTTAAAGTTTACGAACGATTGTCGCGTCAATATTATGCCGATATCTTGCCTTGCACTGAACCGTGTTTTCATCATGCTTCCAGGAGAGTATATGCTGCCTCTTTTGGTATTCAATTCGTAGTATCTTTTCCTCTCTTTCTCTCTCGGTCGCTCTTTCTTCCATGCATTTTTCCGATTTCTTCAACGGCGCAATTCCACGTATGTATATACGTGGTTACGTGTGCGAGGCTGCATTACGAAATGAGTCTTCAAAAATGCTGAGCCGCGGGGTTAACTAATGAATTCTGACGCGGTTATGCTAGCCGTCTCTCGGTCTCGGGGTTCTGCATTTCGAGGTCTTATCGTCGGTTGGAAATCAGCATGCCAGGCAGATGTTCGCTAAAACCTCGACCTTCCGTAGCCGTCTCTCTCTCTCTCTCTCTTTTTCTCTCTCGTCGTCCGATACGTCTCCCGCTCGTAACTCTCTCATTCCCTTGGATCGCAATAGCGCCGGCATAAGACACACTAAGTGCGAGCGTTTTATACCGGCGCGAGAACTCCGACGTCGTCCACCCTCACCTCTCCCGTTCTTTCTCGCGCGTTCACGGCGAGCACGAGCCGGATCTGAAATTGTGCTCCCGGGATTCGGATTATGTTCTTGAATTTCGGAGTATCACGTTCGAAGATGTCTGGCGAGAATCGTCGGTAAGAGATCATAGTAATATTTGAATTCATACGAACGGAAAATGCCAGAAGAGAAAGAGAGGGGGTTCGCACGGTGTCGCGGATATTACAGTTCATCGTTCTTCCTACGCGATCCTTCAATGGTAAATATTTTTCTGAAATATATCTATATATTCTCAATATTTTTATACTATATTGGATATTAAAAAAATATCCTCCTGACATTTGCGGAAAGAGGTGTAAAAATGATATTTACATGCAATTGCGTATGATCGCTAAAGTTCAGTTGCAATTATTGAACACTCAATTAACCTTTTCTCTAACAAACCGTCGTGCTACGCCAATCTACGGCCGATTGATTTCAATTCATCTCTCCCTACTTTAGAATGTATTCTCGATTTTCTCTTCAGCTTCCGGGCTCTTTTATTATGCGAGCTAACGCCTGGTGTGAGATAGAATCCCATGCCAGCAGTTTCGCGAAAGTTAACAAGTTTTCAGCCGATTAGACTTTTAATCGTTATTACATACTTTTGCTGAGTGCTATCGTTTATCGCCACGGCCAATTAAAATCACGATGCAGACATCGTTTTTCCTAATTGCTCTCCCCCCCTCCTCCATTTCTTTGAACCCTGCTTACTAAAAGAAAGGCAGTGTTTCAATCGTTTTCTGTAAGTTGGCCCATTATTTGATAGCACACGCAAAACTCTCTTACATAGATGCTTTTTGGTAAGAATATTATTTTCCCACTTTCCAAGCTCGTATTGTTTCGCGAAACTCGAATGAGAACATTTGACAGTATTGATTTTAATTGTAGTCAATAAAAAGTCGAATATATACTTGTACTTGTAAAAGAAATATGGAAAAAAATGGCTTTGATAAAGTATCTTAAAATTAACTAAATCTAAAAATAATTTTGTGAGAATAAAAAAATATATATAACGCTTAAACTGATTGCTAGAATCTAGAACACCAAAATTATTTGCAGCATGCTTGAATGTTTTTCATAATTATTTTTAGCTTTATTTGTAGCTAAATTTTTAGATACTTTAGCAAAATTTTTTTCTTTTGATAAAAATAAAATAATAAAGGTATGATTTATAACCATGATTATAACTTTAGTATTAGCTAAAGTAAAAAAAAAGTGGATTACTTTAAAGAAACGTTTTTTTTAATAATTACATGTTCTCATATTTCACCAATCTTGAATGAAAGAAAATATTCAAGAATAATTATAAGGATATTCATTGCGTTTCAAGGGTACATCTAAATTATTAATGTTACGAAGCCACTAAATTATTTTACATTTATTGTTAATTGTTTGAGAAAAATTATTTGTTGAATACATGTAAGTATTTATATTGTTTGTTTTTTCTTCCGTGGAGTTCGCGAGAGGAAATGAAATTCATCTTTATTCGCTCTTCAGATATACAATCACGTTTTTCCAGACGCAACAGGAAAAAAGAACTTACCGCGTATATTTTCATCTGATTTCTGTTTAAAAATTTAAGAATTTTATTGAATATAATTTTATAAATATATTTTTTTTAATATATAAAATATATTGTTAGAGTTGAAGTTGAAAGTTTGAAAAATGTATGGGTATTTTCTATTGGTATTTTTAACATCAAAGCAAGTAATTTTTATGTATAAGGAATTTAATAATTGTAATTTATTTCAAAATTTGGTTTTGACTTCTTTCATAGCTGAACAATTTTTCGCGACCCAATTGACTGGCAATCGAATCCCTGTTCTAATTTTTCTTGTATTGGAAAAGTATGAATAGAACTCGTTCATTCAAACTGAATTGATTGTAATAATAGAATAAATTTGGAGTGGTAAGCGTTCCGAGTTATTATAGTGCATGAATGACAATGAAAACATCTTAAAGTCTTGATATTAAAAATTCGCGAAAATAACCGTGAATGAATTTACACACAAAAAGTTATGTATTCGCTGTGTATTCGATAAAGAACCATTCAAATTCATTCGTTATTTCTAACTTTTTTTCTAGTTGAACGCGCGCGATGTGACATCGTACTTGGCAATCGGTTAAAAGTGGAAATGACATGTAGAGCGCTAGGATGAAATTCTGCCTCCGATAGATTCCAACGGTACGCCAGACCGGTCCGCGATCGAGACGTGTACATAGTCCATACCGGCGTCTGATGGCTTTGTCAGTAGACAACTCCCTTGTCCTTCTGTTTGTCTTGTCTCTTTCGAACTGACATTCCATGGCACCTGGTACTTTCTGAGCATCTATCGGAAAGCGAAAGGTGCGCGCGAAGACGCGGTATGTGCCGGCGAAGCGCCGCCGTAGTGCTGTGTTTCATTGCAAATGAGTTCTTATCTTTTTCTCAAGCAATTCAATTTCCCTGCTTTGCAGTCATGAATATTCTCTAATAAAATTGTAATTCTTGTAAAATTTACAATTGGGATATTGTAAATTTTACAAGAATTACAATTTTATTAGAGAATATTCGTGACTCGAAGCAAAATAAATGGAAAAGTATGTTTAAGATATCGTTGTGCTCTTATATCATATGATTGTTTGATGTTAACATTATGTTCTTGTATTCCATGATCTTTTTTTAAAAAGAAATGTGATTTTTATATTAGAATTTTCTTGACTGTTGAATTCTATAATAATTTTAAATATACCCAATGAAACTTATAATCGTACATATCGTAATTGTAAAATCGATAAATTTTCCTATCTCTATAAGATAAGTATAGTAGGAAAAATTCCAGAGACCTTAAAGCTATTGCAAAAGATCAAGATAACATTAAATGCCAAGTATGTAAGTTTTGCACAGATATATCAAATTCACATATGATTTTTTTCTATAAGTAACAATTTTATTTACTATTTATGAAAAACGTTTGTACAAATAATTTTTTTAATGAAAATAACGTCTCCTTAAAATATTATTGTTTAGTTATTGCCAACAAATTGGAAACGAAGTTTGTTACTCGTTTCAAAGTCCATTAAATAAAATATTTAATAATCAATTTTTATCGAAATAACTGAAATTTTTAACTACAATGCTGAAATTGATAAATATTTTATGAATTTTTTAAATACTTAAATAAGGAAAGTAGCGTTTGATGTGACAGACCCACATGTTTATGGAAAGAGTATCGATAAACATGTTCAGAATTATAGTTTAAGCGTGCAATGCTAATGCTCCTATTAAAGTAATGATGATCCATTTAATTTGTTCGTCGATTTCGCACCTGTTATGAATACCGCAAATGTGTGATTAAGCAGATACGATAAGCTTTGACACATCGAAGGACGCCATAGGTGCTAATTAAATGCGCCCTTTAACGTGATGCAAGGTCCATGAGGCGTCTCACACTGAATGAATACTTCGTAATACCGATCGATAGTTACGCGCTAGAATAAGTGGGGGAGGGATACAAATGCGATGCTTCGTTGGAATATCAAATGTACCACAGATGCGTCACGTTTCATATACCATTGCACAATATACCTCTTGCAATATAGCTTCTGCTTATTTTAGTTGAACATTGATGAATCTGTATATCGCTTAACGCGCGGGATTTAAAATTGCATTTAAAATATCATAGATAGTAATTCGCTTGTGCATTTAATGATATAAGACAACATTAATATAAATTAAATTGTTGTTAAGTCTCCTGATGCTCTTCGAATTACATCTCACGTTATGCATTATACTGCAAGTTAAGATTATATATTAATCAACTTAATGCTCCTTCAGGCAGGGAGTTTAAACCCTTGTTTGCTTGGAACTGAATCCTACATTCCCCTAAATTTATATCGTTGATTCGTCCGCCGAGAAACGGCTCGTTTTCATCGTCAGCGCCATTAATAATCGTTTGCCGGATCTTTCGCTGCGGGAGGAGCAGTGGTACGCATCGGTCTAACATACGACGTTAGTTCTTCAATTTACGACTAGCGGGTTATGCTATCCCGCACCAGCTGAAACGTATTGTAGTCATTAAGCGCCGATCGATTAAGCACCGTCGCATGCGGATGTTTATACATCCTGCACGTAGGTGCATGCTCGCGTCTGATTTATCAACGGACTCGCGGCGCCCTCGTCTGAAAATTAACTGGCGGGTTGCAGTGGAATGAAGGTGAATCTATATATATATATATATATATATATATATATATATATATACATATAATAGTGTTTGTGTGTGTGTGTGTCTATATATATATATATATATATATATATATATATATATATAATATACATATAGAGCATGCGATTTGTGGATGGGATTAGAGAGAGAGAAAGAGAGAGAGAGAGTCTGTTGGCATTGGAACATTAACTAATTACCTTAAACTGTTAGTCCTGGCATTTCTGTAGTTTCCCTGATTCAGCCATCACTATCCGGTGATCAGGAGGCGGAGACAGATTATGTTAGTTAGCGTGTGATTTAATTAAGTCTCTCTGACGGCGGCGTTAGCGAAGATCACTGACGAGACAAGTTAACCGCGAAGCTTGGCTTGTTTCCAATCATGCTGACGAGATGCGTAACTTATTAATGACAGAGCTTATACGAATAGCTAAAGATTTTAACAAAAACAGAATTACTTTAATAGAAACATATTGTTGTGAATTTTGTACATATTGTAATTTAACTTTTACTTTAATTAATAGACTTAATTTCTCTTACAGTTTTAATGAAATGAGCCTTATTGCCACTTTCAAAATGATAAAAAGAGTTGGCTAAAAAATAATATTTTAACTATTATTTAAACAACAATCTAAATAAAAATTCAATATATTCGAATATTAGTATCAATAACATTTATAACAGAATATAACAGTTTTATACAATCAAACATGATATATTAATACTTTTTCTTACATAAAACGCGTGATAGAATGCGCAAATAAAATGTAAAATATCTCTTTGCGAGACGAGAGCCTTTTTTCTAGCGAAAATAACAAAAATTGGAAGATTACGGAGCTCTTGCAAAAAAAAAAAAACGCGATGCGTCTTATGTATACCGATGCACTGGTTGCAAATTCTAGGTTGAGCTACGAGATTCCTCGCCGGAGGACGGTAATCCGTAGACGTAGCTCCGGGTAGTCCCGCGAGCGACTACGTCGATACGTCGCGGTAACGATTTCTATTACAAAACGGATTTCTCATGCATCACCATGTCACATTGGTCTCCCGCCGGGCGTGCCGTAAGCTCCTTTCCGCGCGCATTTCTTCCGAGACTCTCGATCTCTCCTCTGGTGGTAGATAGACGCCGGCGACGGCGACGCAACGCGTCTTCCGTAGTGTATCGGTTGCACTCGAGGCGCGACGAAAAATCGACGCGCGGCGACGCGTGATCTCAAAAATAGCGAGAGAAAGAGCAAGAAAGAAACAGAGAGAAAAGAAAGAGAAAGAGAGATAGAGAGGACACGGTCAAATCGAAACGTGAAACAGCTAAAGTGATTGCACGCCAACCACCTTTCTCCGACTCTACTCCCGTTTCTCTCTCTCTCTCTCTCTCTCTCTCTCTTTCTCTCCACATCCGTTCTGCCCTTCGTTCTTCGACGATGTTCGCGTCGTCGTGTCTCCGATATCGTACCGTAGTTCGATCGTAAATCAAAACGCAGCCCTGCCAGGAACGAAGGTACCAAACAAAATCCATAAATTTCCGCTCCACTGCGCTCGTGGTGGTTTCCGTCAGAAGTTCTCCAAGTTCCGAAAGTAGTATTTCTGGAGCCCGTGTTGCTCTCCGACCTCCGAGAACAGAGGTGTGCACGTAAATAATCTAGAGATGATGGGTTAAGGGTAGACACCAAAGGTAGAGATTCGAAGAGACAGCCGAGTTTGCTCTGCCTCATCGTGAGAATTATCAGACATGCAAAGACGATTCACTAGAGAATTCAGCAAGGAATTCGTAAATGTAAAATCGAGCTATGTGGTAACGTCAACGACGAAACGTCCTTCGAGTCCTTTCATTGCCTTTGTGATTATATCGTTGTGATAGTTTCGGTTAACGAAACTTTTAATCATTATTAAAAATCCACTATCTCGATGTGGTAATTGAGATTTATCTCAAGATAAAATCTTATGTATTGCTGAGGTATCGCTAAACATTAACAGTTGCGAAATGACGATGCGCTAGTTTTATCTCTTCTTATTTATTTTAGAGATATTATATCTCATTCTTTGGATACGTACTTTCAATTACAAAAATTCTTTCTATTGTTCTTTCGTTTCGTGATTTCAAAACAATCAAACGACGATTTGTTCCTCGCAAACAATGATATTTCCAAGCATAAAGTCGAGAACGTTTAAATAAGTAACAAGTGACAAAGAACACTGCCATTTATCGCGACTTTTGGAGTACCGGAGAAAAGGCTGTAGCTACTGCAGGCAACTCAGATTCAGCGCGAGAAAACATTTAGCGGAAGCTGTGAATCAGATTCGCGAGTAGCTCCCGTTTCCTCGTCGCGGACTCGTAAGCTCGTTCGTTTTCGTAAAAAAAAGCATCGAGGTGAGATGCACTACGCTCTTCCGCGAGCGATGCTTACGAACGGAGATTCGGATAAGAAATCGGGCTAATAGGGTATCAGTGGGTACTTCCTCGGCGGCATTAAGGCGATCCCCAGCTCTGAAACCTGAATGCTGTTCGCACGAGTCCGTCACACGTACGACCATTTCCGCCTCATACCATCCAGTGGAGGATTTGTACCTCGCGTCGTTTCTCGTCGAAGACGAGGGTAATCGAACGGCGTTTCCACCGTCGAAAGCGACATTACCAGTAGTCCGTGATGCAGTGCCGGTCGTTCGAGAAATTGGCCACGGACGGTCGTTTTCCCGGGGCGTGCGAAATTAGGTCGGTTTACGCGCGTCCGTACGAAAGTCCGGGGTCACGATAATCTGGGGCGGAAAGGAATTGGCCGTGTGTGGTGATCGGTGTTCTCTTTTTCCTTCTCTCTCTCTCTCTCTCTCTCTTCTCTTCTTCGTCGATATGCCACGAGTGTCCGATTTCTTCGGACTCGAATGCAGGACTTCATAGGAATAGATATAGCTCCCCGAACTCTTGTTAGCCGCGTAGCGCTCGCCAGAATGTAAACGAGGATCCGGAAAACCGGATTTCCAAATGTATCTAATAAGTAACTGATTTCTGTTTACGTAATTCTTTTATTAAGCTTACTGTTATTATTGCTATAAATTAGACTTTTTACCGATGAAGAAACATCTCGGGCCATAGAAATACGCACACCCGACGCAAGTCTGACATTACGGAAATTGATGGTTCAAGTTAGATCGTACAATATTCTGCGCACACATATTATCTTAATTTGAAAAGTTTTTCAACGATCGCCCTATTCGTCGTTTATGGATCTTCCAACTTACCAATCCAATTTCAAATCTGATTTATTTCAATTCTTTCGATATCTATCATTATACCAATTGTAATAATCAAGTATATTTTTATGTTTTGTGAAAATTGCAGATCTTTCTATAAAAATATTACATAAGTGTTTCACAATTATTACCAAATAGTACAAAATACTTCAATTCATCATAAAAATTACATAAATTTCTGGAATTTAATCTTAGAATCTCAACATATCGAATAGTTTTTTAGTAAATGATCAATAATATCGAATAAAAGTAAAACTCATAATTATGTGTTTATACACACTTTGGTACATTTTATTCATTTCATAGATCAGATATTTATTTTTATTAGTCAATTTTTATTTTTTCGTTTCTTTTGTAGGACAAGATACCCTATATATTTTGTATCAAATGTTATTGATAAATTGATTACCGAGTTATTATCAGTCAATCTAAATTATTTTTTTAATCTGTCTTTTAAGAAAGTTTAAATAATTATTCTTAAAAAAATTATTAAATTTAAATTTCAAAAATAAAGTTTATTTTTATTTTGATCGAAAAATAAAAAATATTTTTTGTAAATAAAAGTTCATATTTTATATTTTAAAGGAAATTCCTCGATTTAATTTTCTTTATTTCATTAAAAGGCACGATTTTTGATTAATTAAAAAGTTACATCTTGATGATTTTTTTAACTCTCTTTCGATATAAACGTAGAAATAAATAGTACAATAATAACAAGTTCATCTACTTCTGAATACTTTTTTGATTAAAATGAAGATAAATGTCATTCAGCAAATAAAGCACAGATTCTGTATGCGATAGTAACGAATCCATTCGTTGAAATGAATTTGATGCTCACGAAATAGAATATTTTTAATGTATTTCATAAAGTATTATTATACATTACAGTATAGTAACAGCATATAGTAACGTCTTGTTACATACGTAAAGTCACTATGTGTTCATGCGGTGAATCTCGGGCAGATAGCGACACGAGGCATTCTGTGTGTAGTGTTATGATCCTTCGAGATATTGTCACGATAAGTACTGTGAGATACCGTGATTATTTCGTACAGATAACTAGCAATCCTCGACTAACTAGCGTGATTAATTAATTCTCATGATTCTCACATATCAATGCGACGATTATTTATGGCAACAAATATATTGACTTATTTGTTCAAAACACTCAAAATTATAAGACGATAGAGAATTGTGTGATATTTACGTGCGATAGTTATTCGCTCAATATGTATTTGGATTTAAATATGTATCTCGCATCGCAAGGTTTTAATCTGCCGAATTAAGTGTTTTAATTTATTTATCTTCAGTTTGAGAACGCAGAACAGAACATGGGTTATTGAATTTACATATCTAATAGGCAAAATTTATATATCTAATAGAAAACTGTCACTTATTAATAATTGATTAAAGAAATGAACTAATTAACTGATAACTGACGAGAAATAAGATTATATTAGTATATTTTGATTTTTTAGCGCGTAAAATATTGTTTTGTTGGCGTGTAGCATTGTTTGTTTTTTTCTGCGGCGTATCTTGTAAACATAGTCATTTTGTTATCGGTAATAAGACTAATAAGATTATAAATTGAGTATCTGTCTATACATTGTACATTGATGATTCGACAATATTTTTTACAAGAAATCCCGCATATAAGAGGCTTAATTCATACTCTTTCTTCGATCGCTGTTCTTCCTTCAAAATGCAGATAAAACACACATTGTGTACAATTAAAATTGAGAGTGCCGTGCAAAATCACGATTATTTTGTTTCGGTTGTTACGAGTACAGTGATAATTAATCAAGAAAATTAATCGGTTTCGTGAGTGTTATGATGTGCGAGTGCAACTAAAAAATCCAAGAGCAGAAAAAGGAGATCCAAGAAACATATGGCAATTGCGAAGTGCAACTGGAGGATTATTAATCAACATTTTCGAATTTTTCGATTATTAATGGAACATCGTTTTATGGAACGAATTGGCTTCGAATCGATTACCGCAACCCGTTTAATTAATAAATATCTATCATAATTGACTTCGCATTTCAACATTTATTTACGGCGGCGTGTAAACACGTCGTTTATACATTGGTGATTTAAATCCTTCATCGTTCAGGGTTCGTTGCACTAATTATAGAATATCGATGTCTCGATTAGGATTTTCGACTTTGATCACCTGTGAAATACGTTATCAAAATACTGCATGGTGTGGGATACTCTGCGTAATTTAATTAATAACATACATAAATTATATTTACATACATTATATTTACATGCAAGAATATCAAATTGTGCTAAAAATACGAGCAATATCAGTTAACTGGATTATTATTTAATTAACTTGCCAGAACTACTGTTTTCATAATATGTTTTCCATACAGTTTGTTTTTGCAAACTGTATTTTATATACCGTTCGTTAATTTATAATTGGAAAACTGAGTTTTTGATAAGGAAACAATTGCGCGCACGTAATATTTTTTTCATTTGAAGGAACCCGAGAGTACAAAATTATTTTCATGAAAAATATTTTCTTTTGTTTTCTTCCTACCTCCACTGCGAGCTGCACTTTAATAATTAAATATTTTATGTGACACGCTTTCATTCGTGTATCGATTTCTCACGCGTTTCACTAGAAATTTTATTCGAACCTTTGAAAATATCGTGCGCCAACACAAAGTTGGAACATTTATTCTGTACACTCGGCCAATACGTTTCGGATTTTTGATTTTATTTACTTACAAGCATGGTGATGCCGTTTTCTGTTTTTGTAGGCAACAATTTGTAATTATAGTGAAGTTATTTTATCGCGAGATGGTTGGTAATGCGACATAAACTTTCTGTCAGAAAGTCGCCGGTTCACAACTATGATAGTGTTTTCAAAGTATCTCTTTACTTTTTTCGCTTCCCACAGTTAACGTAAAGTATTTTTGTTACACGCGCGCGTTACTGCAATTTCTGAAAATAAGTTCTTAATACGTTCCTATATTCCTCCAGGAGAGAGTGGAGCGGGGCGCGACATGTCGAGTTCGTGCACTTTGGCTCCTCGACAGTATGAAAATTTCCGTTTTAGTCATAATGCAAAGTTGGACACACCTGGCTTTTTATGGCAGGAGCAGCGGCGGCGTTGAAATTTTCACGCGGCGTATTACGAAATTCCGTGGAGTTTCCTCCGGTCGCGAAATTCGATGCATCCCGCGACAACGATGCGGGACACGATCATCGTGGCACCCCGGCGTCAAAGCGGATATTGGGTATTGCCAGCGGCAGCGGTGCTAAAACTCTTTTCCGTATATTTCTTCGTGCGCTCACGCGTTGCTTTTATTTAGCGCATTTTCCCCGAGACCGGCGACTCTTCCACAGTAAAGTCGATCGTTTCCATTCCGAAATTTCTCATCAGGCTTTTTATCGGTGCACCCGTTGCTCTGCAATGAGTTCTCGCGACTTTGGCGCCGGCGCTCTTTGTTTCGCCTAATAAAAGACTCGGGTCGTCAGCTTCAATTAGGCCCGTTGAAAAGCCCGGTAAGAAAATATCGAGAGGTTGGAAATATATTCCGCCGTTGCCGTTTGTCCTTAAATTATTCAGAGCGATGCGCGGCCGAATGCGGAAAAGTGGCGCGAAAGTTTGCGCCAAGAGCGAAGTACAAAAGTACTTCCGACTTATTCGCAGAAATTGTTAGAAGCGCCAGAAATGCATATAATTAAAATCGGAGAAATGTAAAAAGGTTTGCATTGCAAATAGGGACGGTTCGGCTCTTGTAATTGGTTTATTACTTTGATGAGACATTGTAAGATCACTAAAAGGCGATTCCGTATTTTGTAAGTATAATTGAGAGACACCGCAACACACGCGTACCAAATATCTCCTATTTTATTGAGCGTAGAAATTTTCGAGCGGCTTTACCTAGCAAAATGCCACTTTATCCGGCAGATACGTATGCCAACGAGTATGACGAAGATGAATTCGTTCTCGAGTGCGCGCAGGAGGATGGGTATGCGTAATTCATCAGCGTAATTGAGCTCGCGTAGACCAAGTTTGTAACGCTTCACGAGTCTCATGAGCCGAGTACCATTTCGTAATAGCACGTTAATTTTAGTATGCAATTTTCAAGCTTTATCGTAAAACAAAGCGTACGTATTGCGTTTGTGTTTTATAATTTGCTAGATTGAATTTTGTACCAATAAAAGAATGGAAGACTCGCAAAAAAAAGTTTAAGCGTTTTTTTTAAATAAATTTTTAAAAATAGATTTGTTATCGTTTTTGTTAGTGTAACGAACATAAAATCGTGCGCAAATAATTAGCGTATGGGTACGATGCGTAGACATGGCTTTCGTGCGGCAGACATATCGTTCTATGAAACAAGGCAGCTTCATAACGTAATGGAGTTTTCTTGTCTCCGTTTCTGTTCTTCTTTCCTTAGCCCGTTTCATCGTTTCCGGAGTAACTTTGCTGTTCCTAGCAAGGACAATGCCCTTCTTTTCCTCGTGAGCCACAGACGTTGCGACGTAATTCTTAAATTAATTTAGTAAATTTCCACGAAATCTCGTAACTTGTGCAAAATTAGCTTACGGAGGTTACTCTGGCGAAATGTTTTCCAGCACGAAAATATTTACAACTGCAATATGTCCGGAAGAAAATGAAAATGTAACACGTGTCAGTCGTACCGTATGGGAAAAAGGGTATAAGAACGTTGAATGGGTTTAATTTTTAAAAACAGGAATAAAAATATATGCGTTTTAATTCGAAAATTGGATTGAAATTTTCACTCCGTTTTCATCTTATTCCGCGCATTTTCCTCTTTCACGTTTAAAAAAATCTTAATCGCATTAACGTAAAGACGAATAAGAATGGCAATAACAAAGCTAATAGTGTTTACGATTGACATAGTTCTCGGTTGAGAAATGTGCATCACTTTGTGTAGGGTCTTCGCTTCGTGGCTTCGTAATTCTAACTTGAAATTAACGCAGCCTAATTTTCGTCCAATTCTCCGGTTCTTGCAACCGAGTTGCGCACAGCGCGTCGCGTTTCTGTTTGTTAAAACGAATTCCGATAAAGTTAACGCCTGTTCTACCCAACGACGCTACATTTAGACGTTTAGATAAGTTAATAGGCAATCGGACCGCGCGTATGAGCGTACTTTCATTCATGTTCTCGTTTTCCATTTCTTCCTCTTCCTCTCCTTCTCTTCCCATCCTCTTCGCCCATAATTTCCCTCTTCTCTGTCGGAATCATATCTCGTCCCCGCGATTTTCCTGTATCTATGCTCGTGTTTATTCCGCAGAACGGTTGACTCCGACTGTGATATCCGCCGTCTCTACGAAAAGCAAACTCATCGCTGCTGTTCGTCGCATGCAATCTCCCGGAAAACAAGCCTTCCGGCGACTCGCGGGATTGATTGTAAGAGGCAAATTGTGTTTGCTCGTAAGAAGGTCCCGTCTTTCCCATTTTTTTTTTTTTTATTTCTGGGAACAGTAGTCACGTAAAGGAACAACCGACAATCTCGCGGAAATAATGAGAAAACGTTTGCGACCTGCGCACAACCCGTTTTTACTACACTCGCTCATTATATTATACATTCGCGAAGAAATAGAACTGTATTTGAGAGTTTCACTGATATGTTTGTCGATACATTCGTTCGTTACTTGGTCAACCGTATCCTACTTTTGAAAGCGTACACGATGCGGAAATGATGTGGAAATTGCAATTCGACATGCATGTAAGTTCTTGGATGTGCTATTTACGGTCTATCACTTGGGCGGATAAGCGCTTCAATCTATGGACAATTTGGCGAAATGATTAATTCAATCAGCGTACGTGCGCTCGCGTGAGAGAGGGAGAGACGGATATTTATATTTTATAAATCCGTACGACTCGATATCGGCAAATATTTCATTTTGCCGCGTTTCGTGCTGCTATACGTCTAAATACCCTTTCCCCGCACGATGTGACGTTATTCGCCCGAGCGATTCCGCCCGCGAGCAAACTATAAATCTGATAATCGCCACACGACAGTGCCGTGAGCGTGTGTTGTTGCGTATGTGTGCGTATGTCATATAGGCACGCGCGTACATTTGTGCACGTACGCACGTATACATCGGCGAGCCGTTCGTTCCCGCCTGGGGTTTTTTTTTCTATCTCTTTTTACCTATCGGAATCGGCATTAAATGCACGTAGGCATGCATGCAAACATCGCGGTTCATTAAATTAATCCGGACACGGACCGACGTATAAACGTCGGACGTGCAGGTTCGTCGCGACGTGCTCCGTCGTCGTAATTTCTCTCGGATGCTCCGTCGATTTTAAATCGTGTAGCGAACACTTGACTGATTCCAAAGAAATTAAATTGCTAAACAACCGCACCGCTTGAATACGTGTTGTACCACTTGCTCTGTGAAATTGATGTCTTTATGAATAGTCATATAAGTATAATTTCAAAGTAATCACAATCACCTTATGTTTTAATTAATTAAAGATGAATATCACTCTTTGTATTATATTTGGATTGCATTTTATTATTTTCATCGGTATATTGATATCTCCTAATATAATGTTTTACGTGAGGGAAGATAACGCAGAAACAGATAGGTATATATGTAATATATATGCTTAAATACGAGATAATACGATTACGTATAAGCTGATTGAGTGTGATAGGGAATTGATTTTCCTAATGACAAATGCACTTTACTTTGCTGGTAGAGTGACTCGTCTGCACCTTTCGTTTGTTCGGCATCATGGGGATACGGTCACTAATGGGATGATGAATGGTAGACAAAGCGTGAATGCCCTGAATGGTGGCTGCGCGGACAAAAGCTGCCCCTGTGTGTGGCAGCCACTTCGCGATCTCTTTGTCTCGGCTCATAATCGCTTATCCGTAACATCGGTACCGACCTCTTTTGGTAATTAGACTCTCGTATTCGGTAAACGGTATTAGAGGGAAGTGTCGCAGCGTTAAAACGCGTCCGATAACGAAAGGAAGGAATACGTTTGCCATGTAATAGGATTTCTTTTGATAGATCGTTTCTTCTATATTACTTTGTCCTTCGCACGATCTGCGAAATTGTGCAGAAAACAATTTGGTGAAATTGCATTGGCCTTGTGTCATTGGCCCGGAAGAGAAATCTTACCGTTGGTAAGAAAAGGCGTAAGCCTCGGAGCTCTTCCGACGCGTTTCGGACGATACGTGCGTCTTGAGACTTCGAAAGGCTCTCTAGAATTCCCCGTGGTGCTGCGAGTTCGAGAACTCTCCTATACTGCTCCAGGAGAATCGATGTCTCGATAGATTCAACAATCTTTTGGGAATAGGGCGTGGAATTTCGCGGTGCATTGCTTTAAGCCGAACTCACTCTAGTAATACTTTGTTAACCGTATAATTATATTTCTTTTCTTGCAAAAAAGCGTGTTTAATGTATCCTTTGCTGTTCTATCTAAATTATACTTGTTAATGTGTACATTTTTAAGTTTCTGATAATTCTTTAAATGTAGAACTTATCTCTTATGGAATTACAGACATGATAATACACAAATCGAATTAAAAACAGAATAGTAATAGTTTCACATATTATTAATTTCAAAATAATATATCTCAACCATTCCCTATGGGACAGAGAAAGCTTTTCTTTGCCCAACAGAAAGTGATAAAGTACATATTACGAAAATCAAGTTACTAGAAGACAATTATTTCTTTCGTTGGCACTAATATAAAAATTGAGCAAAATATATAATGAAATTAATCGAGCAATCAGTGGCTTTAGGCCGTCCGATTCCAGAATTTGCAACGGACGTGAGAGCGATAAGGAATGTCCAATAACCCGATGGGGGTAAGTCGGGGACTCCTCGGCATGCGGGGCACGTCAGCCCGATAATCTACGAGTCGATAACTTACTTGCCGAATTTCTGGTCAACCCGACGCAAATTGTCCGTCCGTTCCGCACCTTATAACACCGTCTAATTACAAACATTATACCTGAAACGCTGCACACCAGACCGCAGCTGTTTTCGATAATCTTGCGATTTTACGTCACGCTTTACTTTAATTTAATTTCGTGTTTTTTTTTTGTATGCATCGGGTACGTGATTCCAGTAAGTGGCAGATAGCGTTGTTATTTATCGTTTCGCGTAAATAAGCTGTATTAGTGTTACTGTCGCTAAATGAATATAATTGCACACGCTTAGCAAAAAGTATTTTCCATCCTATTATAAAGTTTTTATAAAGTTGGTTTTATATCAACGTTATTTGATTTTAATTTAATTGATTGTACATCACTTAGGCTAGAACTTAGAACTTAGGCTAGAAATCTAGGAATTATTTCAACCTAACGCATTAAAATCTAAGTAGTAGTTTACTAAAATAATTAAAAATTAACTATTATTTACGAGTTTAAATCTTTTATGTGTTTCATTTCGTATAGAATATGACATCGTATTAAATATTTTATAAATCACTCATTTATATTTGGATATAGGCTGAGATATGTAATATGGAATGCTCATTATAATTTAATATTACTCTGATATAAAAAACTATATTAAGATTTTTAATAGATATAAAATTTTTAAGAAACATGTTAGTTATAACATTTAATTAATAAAAATCATTAAAATTTAATTTTAACTTTAATATTAAAAAAGTAAAAAGTGGGAAAATGAAAAGGTGGAATATAATATAGAATAGGTCAAATTCCAGGGATTGTAATAATATAGAGAGCAAACTATTTATGTAAATTGATCAAAATATAATTAAATATAGTTCATATCTTTATAACTGTATATAATAATGGTACATAAAAAATAAAGTAACATTGCATACGGATAATAAAAAGTATGAAATTAAATCATTAATTTATTATATAAAATAAACATTATCATCTAAAATAAATGTTATTCATAACCAAATAAAAACATTAATATTTTGTACTAAGTAATTTAAAATAACAGTTTATATAAAACAAAAACCATTGCATATGAGAAATAAAATTAAAATATGGAACATTAATGACATATAACTGTATAGTTTTATAAAATTAAAAAATGCGACGTATAAACATTATAATGTGTTTCACATTTTCTATTCTCAACATATTTCATATTATATGCACATCTTGATGTAACAAACAAAATCTCGCGTTAATCAAAAAGTTAAGAATCATAATTAAACAACATAATATTACTGAAAGCGTTTATGGAATATACACAGAAAAAAATGTAATATAGCCAATAACATATTGCGGGCTGCTACATAAAATACTCAATACAATAATATTTGCTATTAATGCAAGTACAATGTTGATACTGCAATAGCATATATTATTGTATTGAGTATATCTGTAATTGGCAGCCCGCAATAACATATCTTATTGAATATATTACTTTTTTTCAGTGTATGTATTAAAATATACTTTAAGTTTGTAAAAATGGTTAAGACAATGTGCTGTGATATCTCCAAGAACAATAAAAATAAATATATTTCTTATACAAAAAAATTATTGTTGTAAAAGATTCTTTGTTTATTATAGAACATTTTGTAACTATTATAGTGATTGCCACTCGAATGCAATGCTTTTCTTTAAAAAATAAGCCACTTTCCATATTAATAACTTGTTTTATATTATCTACCTTTACTTTATTAACATTATATATATGACACAAAAAATATTTGTCTATTATTATACACATTTATAAAAATCTTATTGCATAACAAATGAATTTTCAATTACTTAAACCATGATACCAGAATGAAAGCTGTCATTATTCAATGAAATCGCCTTCACGAGCACAACTCATTAGCATAATGCAAAAGTTTCGTTACACTCTTAAACATATTTATAGCTTATCGCACGTATAACTGGCCATTATAAATCTTGTGTTGCTGCAAATAACGAGCTAAATAAGTTATAACCAGCGGCAATATTTTCTCTCCATCCTTTGCCGCGGTCCTAAGGGAACTTATGGCGGTCGTTAAAGGAGCTAAGCTGCCGCTTTCTCGGTGTGTGAAGCCTTACGTACCGAATAACAACTCATTACCGAGGCTCACATTGCGGCCCGAAGGAATTATATCGCGCTGGGGGCGCGCGCCCGTTTTTAGCGCGCCACGTCTCTCCTCTTGATCGCTCCCTTTCCTCTTTCGCCTTTACTCCTTCTGTCGTCAGTAGAGCTAAAATAGGGCGGATGGGTGTGTAAGCTGCAGCTGCACCCAGTTAATTCACGCCAGCGCGGTCCGGATTGTGATCGCGTATACACCTACCGTCACACGGCTCTCGCCTCTACGTTCTCTCACCACCATCAACACCTCGATCTACTCGATAGACCAAATACATAGCAAGTTTCACTATTATATCATTCACTGGCTTCAGTGTTCGAACGAAATTCGTACGAAGAGATGAGAGGCACAAGGGAAGGTGAGGTAGTGAAGTGGCGAGAGGAAGCGTATTCCGGAGCACTTTCAAGAAGTGGGACCCGGAGGGACCGAAGGAAAGGGTGAATGTGCGATGCATCGGTTATGCATACATATACTATAGACAAACACGACATCGATACGTGCTTCGAGACTGAATTGGGCGTATATAGCGTACAGCTGCGTGCTGCAAGCGCGTATGCCAAAAGTACGGCGTACCGTTGATATCAAAGTAGCCCAGACTTTGGCCATGTACAAGTTAGAATTTCTTCTTCCAGTATAGAATATTTTACAAGAGATACGATGTCCATAGCCCGAGTCTTCGACATGTACGCACGGTCCGAATCAAAGCATGAAATACGGTTACAGTAAACTTTTTTGGGCTCTTTGGAATTTTTATTGCGGACAGATTTGATTTACATAGTACAGTAATGAAATGGGGATTGAGCAAAAATTGCATTACAAAGAATTAAAATTTTTATTTCAAACGTATTTTTGTTTTAAATTCTGGTGATGGTAATTTTTTTTTAAATAAACGAAATCATCGTTTTTCGTCTATTTATTTTGTGGAAACACAAAAAGATAAATCTGAATAGTACGCAATCGTGTTTTAGCAAATTGTGTTTATAGCTTTTGATGAGTGTTCGATGCTAAACTATTTCACTGTGTTTAATGCGTGATACAGAATTTATGTTCATAAGAAGCTTGGACCTGTTTACTGTTTCGAGTTAGACTTTATGGTTGGTATTCGCGCGCGTTTAGCAGCTGGAAGCATGTACATAATAGCGCCGTTCGAATTCAAACTATTTGGCCGCACAATCGAAATTCTAACCGAAATTTCTACCAATGTGGTAGCGGCCGCTTTCGAACGACCGTAAATGCAATCTCGCGTGCTGTTAGTTCGTTTTGAGTTGATGCTGACTAGCAGAAATTCAATTTTACGATGAGTGGAACTTTTTTTTTCGAGCGCGATATAAATGTATACACCCGATGGCGCTTACAGGTCACATTTTCCAGTGATTGCTATCAAGCAATTTATTTTTTATTTTTGGTATATTGTTTTCCGAAAACTAGATATTACATGATTAATGTGATTCTATTCTTATTTAACACGCGATTATATGTATAAAATTCATGTAAAACGTTTCGATATAAAACATTTTTCTTCTTCTTTATGACGCATAACATGACATATAACATGATATATAACATGACATATAACACAATTAAAACATGACTCAGTTGATTCTAATAATAACCGATTAGAATATAAATTTAATACAGCTTCTCCCTCCGCTATTTATTGTCTCGACGTAATTTACAATCGAGAAAGTTATTAAAATACGCCGGCGTGCGATAAATGCAGCAATCCTTTCGTGATTTATTACATGAGATGAATTTCTCTGTGGCAACAAACATTTTAAAATTTAACGCTATTTCCCTTTATTTCGCCTTTTACTGATGTCCGTGGATATTTCCTTCAACCATGGTCGCAATTTATTTTCAACGCGCTGCCGGTGAATTGTAAATGGGGCACGAACGTGGGCGTAATCCCTTGTAACGGCAAATTGAAAGCTTCGTTCAGTGTCCTCTCGGTGGGGTTTGTGCAACGCTAGCCCCGATGATCCGCTTTATGTACGATATACTCTATACCGCTTCTTCCTCCATACACCTCCTAGCGAGAACGCGACTATTCGAATCTTCCCGTCGCACCTTCTTCCATCCCCTCAGAATGAAAATTATTACCTACCTTATATCGCGTAATTTCTAGAGAGACATGTGGTTAAGATACTACGCGTAATAAGTTGAAAAGCTTCATTTCGAAACGATTCTCATTGTCAGGTTGACAGCGGCGTTTGTCTCCCTAAGAGTGTGTATTCACTGTTAGCGACAAGTCTTACGACACGTACATAAATTCACGAAACTAGGCGTCGACTTTACTTTCAATATCTGCGAAACACCCTCGTAAACTTGCGCCGACGCCTCACCGTTCTAGGCAAATATTGCACGCTTTCTAGTGGCCGTTTTGTACAATTTTATCTCTGTCGGCGATGTATCGAAGTGCAATAGGCGAAACTCGTTCCGCCCCGTTTCGGCTTCTGTTCATCCCTAAAGACAAATAAACAACGACTGTCGCGCATGATCGTGAATTTGGTACCGAAATCGGAGGCCTCCATCGCTATCGCCTCACCTCCACCAGCTAGCTATTCAATTCCTTTCGTATAGTATAAGTACGCGATAAATATATTCTTTCCCATTTTCGAGGCCCTGGAAAATCGAAGCCGAGGGAGGAAACATCGTGTCCCAATTCACGTTCAGTGAATACCGTGAATATTGGGGATCTACTCGTGTTTAATCGACTTATTTCCTCGATGTGCTTACACGAAGAATTATACGCTTGTCATTGAAGATTGAAACTTTTTTTTAGAACGATGCCATGAACGAATGGCATCAGCATTGCGGTGCTGAAAAAAATTTCAAGTGTAAATTATAAAACCACGGTTATTAATTAATGCATTTATTGTTCAATTAAAAAATATTTTTATTTCGTTTCTCACACTTATACGTAGAAATAAATAAAAAGAAAAGACTTTATTACTGCTGAATTCTATAAATTCCAATAAAATATTCCATGTGAAATTTGGTGAATGGGTTTGTTTTTCTCAGAAGAAACAAGAATTTCACCGTGAAAACTTTCTGTACGATATTTAACGTAGCGCGCGGATTTATAGTTTACTCGACGATCGTAACCGCTCCAAACGCGAAAAGTCGAAGAAAACTATATGCGGAAAAGTGTGTTTGGAAGTTTCATTCCTCTAAAGTAACCCGTTTATCGTCGTCCAGATCTCGAAGAGAGAATATTTACGTCTTGATACAAGATTGCGACCAAATCGCACCTCCTAAGTTCGAAAAATTTTTCTCTTTACATAGTTTCGAATGAGAAACTTTTAGCGATTGCGCGTACAAGTTTTTCGAAATTTCCAAATGGATACAAAATCAGAATTTTGCTTGTACGTACAAAATACATGGTTTTTCAAAATTGATGGTAATATATTGAATAAAGACAAATATGTATTTATATTGTTGGAAATTATAATTTATTATAATAAATTATAGGATAGTGATTTAAAAAACACATGAGTTGTTTTTAAAACAAATACACATTATTTGTACAATAAAAAAGACGTAAACATGTAATTATTTAAAAAGTTTTTATAAACGCGAATAACAAGTTGACATACGAGATATGCGATATTCAAGAATACATAATTTCTTTCGAGCAACAACCGGTATTAATTCAATTTTGTAATTTACTAAGCGGAAAAGAAACCCGCGAGCGTATTTATAAAGTAAGCTGAGATAATGTAGCGATGAGAGAAAAGTAAGTGAAAAAATATTTTCATTTTTCATTTTACTATAATCTCATGGAAAAAAAAACGTAATAATGGTGAAGAAGCGAAAATGTTTTCAATGTAATTGTTTAGACGCTTTCGAAAATGTCTGTTCAATTGGCGTGCAGCTAATGTCAGATGTACTCGAGATTTCATCCATTGCGAATTTCCGGAATTCTTTTTCGTATGTCGCCCGTGGCGCGATAAGAAGGGGAAGAAATAAACGGCGCAGCGGCACAAATGCAAGTCTAGCTGCCTAGAGAGCTGGAAACTCTATTTTATGGTAAATAGACGTTGCGCGGCACCGTAGGTGAAAAAGCTAAGCGAGAAGAAAGAGCGGAAAGGAAGTTAAGAACGGTATGGCGGTGCCGAGCCTCCAGCAGCAGACGGCGAGAAACGCCGATAGTCTCACCCACCGGTTTATCGGTTTTCGAACAGGATGCACGGTTCCACTTTCGTGCTATCGGTTGCACATTATTGTCACCTTCTAACGTATAAAATCTCCACGAGTATTTCAGACTTAGCTTGTGTCCGCATTGTATCGCGTACAGCGACATGACATTTGACGAAATCGTAGATATGCAATTTCTTACTGTAGGTGATGATAAGAAATCGTGTCTCGTAGATATCGAAAATATTGACTGTGAAGCTCCTTTTTGCGAAATAAAATTCCTGACAGCAAGTTTGCGCGTTAAAATCCCTCCGCGGATTTCTTCGAAATCCTTTTCGCTCTATTTTTCTGTATTATTTGCATTTAAATGTGTAACAAGAGATTTTTTACGATGAGAAAATATCGTGCAGTTTCACGTCCAGAAGATTGACATGTGCTAATTGCTGCACTTCACATATGCATATATACCCGGAGCTGATATCAGTTGCTATTATTTTGCTGCACAAAGGAGATTAATGCTTGCGCGGTGTGTATAACCATAGTATTATGGAAACGAGGTTAGCAGTAGTAGTTTAGCGATCAACTAGCTTTTCTTGGGAACGCGTAGTGTAATTAAGATATAATTGTGTTACCCTTGTCGAGCGCGGAGTATATAATGGTGTGATGCAACACCAACGACGAAAGTTATCCGAGATTAATCTCTGACGTGTAGCTCCTGGAAATTACTTAAATCCAATGATGCGAATATATCATTATATTATTTATGAAAAGCCCGACGACGAAAAATACGCACGTTTTCAAATTAACAATACAACTGAAAAGTTTTTGTTACATCATATATTTTTCTTACATGTGTATGCTAAATTATGTGAAATTAATTATAGTTATGGTCGCAATCTCCTGCAGCTCAAATCCGAATTTTATTCTAATTCTACGTCCGTCTGTTTTAAAACCTACTTCCCTTTTCCCTACATTGCCAGTAAAATTCTCTCTCTCTCTCTCTCTCTCTCTCTCTCTCTCTCTCTCTCTCTCTCTCTCTCTCTCTCTCTCTCTCTCTCTCTCTTTCTCTCTCTCTGTGTACCATCTTCTCTTTTATTACAGTGAAATATTTCAATTCATTACCTTCTGATATCCGACCTCTTCATCTCTTCTCTTTTCGATCCACCGCCACTGCTCTCTGCATTTTATCTCATTCTCTATAAATTACGATATTCTTTATCTTTTTAGTTTGTGTTTCTTAAAATTTCTTAGCTTTTTTGGTCTTGATTAGGCTTGTAGCTACTGTATCATCTCGCCAGTTGTGATGGCGATCATTCCTTCATATTTATATTCAAACTTAAAAAACTTTGTTAAATTAGATAAACTTGTATATTATGCACTCAATAGGAATATCATTATGTCATTATTATTATAATACGATATCATTGCATACTGATATTAAATTTACCGTGTACATTTTTGCTAATTATACAAAGAAACATTAGGGTGTCAAGTATATTTTTTTCACCGTAATTTTATCTTGTTAAAGCACAAAGAGTCAACATTATGCAGATAGGTATAATACACATAAATCAGAGGCGCTGTTCGCGCTTGTTAGAGTATCAAAGCAGCTTGCCCGCCCATTCGCAGCATGTCTATCTCGTTGGTGTATTCAACCAACCGCAGGGGACAAAAGCCACGCTAATATGTGCAAACTGACGAGGGTGCAAGAAACCACCGACTGGATGTTCGCCGCATATAGCGCTCATATTATGAGAAATGTTCCTTTATATGACGACACAAGTATAATAATTCATATAACTAACGTTCTTAGAAACAATTTTTTTTAAATTCGTAAATGTACCACCATCCCGTTTGGTCTGTTTCTTTGACAATGTAGAAAATGTAATTTTAATGTAATATCTATGCAATCCTACATAATTTATGAAAATGGTATGACAAAAGACCGAGTGTTAACATCGTTGATATTTTAAATGAAAAATGTTGCTAGTTAATTATTGAACATTACGGCATCACTAAATTTGTGCTATTTATCAGCAAGCAGACAAGGTGTGTTTAACACGCGATGTACGTTGTTGTTGTTATAATAAATTAGAATACCTAAATGCTTGCGTAATTCTCATGATTTCGGAATGCGGAGGGTCACAGTCAGTTTATAATCGTCCTAACGAAGAGACGTTGATTAATCATAGCGCCGTGTATATATTGTTATGCAAGTTACGTTCATCTCGACAGAACTTGAGACCGTCTACAAAGCTTCTTTAGCTCTTTCGCATAATAATATAATATTACTTTTACAACTTTCACATTTTCTTATCGCTAATACAATCACATATTGCCATCAATTTGCAGAGTGGTCTCACATAACAGACATGAATAATTATTTTAAATTAATAATTCTCCGTTATTCATTGTTATAATGTAATACATACTTTTCTACCTTCAAATTTTTCTTATTTCTAACGTATATTAATTAATTATATTAATTATTCCTACTTTATACATTAATAATTAGAACAAGTAAATTATATCTGTTGCGCGTTCGTCTAAATGTAGTAAATTAGCACACGTGTTATGCAAAAGCTTTCTATAGACCAGTCCAAATAAATATACATTGCTTTACAATAAACATATCGAAATTATGAGGCATAATATTAAATAGTAGTGAATGTTTATTCAACTGAATTGCTTTTTGAAATACTTAAAAAAGAACGTCATATTCGAAAAATTCCAAAGGCAATGAATTATTGCGCGTATAAATAAATCGTTGTGCATTGTGGTGTATTTTATCGCCGGCAATCGATAGTCTCGTCGTTCTGTATTCAGTATTTCAGTACATAAGGGCGGTACGCTAGAAAATAAAGCGTCAACGACCAGTTTGACGCGCAAAAAGTTGGCAAATCGTGTCTTAACGCTCGCGGTACCGCCTTGTCGTCGCGTCTAACGATCCCCGGATATACGTTAACGGGTATTACCGGTGCTGACGAGCGGCGGGACGCGTTTAAGGATTAAAGTCGAGCTTATGAAAGCCACTCTGGAACTCGCCGCGTTATGTGTGTATGTAGATTCGAGAGCAGCTGCTCGTAATTGCTCTCCTCTCTGCTCCCTTCTGCTGGTGCTATAAGTGGTGTGCGGCGCGTAAAGTTCTACCCGAGAAAGCCGTTGTTTCGGTGCACTGGTGGTGTTTACGTGTACGCGGTGCTCTCGTGTGCATCACATGCGAAAATGTAACCGGATGCTAGCTAGAAGTATTCGTTCTGTAACACATAAGTGACTGCGTATTCGTGTGTGCGTGTGTGTGTGTGTGTTGCATTTAAACACGAAATTCGCACGAGAAGCAAAGTATGTATGTACAAGTACATAAACATCTATGTTAAATCATTCATATGCAAATCAATTACATACATACACGCGCGTACTGCAGTATATAGCATAAATTCATCTCGAAGTCTAAATAAATATAACCACGTTCGTTCAGCTTATATAGATGCTACGGGAAAGCATCCAAGGGATGTGGAAGAAGAAGCACCGTTAATTTCTACGTCGGCGGAACAAGCCGGCGAGATTTACTGAAATTTTTTTCCTCCAGCGTGAGCTTTTAGCATTTGCGCTCAGGCACCCTCGGCGTTGCCTGTCGGACTAGCCTCTAATCCGCCTTATCCCCTCACCTCGTATCCGCTCATACTCGCGAATTACAAATGCTTATTGCACCAAGTAAGTTGTAACAGCCAGCCGGTAGAGGAATAACCAGGGAATTATTGCGCGTGTTCATGGCCCTCTCCGAAATCAACCCGGTATGCCTCCCCCGGCGCTATAATTCCGTAAGGTCCGCTTTTCTCGATGGCTTTCTCTTCCCATAGAGAACAGGTAACGCTTGCTAAAAGGGTTGAAGGAAAAGCGTGTCGGTACAAGCTTTCGCTATTTTCGCGTGACTAATATCCCTGCCCGGGATAAATTCTCTGGTTCTTGTCAAAGCAATCTGCCGTCTTTTCGAGATCGCCCGAAGTTCGCGTAAAGGGATGTGCGGCGCGTGACTTTAAGATGGATGATCGTCGCGACTTTCGAATTAATCGATACTCCTTGAGGGAGCTAGGGAGGGAGGGATTAATTTAACTCTGATAAGAAGAAAAATAGCTTCTACTTGGGTTGTTGCCCCTGTTGCCGCGTTTTTACGCGGACAGGTTTCGCATTATTTATGCAGAGGTGACGTTTGTGCGATGCAGTCAACGCGGAGTTAAAGACGATGATAGATTCTCGGTATAACTTTAAGAAATAAACACACCACTACATGTAAAACGTTATATTTAAAGAAATTATTGAAATTATTTATGAGTTTACAAGAATACATTTTTCATCGTCTTTTGATTAGAGTTAATATCGAATTGAGTAGTTTAGTGTAATTATAGTCACTTGTTACAAAATCACGAAATTAACAAATATATTCTCAATGCGAATTGGAAATAATAAGTTGTGTGTGTTAATAATTTTAATAAAATTACGTAAATTTTCAAAAGATTATATTTTAGAGATAACGCATAAAATTGATTAAGCGGATTCGACGATATGGACGACATATTCGATTTACAACGTCGCGAAATCCATCGTGCGAATTTTTACAGCTGGTATAACAGAAACGAATTTTTTTCCACGCTAACTCGTATCGGAAATTCTCAAAATTTTTGTAGCAAAGTCAACGAAACGTGATGCGCTTCACCGTCGTAATCCTCGGTCGATTTCCGTGTTCCAGACTTGAATGGACGATAAAAGTAACGACTAGTGCGGCAGTAACGTTTGCAGTAACGCCGTTGTGCGCCGTGAAATTCGCCTTAAGGGCGGATCGTCTTCTCTCCTTTGCTAATTGATCCGTCGGCGTCGAGAACACGGGGCGTCTTTCCGACACAGTGCACTCACAAAAGCCACCCCTGAAATTTACTCACGCCTTCTCCGGAGTTTACTCAGGAGCTGTCTTGGCGCAAGCTTGTGCGGCCTCGACGAGAGGAAGCTCGGATAAGGTGAAGAATGAAGGAAGGATAGATCGTCCTTCCTCAAACCGGAAACACGAGAATAAAAGTTTCTTTCATTTTCCGCGACATCGTAGCGCGAGAAATTTGAGTGACTAGGACGTCACAATACGCGAAAACGAATATAGAGAATGGCTGTGCAAAGCACTACCATTGTGATGATTTTCATTTTCAAAATCCGTAAAACAGATTTTACACCTATAATAAACATTCATCTTTTTATTTTTGAATCGAGAGATTTATCGGTAAACCTACGTATATACATATAAATTTATACATCAGTTAATATTATTTAAATGAGATCCATCCTTATTTTAATTGTATTAAAAATTTATCATAATATTTAATTTTTTATAAAATATTGTACAAATTCGGAGATTTTTACATATATATTATATAAATCTATATTAAAATTAACGTACTAATATTATACACTAATAGGTTAAACTTTTAGAGATTATTGCAATAAAGCTATACTGTGTATTAATGAGATTTTAATCAAACCTATGTATATTAAGCCGGCAGAGTTAATTCTAGACAAACAGCTTTTGGTTAACGCTGCCCCGTGAGAAAATAGTTAATGAAACTGTATCCAGAGATTTATAATCGCGTAGTTTAATGGACTCGCAGGTACGATAATTATAAAGCGCATTCTCTTGAGTACATTTATTGATCGTTCATCATGCGTATATTAGCCAGAAAATGGGAAAACTTTGGAATTTTGATTTTAGAGTGGTAGATAGAAAAACAAAACTCGAATACTGATTACAAACGCGTTTCTTTTTTAACACTTTTATCACGAATTAAGGAAATAACGAGACGTTTGGCATAGTCAGAGCCGTAGTCACAGTTTAAGAGGTTTTATATAAAAATCTAACTAGCTTTTATTTTCGCGTGGCAAGAAAGTTATATCGAGCACGATGACTTCCAGCTACGAGCTAGCTACCACGCGCAATGAATATTTATTACGTTGGTTTGCGGCAGCGCAGCGCGACAAATTAACCAACGCACGACCAGCGCACGGGTTAATCGTATAATGAACAAGTTTAATTACGATATTTTAACAAGAGAAACGGCGATCGGAAGGGGAGGGGAGATTGGTACGCGAAACTTCGGCCGTTATGTAATCACGCATGGATGAACCATTTCAGAGGCGACGTCTCGGCTGCTGGTCCTCGCGGTTTCAAACGCCCGACGATCTCTAACTCGACAAGGGGTCAGATTTTGTCGCATGTTGCTTCAGCGCCAACTGCGAACGTGATTCGCGTGCCAACGTGCCGCGAAATGTCGAGGGCGAACAACGGTCGAACAGACGGCGGCCGGGGAGGGGGAGGGGGCGTTAGCCGCGAAGGGGTTGCACGGATCCTACCCACTTTTCGGGCGAGAAAATTGCATGTCTGTTTATGCCGCGAAATTCTCCGGCCGCGGGCAGGCTGTATATCGCAGCGTCAGCAAAAACGGCGAACGGTTTTGCGTCGCGCCCAACCCCCAACGCCCTTTTCCCCGTCCCTCGCTAACGCGCTCGCTCTCACCCCGTGCACAGGCCGCATCGCCGAGTACGTATTACATATGCATAGTTTCATAAATTTGCGCCGTGATACCGCTTCTTCGGATATGCGAACGTGCGTCTTGAAACGCGGCCAGGAAACCTGTTTGTAATATTATAGCAGCCGGAACGTGGATATCGTTGATAGCTCCTCGGGATGCCATTGTCGATCGAAGAGAAGAGTATCGAAATGTCGGTATTGCTACCGTTACGTTGACGGCGCCAATCTCCAATTACCGCGCGTCCACCTTTGCTAGATTACAGCGGACTCTACTTCGAGACTACAATCGAGGAGGTGGCTATTGTCCCGGCCGAAGATACGCGAAATAGACACAAACTGTCGGGTCACTGGTCGATTCGATGACATTGAGCCGTGTGTAAACCGTGGGTCGAAATTGCCAATTTCATTTTGAAACGTGTGCTTTGTCATTCAACCGTCTTGTTCGCTGATACATTGTGTATTTTAAGCTCTATCGCCATGGAATATTAATAATCTTCCCCCGTAATTGAGTTCCTTAATTTAGCGTCAGCACGCTGATACGCAACAATGGTCCCGAATCGTTTTTCTCCTCGCTGCCAAGTAGTTTCATCGGTACACCGCGAGCGGATTATTAATTGCTACCTTAGCGTTTTGATAAATTGTTGCAGTCGACTCTCGTTACCGCTCATTTGCGAGATAAGCACATGGGGGACGGAGTGTGCGCTAAGCCCGACTGATTTTGATAATGTTCGGTAACAGCGTGTTCCTAGACAAGTTGCATGGACGAAAATAAGTAAATCCGTCGGTCATTTCGACATTAGAGCTACATTAAATATATATATACTTGCAACAAATAATGTATAATTTAATAAAATAATATCATATATATGGACGAATATTTGTCATCCGTTTATATTAATAATAACATCAGTCATATAAAATGATAGATTTAAATTTGTAATTTTGTCGTGATCGTTAAAAACGAATCTTTAAATATTCGTGGAAAAAACAATTTTGTTAAAGTGTTTAAAAATTTGACGAGATACAGATCTGAAAATAATTTTGTTGAGCTATTAAAATAATTGTGAAAGACATTTAAGCACAATGAGTAATGTTGTATTGTAAATGACAGTTTTGACATTTTAGCAACTTGAGCGTGTCACATAATTATTTTGATAGCTTAAAAAATTATTTTCAGTTTACATTTAGCTAAATCAAATACTTTTGCAAAAGCGTTTTTCCCTCTTAATGTATTCACTATGTATTACATTTAAAAGTGACGTTAAGTTATTTTTATCAATTTTTAAAATGTTATATAATTCTTTATATTAAAAAAACCATAAATTTAAAAAAAAATCAGAGGAAATAAATTATTGCGTTAGTTTTATTTGATGGCTACTGTAATGGATTTGTTATGTCGGATCGGACAGAGAGAGAGAGAGGGGAGGGGAGAGAGAGAGAGAGAGAGAGAGAGAGAGAGAGAGAGAGAGAGAGAGAGAGAGAGAGAGAGAGAGAGAGAGAGAGAGAGAGAGAGAGAGAGAGAGAGAGAACAGATGGAACTTTGCCGCTGATGTTTTGCCTCAGGGCAGTGAATGTGTTAATTACGACTCGCAATAAAATTATAAAGTCCTCTTTTATCAAACGAGCTCCCCTTTTTCCGACGGTGATCATATTATTGTACGCTTATCCGGTAAAGTTTTATCGAAGACCGTAGCTGAAAATAGAATTATTCATTTTCGCGATGCAATGACTTTTCGTTGGATTTATCGTTGGAATCCTTCGCAATAACAGTGACCGAGAAGCATGAGACAGAATGAAATATTTTCATATCATTTGCTGCTCGTGGCTATGACATTTCGCAAACTTTGAAAGTACTCTTTCACTGGAATTAAATTCGTCACTGTTGTAAGCCGTAAGAATCTTGATACTATTAAAAGAGTGACGAGTCTACTTCTTAGAAAATTCCCCTTTTTTCGAACTGAATAATAAGAATGTAAAACTTTAATTTTGTGGACTTAAGACAATACAATAAAACAATTAATGCAATCATTTTGGTATGGTATACGGAAGTTTTCGGATTACAACTATGAGATGAGCAGAAATGTAAAGGAAGATTGAAGAAACGGGAAAGGAAAAATTGGTAAGGCATAGCATATTTTATCGAGTTCCAAGAATATTTCTCTATACGTACAGAAAAAAACTGGCTCTGTTCCAAATTAGATACCCTTTTTTTGCTGGCAAGCACAGATTTATAAAAAGCGCCCGAAGCATCGTGTATATTTTCTCCTAAGAGGAAGTTTAAAATAATTTTATTCAGACAAAAAATGCGAGCGCAGCGTAACCGGTAACTTTCGTTGCTATGCCAAGTGATAAAGCAGGTTGTTAAAACAGAGGAGAATTATCCAAGCATTTACGGTAGGTTGATAATATGAGTTTATTTTTAACATGGCATATAAACTAAAATTGTTCATAAATTGTATACGATTGTTTCAAAATAATATACCGCGTCAACTTGGATGTTAATATGACAATTATTTCGATCATATTCTAATATTTTTAGAAGTTAACTTCTGCTGCATTTTTAATTAGAGTAATAACTTAACTTTAGTATATAATTATTAGTTTTTATTTTTCTCACTCACTGAAAGTCAGTCAATTTATCAATTATTATTCATGAGTTAACCGATGAAAAAAAAAAAAACTTTAATTGCGTTAAGGTTCAACGCTGTGTATTTTCGTTACAATGTTACATCTCTCTTTCTCTGCCTTTCTGTTTCGTTAAAGTACTTTACCACTGTTTCGCGTATTTCTCGAAACAGATACATCGTTCTCGAGGAAGAACGTCATTTGGTTTTGTGAAAGCAAGCCTTCGAACGTGAGTAATGTGAATACGTTTCCCTGGGGTGGAGGCGAGACGCTTTATTCCCGTCGATACGCATTTCTTTCCGTACGATAACGTGCACACATCTGATACTCCCGCAGCTCCATTCGTTCATTCCTTCTTTATTTTTACCGACTTGCATTTTCCGTATGCCATGTAACGTTCCTTAACCGCGCGTCGGAAAGCGCATTATTTACGGTAATCCACTGGACGTATATGCGAGCATCGATCTCGCAAGCTTAATCTGCTTTGTCGTATAGGAAAAAGTAACAATAAGTTACACTCGAGCTTACAGCTCGAAGCACTCACGTTTGAGCGTATCGTGATATTTAACTAACAATTTAATTCTTTGCCGTATGCGTTACGAGCGGCGTCGCCGGGTAAAACGCAAACGCACGCTCACTGCGGACAAATATTTGCACTAAAATTCTCCATTACTTTGGCGACGTAGACTTCGTCGCGCGCCTCTATTCACCTCCTCTCATCTCTACCCTGTCATCCTTATGATCCGAGGGACTTTCCAAGTTTTCTAATTAGTATGGTGCCCTCGGGTAGAGAGACGAAGTCGGCCTCTCGACAGTTCAAAATGGAGAAAATAGGAATGGCACGCCTTTGAGTCCTATATAGGGAACTTTGGACGCGAAACGCTCCATCTCGGCACTCGTTTTCTCCTCGCGTCTCTTCCCTCTCTTCGCAGTCGCGCAGAAGTCGTAAAGTTGGCTTCATCGGCTACGAGATTTCTCCCGCGATCCCGTCACCCTCCCTTTATTATTCGTTCGACCGGTCATTTAGCGTCGTGTCTAACTCTCCCAAAGTACAAAGTTCCGACCAATACTGGGAGAAAAGTCGCGGTCGGCCGAGAAGGATTATTCTGACAGCTTGATATTCGTGTACGCAATTAAAGTCAACAAGTCCCTCTGCCGGAAAATAATAGAATGCAGGATTTGAAGACCCCGGCACGAAGAACGGAGTACGAAGGGGATTAAGAGAGCGTCCGCACAAACTCCACGCAAGGTTTAAAATTCTCGCAGATTTAAATAAACGCTACAAGGTACATTTCGTCATTTTGTAATTTCCGTACTGATTTATTGATATGAAAAACGGGAAAGTCTCTACGAATATTTTAAATTAAACGAGAAAGAATTGATGTCCAGCTTACTTTAATATACAACAGTTATCGCTCTCGATAGGAAAAGAGAGACAAAAACAAGTTCATGGGATCTTTGTAATCTGCTGCACGGCGATCTCTTTTTTAGATTACGTTATGACGATAAAACGCGCGGTTAATACACACATACGCGTACACACAGGGACCAAAGTTTTCTGTTTGTTTTATTTTTCAAATGCGGTCCTCCAGTTCGATTTACATCGACTATGCCACAATATGCGCGTACTTTGCATTAACCGATAAAAAGTTGGTGATTAATGGTCACGATGGAAAATAGTCGGCGAGTTGCGGTTTGTTACACATGATTTTAAAGAGAAGTTTTTTTTATACAGAGAGAAGTAAATCTGGATTCAAGCGGATCAGATTTTACAAACGTGTTTTCTAACCGGCCGTGCTATGGGATTTTCTTTATGAAGCGTCGAAGCTATAATAAATTAACGTTTCACGTGACAGCTGACTAACGATATTCCTAACTTGTACGCGACTAGAAATGATGAATGGCTAAAATCTTATTAATTATGTTCATATAGTTCTTGTAATAGTTTTAAGATATTTCGAATTAAATTTAATAGGAAAAATCTTCTTTTCAATTATTTGATCGCAGTGCACGAGTTTGCAATTTGTATAATAAATATTTTTGAGCGGCGAGATATTTTCGGACATAATAGTTTTTCGGGTGAAAAAAAAAAAGAGAGAGAACACCTCTTCGTAAAACATTCTTTTTTTATCGAATTTTTGTAACTGTTATTTGTGTTCGTTCAGCTATGTGGCTCGTTGTAAAAAAGTACGAACAAACACACGGAAGTTAGTTCAGTTATGGCCCGTTAGAAAATACGTTAGGAATATTATTCCCTGCGAATTGGACTTTAACGCGCGAGAAAAGAGTCGCAAAGGAAGCATTTTACCGTGGTTTTCATATTTTTAGCGAACGTTTAACAACAACGGGACGATAACTATCCCGGAAGCGGGGAGTACGAGCCATTCGAGGTGGACCGATTCGATCCTAAATCGATTATCGTCCAACGTTCCATCAATTTCTAATTGACGCGATAATAAATTTTACCACCCCCTTCCCCCTTCCCCTCTCCCGCCGTACCGTTGCCTATTCCCATGTCGCCGTCCCATGCGCTCGCGCGCGACACCCTGAATTTCCACCCTCCGATTAAATTTAAGCGCTTTGGTACATACCGTCCTCCGTTCTCTCCGCGCCCGGGCATATCGCAGGACGCTTTTCGGCTATTCCGGGGGAAACTTAATGGCTCCCGATAGCACCGTCGATGAGCGGGCCTGCTATATGCGGCTCCTTCGAGAATTGATGAGTGTTTTCGAATCGGCTCGCACGCCGATTTGTCAGCGGTAATGACGTGCGGGACTTTCGATGCTCTCTGCACGCTTGTTTTTAACGACCCCGCGGTTCCAGAATTATGACCGGCAATCAGGCATTTTATTAAACACCCACCAAACTCAATTTTACCTCTACCGGGCGCCGTCAATGATAATTGAACTTCGTACATTCTAACGATGCTCGAGGAAGAATGCAAGAACTCCCCTTTTCGTTTTATTAAAAGCGCGAGTTTTGTTCAGGGAGAAAAAAAAACCAGTTAAAAATGGGCAAATGAGTTTTCCGAACAAATATAGACAGACACTGTGTTCGTTTGTCGTCGGTTTTGGAAATTGAAGTGGAAATTGCGAGGAGGATAGCGTTATGACTATTACGTATCCGGAAATGATTGGTGTTGAATAATACAAAGTCTTGTACATTGTAAAGCGTATCTTTAATTTGTCAAAGAGAAAGCTCTTTTTTTTTGTTATTTTGTACAATACGAAAAATTTGTGGCGGAATACTATCAAAGTTGTTTTATTAGAGGAATAAATCTAAAATGGTCTATTTTAGGACAGTTTAATTCTGCAACTTAGCAAGCGCACTCAAATCTTCTAATCGAAATGGAAGATGCGAACTGCGAACCTCGTCAACTCCCTATAGGATTAAGGTTATATAGAAGCAAAGTTAGATCCATTTGCCGCGGAGACGAATAATCGTATTCCTTTCGGAAAACTAACTTCTCTATCATTTTAACACGGTTCGCTCGTATTTTCGAGAAATTCAGAAACGCCAAACAGCAAATCTTTACTACAAAACGCTGGCTCGAGAAAAGTTAGAATTATCAAACTATTAAATAATCCCACAGCTCGTAGTTTATCTTGCGCATACTGTAGCGAGCGCTGCGGATGATACGATAAAGCGATTAAAGCGATTTTTAATCTCGGGTATGCGGCTTGCAAAAATAGAGAGGGACACATGCGTAGCCCGCGCACGAAACGCATTGGCATTATTATGGTAGGTACGTTGCGGCGTGCACGCGGAAGCGCATTGTGAATTCAGCGCGTGTCGTACACAGACCGGAAATAATATCTATCGATCCAACTTCGTGGCGGGAGAGCTGGCGAGGCGCGGGATAAAAGTGCATCGCGGGTGCATCTACCGTGAGAACGGCATAGATCGTCCTCGATCGGCGGGCGACGTACGAACCGTACGTCGTTTTCATACGCTGACGCGTTTCTCCCCATCCTCTTCATAACGGATGCGAAATCATCGACGAAATGTGCCTGAACTGCACAATCAGAAAGAGAGTGCGAGAGATTCGTGCTCGTGTTGTGCGTTTCGTGACGAACCGAGAGAAATGCGGTCGCGAATTTTCAGTTCGGTAAAGGCGTATTTTCGAGATATTGTCGATGTTAGCGCACATGAAACTTGAATGACTTATCACAAATATTATGGATCAAAGAAGTGTGCGCTAAATTTAATAATGTTAGCAATTTTAAATACGTCTCAATAATCTTAATATCGATTTTGATTAGAGATATAAAATAGATAATGGATATCAATTAATATAATAATAAGGTCTAGAAGTTTCCAGCTAAAGGATACGAAAAAGCTGTGTGATAAGATGAAATAATTATTTAATTTTTCAAAATATACTCATCTATTTCGACATTTTCATAGAATTAATACTAAAATAAAAAATCATTATCAAATAATTACATTTACTTTTCAAATTAAAATTTAATTCGCATAGACAAAAAGGAATTTACTAGTGATGAAGTAATTTCCTCAATGTAAAATCATTTTAAAGACAAAAATTTTAAATATTATTTTAGTAATATAGAAAAAATTATTCTACAAAATATATAAATGAGATAAAGAAGGACGGTATAGAAAAATAAAAATAGTTTTTCTATTTTATCACTTTTTCTATACGGTTATTCTCTTGATATGGATATCTTTGAACCTTACAACGTAGAATAATGTTACTGCGAGAAACGAATAAATTGTGATTTGGAGGAAAGCATAATTTTTATAAAATCTTGATATAATTTAAATACACCTTTAAAATGCGAAAGTAAACATGCATTAAATGAATAAATATTGACGATTATTGAGTGTCACAAATTAAGAGAGTTTTAATTTGCTAAATGGCATGACTTAAATGTGCAAAAATATCTTGATTTTTATATAGGAATTTTAGAACGCGTGAAAACGGGATAAAAAAGAATCGCAAGTGCGACCATTGTAAAAATTGAATTGAATAGCCATAGATCGTCATTGATCGATACATACACGTCGCTTCCTTATACAATCAATTCAAGAGAACGAGAGCGCAAGAATCGTTCATGTGCATACACTACATTCGGAAGAAGAAAAAAATAGAAATACGAAGGATCGATAGATTCACTATGAATTTGGATTGCAAAAATAGATATGAAATGTATCTGTGTATTTTTGAAGGTTTTTGAGGAGTGTGAAAACCAGATATTCATACGGGCTGAATGTTAAAATTGATGGAACTCGAAGTAGACGTATATTTCAATGTTCTACATCGTGTGGAACATTTTGGGATTTTGACACGCAAATTCGATTAATGTTACGAATGAATATGCGGATGAATGTTCTAATTGTAGCTGCATATAATGTAATTTTCTATAATTTTATCTAATTCCCTGCCATTCTTTTATTTAATTTCTTAATTGAATTTTGAGTCTATCAAGTACGTTAATTCTTGATAAGCTTCATCATACAATACGCTATTAAATTATGTAACCTAATATCTTCAATAAAGTCCCGTAATTTATTACGGCCGAGCTTTATTTTAGTGTGATGAAAATTGAAAATTACAGAATGTTCGATTTGAATATCGAAGATCACTCTATTCGTATTGATATTTCTTGCTTAAATCCAACGTTAGGTTGCATTTGAATAGCAGTATTAATCTTATGAAAAGTGTTTGTCCCCAAATCTCGGAAAGTAGATTTTTTTGTTCCTTTCTTCACGCAAGAAACTCTTTATTGAGAAATGAGATTCCGCTATCGCTATAAGTATCCGATGTAAAGTTTCGCTCGTGCGTCACGTCGCGCGCACGGTACAAACGTGAAGAAAACCTTTTATTCGAAATAAATGTTTCCTCGTGCAAATTTATTCGCACATTTCTGTTTGAATGTCGCACATTTCCGTTTATTGTACCTGTAAAATTCTGTAATTAATAAATCACACAGAGAAAGTAATCCTACCGTGACATTTTAATGTGTAATGTTTTCACTTTTGGATTTATGGCAATAACAATAATTCTCCTACGTTGATGGTAATGATGGTAATAATCTAAATGAATTTAATGTAAATGTGGTACACGATAAATTAGTAGCAAAATATTTCATGTAGAATGTCATAGTAATAATGGGGCAAGATGTAACTATATAGATAAGAGTTTACACAGTTAGGAAAGCGCAGAGACACTCAACTTGTTCAATCTTCCCCATTTTTACGACAGGCAATCTTAGAAAAGAATACTACGTAGCGTCTATCTGATTATCGTCTAGTTGCTATATTTTTCATACGGCGAACTTTCCTCTTAGCGAATCGGCCGCAAGATGAAAGCCCTCTCGAAGTCGCTTTTCCTTAGGAGGAAGTCGCACGAGGGAGAGGGCAAAGTTTGAGAGGGGAGTAAATGGCGCTCCCCTCCCTCGACTTCTACCCTTCATTTAGCTTGTACATAACTCTTCCATTTACATTACGCTCCGTCGCGAACTCCCTGTTCTCCATTTTTCTTATTCGCGCATTTCGCGATTAATTACCCGCGATATCAGTTCGTGATCAGATCCGAAAGCAGGGCGCGAGTTTGTTATCGGACTAAAACATCCCTATCTAAAGTAACTTAATTTGTCTTTCCTGAATAAAGAAACACCGTGTCGTTACTTTTGTTACAATAAAAGCTTTTGCATGTTCGAAAATAATCTCGCGAAATTATGGGACACTTATGGGTTATTAATGAATAGAAAGCATAAAATAATAAAAAAATCATAGCTTGGAAAATAGGATCGTAACATTACTTGTTTTATGGAAGATATACCATCATAAATTTTTTCCCTTTAATATTAGAGGCCTGAACTGCGAATCGATATTTAGTCCTGATTAATATTTTTTTCTTTTCAATGAATTTTAACGAAGGCTGTAGTTTTTTACCTGATCAGTATATAACCAAAACAAGATTTGTATCAACTAAAGCACATAGATAATACATATTTTTCATTAAGAAAATTTATTTTAAAAGATATATGAACTTGTAATGACATTTGTAAGAAGTACTGAGTTGCAAGTTAATTCCTAATAGCCTACGTATTGGAGATTACAAAAATAGGAAGGTCACAATCTTAAAGAGAAAAACCGCAATAGCTTTGAGAGGTTTTGGAATATTCACAATGTCTTATTTGAAAGTCAAAGAAAATCTGAATGCAAAAGCCGAGAAGTGAAAAGAAGAACCAAAAGAGGAATCGCGATTTCCTTCTGCTCTTTTTCTTCGATTTATTTTTCCGCGCGTAGTCATTGCAACGTGACCTCGTCTCGAAGTACTTAGTTTCCTTGGTACTCGATACTTACAATTCAGCATCAATAAGCTTATCAATTTACCCGCGGAGCGCCTAATCAAGTTCATGAAACTCGATTTCAGCAAAAGTTGTCACGAGACACGGCTGTTGTTTCGCCCTTATTCCACGGAACTTTCGTAATTAACGGATGGCGTAATTAATTTTTATTCTTTTTTAACTCTCCAAGATTTGCGCCGTTTCTTGTTGTTGGGAAAGAAGAATGGCTTCATCGTGCTTTTCTGTTGCCATGCTTCTTCCACTACGACGCCAGTTACGAGCTGGAACTTAATGGTTAATCTACAAAAATAAGCATTAACGTTACTTTATTTCCTGAAAATATTATGGCAACCACAAGAAAAGTTCGAGCTGTGATTCCTGTCTCGTTTAATTTATTATTCGTTCATGGAATAGTGGTTAGCTTTGTTCGAAAGTTTTATTTAAATTCAACTTGATGAAGTTGAAAATATATTTCAATTTGTAGAGTAGTTTCTTCCTGTATTACTGTCTTAACATAATTTATTTTATATTTATATTAAAATATTTTTTAATAAAAAATGCAAGAATGCATTTATTGAAATCTTTTATTTTTATTTATATTTTCTAACATAATCAATGCTCATTAAAATCCGAGGGAAGCAGTTATATTCCCTTGTAAGTTTGATTAAATAAATAGATTTTCCATTTTTACAAGTTTTTTGGTACATTCCTGATTACAGATTAATATTAATTAATCGAATAATAGGTACTTCTATCGTTGGTAACAGCTTTCGAGTCGTCGATTGCGACGAACTCTCCATTAAAAAGTTAGAGTATAATTCCTTCATTCATATTACCGTTCTTGTGGCACTATTATAAGCACTAAGTGCAGTTCTCATCTCGGGATTGCAGCCAGGACTATCTTTGCCAAGCATCCTCGGTAGCGCCAAATGCGACTGGGATGCGTTCGCAATTCAGCACAGTCCGGAGGGTAATAGACACCAACGTTCCCGATTGGCCACTTCGGGCAGTCGTAACGCGAGAACCATGAGATGCACGTCGCCTCGAATTAGACCGGGAAGCCCTTTCGCGTAGCGGATCGATTTCGAGATTATCATTGCGGTTAACCGAAAGAATTCTCACTCCCCCTCCGCGATCCTCTCTACACCCCTGTCTCCGTAAACCGCGCCGCATTTGCGCCGAGGGTTGCGCTAGACCGCCGTGAAGGGTTGGCACAACCTCCGAATAGCCGTACGCGATCTTCAAATGCCATTTGCAAGAACCGACGCGGCTGTCCATTTGACGACGAACGGAATACGTGGCCGAGGCGGAGATGCTTTGAGGTGAATTGCGCCGAGCGACTAAGACAGGTGATTACGGAGGCATGAATAGCCGATTTTCAGAGAAAATCGCTGGCGTGTAGATAAAGACAGTTATGTGAACGTTATTTGTCGAACGTGATTTATAATGCCATGACTGTGCGAGAGTGTGTTACGTCGAATTTCATGATCGATTTCCTTAATGGTCGAATTTAACAGCGCCCCAACTACATTCGTGGTCTTACGGGTTTCCCTATTGTCAGTTAAGAAGATGCACATAATTACCTTAGACAAATTGGATGTTCGTCCTCATTAGATATGTAACATTGCGCTTTCCTGTGCTTGTTCCCCAATTTAAGCTTCTTTATCGAGTTTTACTCTTTCACCGGATTAACAACGATGAATGTTCCTTATCGCTTGCGCAGAATCGACCTTGCCGTAATCGAGATTACCCGAGGACACCGGGGAGGATATGGAAAAATTCGTTCGTGATATATTCACGGCTGTAGCTTCTATCTTTCCGCACACGTACATCCACTTCCCTTCCACGTCGTCGATGCGATATATCGCCAGTTTGAGAGACGATGTCGGTGACCCGGAATTTGCATTTCCACGGAAAATACGTCAAGGGAGGGCATGCGGAGGAACAAGGACGGAGACTCGAGGTAGGTATTAGGTGGTTTACGGGGTGATAAGGGACGGGAGGTAGAAAATTTCTGTTGGCGCTTTTCCCCACGAGAGAGGTAACCGTACATAAACCGGGAAGATTTTCCTCGGGCATAAGCATCGACAGGCTCGTAATTAGATGCGATCTGGCACGATTTCAAGCGCTGTACGTCGCGCGCGCACGTATTACGTCCGGCCGTTTTCATTTACGATCATTTTATTCCTCGTTGTCGAGTCGTCGTCGGGCGGACGAATGGGAAGGGTCGACGTGAATCCCGCGTGGTCGACCGATCGCGACCCGAGAAACGATTTAATACAATTATTCGCTCTAGCCGCGCAGCATCACAAATCGCCGGAATTCGTGATACAGAAACGGAATTCGTTTGGGTCGAATAAGCAAAGATTGGACGCTGAAAATCACGAGATGAAAGTGACAGAACCTTGCAGGTTATATGAGAAAATTGAATATTTTAGTACGAGAGAGAGGGGTCTACTTTTCACTAAAATACTAAATTAATGAAAACTGTGAGAAATTATCGCACGGTAGAGCTCATAATTCGAATTGGAAGCAAGATACGACATTGATGAAATAGATCGGTAACGTTATTGCGAAGTATTAAATAACCTCATGGCACTCTAATTAAAGGAACTTTGACAATAAATTACAGCACTTGGGCGACGCTCCCGTGCGCGCAAGAGGTCTTTTAATCAAATTTAGTAGACTGCATTCCGCGCCGAAAGAGCGCTCATCGACGCGATATACTCGATTCCGACCATCGAACGAGTCTGATGGACATTTAATGACGAAATGTGCGTCAACGTAATAGGTATTACCAATACGGTTACGGGCGTGTCGCGCGACGTATCGAGTGCAATTTTCCAGCGTGTGTGTAGGTTAGCTGTGCACATATAAATCGTTGTACGCAGTCACACGGAAATCGAGAAAATGTGCAACGGCTTCCGCCGAGTAACGAGGCTACATGAAAATTTTCGGCTCGACGAGTCAATTCATTTTTAGTTCATAGAAATCGTTTATTTCGCTACTCATGAAATCCTCCTCTGAAAGTTTAGAAACTTTAGAAGGTAGAAACGTAAAACGTTATAACTGTCCGCGCGTCACTAGACGGAACAATACGAACTGATGACGGGCGAGTCGGCACTCTGGCCAAAATTGAATTCAGTTTAATTAAGTGCTCACTTGGGAGAGATTTGACAGTAGATTGATTACAAGAATTGAACGGCGATTAAATCTAATTCGCAGTTGACCTCTGAACCGATTTGAAAATGAAAGAGAATCCAGAGTGTCGCATTCCAAATATGCTCCCCGTGTTCTCCTCTAGCGATAATTACTGGAAACTGATTATTGGAATTAAATGAGTTTAATCTGTTTTAATCGGAAATACATTGAATATATTCTAATTGGAATTTCGCTTGACACAAAATTTCGGATTGATATAATAATGTTACATAATACATATTATATGAATACGCGTCTGTATTCATGTGTAGATATAATAAAATTTTATCTCATCTGAATATTGTTGAATTTTGTTGTGATTTCGCAGAACTGAAATACCTATATATCGGTTGTTCCCCAATAAAATGTTTATTGTGTACATACATTTTCAGAATATTAAAATGAAGAAAACTTGTTGCTATAGATTTATAGTTATATTACACGAATTACCTTATAATTTCTGCTTCTTTTATTTCTGAAAAGCATAATTTTATATAAAAAATATCACAATTGCTAATTGAGGAGTGAATTTTATTCCTTCTTGAAATCTAAAAAACTTATCCTCGCAACTTTATGAGGTCCACTTTTGCAGATGTACTCCATAAGATATGTTAGGGCGCGATGGGAAGACAAGATGGGCAAGGAGCAGGGGAAATCGTTGTGGATACTTCATATTCGTCTGAACTTACGTCTAAACGCTCTCCTCTAAATGTAAATCCAGCGAGATTACGAGGGGATGATCCCCTTTTTCGATATGGCAGTGGAGGGGAATAACGTTGGAGGTTTCCAGTCGCCTTATCGGCGCTATTGGGAAGCGGGCGGATATAGGGAGCATTAACTAAATTGTTTTTGGTTTTATCGTTGTTTTTTTTTTTTTCAACTGAACGCTGAGAAAAGGGGAAAGAGAGAGTGGTCCAGGAAGAAGAGAATTTCTTGCATCTCTTCACGAAACGCGCTCTCATAATTTCATCCGACCGCTCCCCGAGCTCTTGCCTATCGTCGTACATTGTGGAAGTGGTCGGAGGGCTGGAGGGTTGGAGGTTCGCGCAATAAAGCCTGTCCCGGGGAAAAAAAAGAATGAGGAAATTCGGCTAGAACACCAAGCCGCTTTTTATTACTACCGCTAATTTACCTTCCGCAAAGTTTCGCCAATTTCCGGCCGTAACTGCGACCGCTTTACTGTCCGCCCTCTGACCCTTTTTTCACCCCCACCGTCGAGCTTTCCCTCGAGCTCTCTATAGAGCATCGCGTAACCCGTACAATTTAATCTAGCGACAATCTACTCCGCTCTTCCCCTCATCCGAGGACAATCTACCTTGCGGAAAAGAAGAATATTATTTATGACTGCGATTTTCTTTGTCTCTGCCTCTCTCTCTCTCTCTCTCTCTCTCTCTCTCTCTCTCTCTCTCTCTCTCTCTCTCTCTCTATCTCTTTCTCTCTCTCAATATTTATTTGATTTTTATCTACCAGCATATGTACGTCTTGCATACATATATTTGCGCGGAAAGTCTCATAATCTTTATGGATGAAGTTAAACGCGGCGCGATCGATCCTTTGGTCTCGAAAAATTACGATCGACGTCGTTACATGTAATGTCATTACGGTAACGACATTCGTGTCAATTCTATCGTACTTTGGTACGTTGTTACGATAGCGGAAGCCGCGACTTGACCCAGTTCTTTGATTCGCCCTACATAATCACTTTCCCGTCATGTGCTCCTGGGATATTCCATCTCCGGTTAGCTGGCGACAAACTAGAACGCGAGTTGTTTTCTGCATTTGAATACACAGTAGTTTACCTAATTAAAGTAGCTTACAGTGAACATTCTTTTTTTTATGCTGTGATAAAAATGTTATACTCTCTGACGACCGTATTGTGATTCCTTATTACAGTATTAATAAAAAACTAATTATTATTTTAATTAATATAAATTAAAATTGAGCTTGGCTATATATGTAGACATTGTATTAATTATTATATTTACGTGTTGGTTAAATCTGCAAATAATTATAATATTTTATCCATCATGATAATAATTGCAATGCTGTAAATCACTAATATGTTTAATGATAATGTAATCACTAAATTATAATTAAATTGAGATACGTTAAATTATTATTATTATTTCATTAATTTTAAAACCAAAACATTTCGTAAAATATTGATTTTATTGTACCGTATTCCGTATACATTTGAATTTTACTTTACGTCGTGTCTCTGGTTGGAAGCATAGGGAGCCGAAATTGCCAAAGTCGCGTCAGATTTTGAATATTTTCCCTTAGCCGAAACCCCTCGAGTACCCCTTGAGTTTTTATGTAATGATCGATGTGGCACGTCGCCCTACATGGATGCACTTGATGGTGCAGCCGGCCGGCAGCGTGAAAGTGCATCGCTCGCGCGAACTCCCTTCGTATTTTATTAAACGTCCGACGGTCTTATACGGAAGGTAGGATCGATAAGTCGTTGGACGTTCACGTTTCACAGCACAGGTGCATTGCCCTTTGTGCACTGATATGTCACGATGGGTTTCAGTAAATGACGCGTGGTCGTGGTTTGCGGCTCGTAAGGCTTTAACGCTGACGTTGGCCCGGTGGCAACTAGAATTCCTAGTTCACTGCAATTTTATCCGTCATTTACGTACTTACTATGTGGAATTATAGTTACATGTACAACTTTACAATATGCAACGCGAGCGAGATTCTGTTTGAATGAAACTTGATATATGCCGCGTTTTATAATAATATTTAAGTAATTCTAGAGCATGCATTAGACGTAACATCGTTGTTATAATTCATCAGAATGCTCTGCTTCCGCAGGGAGAACTGATCCGTACAGGGTTATTTTGGTCCAGTAAATCCACAGATCTGAGCTCAATACATCGCAAACAAACATATATATTTGCGCATTATATACACGGAGAGAACTTACTAAAGTACTCAAAAAGTATACGTACATTTTTATCAACAATTGCAATAAATATTTGAGAAAAAAGTAGCAGCAAGATACTACAAGATACTACTATGATCAGCATTGTAGAAAACAGACTTTATTACATGCCGTTTTAAAGAGAGATTCCTTAATAAAAAAGAATGATCTTCGCTATGCATATAAATGTACTTAATTTAATTTTGATTTTAAATTTGAAATAGTTTTCGCGAAAAGGATTATTATCTTGTTAGCATTGCCTCTTGCATTTGCACTAGTATAGCAATTTCATAACCAATTTCCGACATCATTTATTTCCTTTGTAGCATCGTACTTTACTTATGCTATTATGGGAGTGAAATGAAAATTTGCACGTACGTATGACTCTCACAGGGATAGGAAGATTAAGCTTTAGTACCACTCGTGTCACTTTTAGGACACAAAGCCTGAGATTGAGTGAGACTCTTGAGATAATGAAACATATCAAATGAGAATAATTTGAAAATTGAACTTTGCAATTCATGCATCTATTTTGGGATAAATTACTTTAATTGAAGTAGAAATGGTTTATAATGACTTTAATCATTTGTATCCACTGTAACAATTTTTGTTATATAAAAATTGTAATCTTATGATAAATATAATAAGTCATACATATATCGTCAATGATAATTTTTGTTAGTTTGAAGCTAGTTAATACGTGACATAAATGTATATCTGAAAAAAAATTTTTAACAAGAATGTTTCGCGGAAAATCAAGCTTAATCACAGCAGCCGGCGTAGTGGAAAAGCGGCGAAGAGTTACTGGGATTATCCTCAACACGCGATCCACGGCTTGGCAGTAATTAGGAAAATAATTTATGCTCCATTGGGAACTGAGAAAGGTACCTGGCGGAGTACAGAAAGCTCTTACCGCAAGTAGAAATTTATGTGTAAGTACATCGGTAAGCCATGTGATTAGCGTTTTTCTTTTACACGCGTGAATGTACGTAACAGGATTGCAATATGTACTTTAGAATATTGTTATCTGTTAAATACGGATTTTAACAGCTTTGCTCTTCGAACAGAGATCTTACCGTTTTCGACTCGAATTTCATTATTAATCACGAAAACATTATTATCTCATCAAAAGCAAACCCACAATATGCACGATTTCAAGTTATATTTACGACATGCTCTCTTTTCCGATGCGCGGCAAGAGAAATTACAATTACGACAATTTGTTGTGAGACCAGCATGAATTCTGTATCCGACAAAACGAAGTTTTTATCATCAGCGGTTCTTTCCGTTCCAACGACTGGCACACGCATGTATATTTTAACTACAAGCAAAGTGACAAGCGTTGAATTAAACTCGCCGCACGATATTTCACATGACTTCGCCAATTATTCGCCGGTACAATATAAAATATTGTAGACCCTTTTGAAGTACTGGTTTGTGTCAGAACAGTAGCACCGTTATTTGCGCCATGAAAGCGAAAGAAGGAAATGAGTGTACGCATAATAAAAGGGTACGTTGAGCATGTGTACGGATAGACACTCATGTATAGAACTGTTATTTACGAGATTGTTTACTATTTTTTAGTGCATCTCGATTTATAAAACATTATATTGCTCGTAGCTGTTTTTTTTCCCGAAAGCAATCTTTTTTTACGACATTAATTCTCAAATACATAATTTAGTAATTATTACAGAAGATTGTCTGCTGTTTCTTGCTGCATTCTCGATTTCCATTGAATGTTTCATGTTATATACATAATTATTCTCCTAATTTGTTAACAGACAATTTTTTATTATGTCAGTTTTAAAGAGTAACATGCAATTTAATAATTATTACAGAAGATTGCTGGAATAACAATAAATCAAACGAATTATATAACTATTGAATTATTTATTTCTGCAGTTAATTAGTCGTGCGTCATTTAAGATAGATGCAAATTAATTAGACGGATACGCCTTTATTGATAATGGCACAATGCACAATAAGTATGTATGTCCCCATAGTGAGGTATAAAGGAATGTCTGAATGTAGTAGAAAATGGGAAAGGGGCGGAGGGAGATCGACGAGGGAGTATTAAATCGAGGAATTATTAAATTAATTTAGGCGCCTCGATGAATAACGGCCTGCCGATTCATACCTAACCGAGGAAGTGCCTATTGTCTTCGTTTAATTAATCATTGCAAAATCGTCCACGCAAATAACTTCATTTCCCCTTAAAAAATTCCAGAGATATCATAAGGAATTTGCACGGTTAAATCATGAATATTCACTAAGCTAATCTGTTCAAAACATTTTTTTATAAGGTGAAATATTTTACTTTTACATCTCTTTCAATTTACTTTCTATTCAGTTTTATAATAAGGCTATGGATATTATTAATATATTATTAACTCTTTTGATTGCAATAATAGAAGAAAGCCTAAATAAATCTAAAGCGTCTTATTCTTACAAATTAAATATTATTATGTTAATCAGATTACATTTTACTCTTGTTTTTTTTTGACGAAATTGTTTCTAGTAGATTTTATATAGATATAAGCAATACATATATAAATTATGTATATAAGTTTTTATATACATAATATTTTTTTTTATTATTTAAGCAGATCGTGTTTTTATCAAATGAGACGCATGTGAAAGGAAAAGAAAAGAAAAATGTAGCATTACTATCTATTATGTCAATTTTGGGATTCATTTTTGTTAGACATTTATTTTTGCTTATTTTATGAAAAACTTAATTCTTATAAAATTTGAAACAATATTATAAAAGCTGTTATATTATCTGATAGACGTTTTCCAATTTCTATTTATTTCCGTTTTATTTTTGGTTTTTAAGAAATATGATCAAAAACAAAATGATACATTTTCCTCCATATTTATTTGATTACGTTCTAGGAAAGTCATTACGCAATGTTCACAAAGACTGCAGCACCTAATGCATTCGTGTATAATCAGTAAAAGCAGTTTCCTGTTAGTGTCTGGAAACTTGCCATAAACTAAGCGACATCAAACCTGAAATCGATCTGTAATCTCGCGTTAACGATATTCTAATTCGATCGAGGAACACCATAGTAAGTTTACTAAGTTGATTGAAGCATTTCAAGGAAGGTAGCGATAAGATTAAAGGAATAAAGTGAGATAATTTAATAGCACACTAACCAGAATAAATTACAGTAATTGCCCACGAACATCTTGAGGAATATCAACTAAATTAAAGAATATGATTTCACGTAAAGGTTCATATATATAATATAAATTTATTAGTACATTCAAATCTATGCTTTCCTAATAAGTTATCTACGTTTTATTGTAATATATTTTTACACAAACACACACACATAACAATCTTCATATAACTCGTATTTAAAGTTGCTTGTCAATCATAATTAATACGTGTCCATTTACGTATATGCATACTAGTAGTAGAAATTTCAAAAATTTCAAAAAATCGTACGTTACTTTTACATTTTATGTTTAATTTTTTCGCGTAATAAAAAAACCAAAAAGAATTTATTTTATATCATTATATCAAGTGTTATTCTATACAGGTGTGTGTATATGATCTATCCCTATCTCCTATGTTTTGGAAACAGTTCAAAATTATGAGAAATCATGAAATGACCGAACATTTATTTTGCAATTTTTCATAATTGTTTCTGAAATATAGGGACAAACTTTATGGACATGCTGCACATCGATGGTATATATGTATATAATATTAAATTTATATCATTCTTCTTATTCTAATACAGATAATATGTTTCAAACATTACACTAATTTTGAGTGATCTTCCTGCATCTAAAATCGCCATGAAATTTCCGTAAGGTAGATTAGGCGTCATTGCATAAACCCGTAAAGATCCTTAACACGAATCAGGTTTTATCACGCAAGCAGGCGAAAGTGCAGATGGACGGCGAGAATTACATGGCGATAACACCACAGGGAATGCATTTTCGCGATGCTTTTACCGGCGCGAACCCGCCGGACATCGTTTGCGTGTACGCGACGCGCTTAGGTACATCTTACGACTCTCCTACGACACTAACGGCCCGTAGATAGCAGATGACGCTCTGGGGATGCACTAAGATGTTAATTTAGCTATTACTTATAACCTGACTACCGCCTCCGGGCTTGCATCCCAGAGAACCGTTCTCTGAGAGAAGTTGGATCACCCTGTTGGCCGTGTCGGCGCGGTAGTTACGAACGGACAAGCCGGAACTACCGGCAAACTCGTTGCCCGCTCGCTGCTTCCTCCCAGATACGATCGATTCTGGTTTACTGTGTCCATCAGTCGTCGGCCTTCCATCCTAATATCAGTTATATCGTGTATAACTACGGTGCACATATAAATCGAATAGAGTTTTACAATCGAGATGCGTGCTATCCATTCGCCTATTAGCCCTAATTGCACCCGGGTAATTTTGGAGAGATGTTTAAAATCGCATATTTCATGAATACATAAAAAAAAGTATGAGTATCTAGCGAATAAACATTATGCAAAAAAAGGAATACATTATTTTTATACTGCACGACATTTTGCTAAATGTAAAAATATACTCATAGAAATGGTAGATAGAGAAAGATCTTCAATATTAGCATACCATTTTATTTTTAGAAGATATTTTTTAAACAAAGCTAAAAATAAAACTTTAAAAAATTTTTTAAATAAAAGCAATTTAAGGACTAAAAATTAAATAAAATTATTTAAGAAATAGACAATTTATTTGAAATAAAATTATATTATGAAAAGAACAGGCTATACATCTATGATTTGTTTTTAGTAAGAGAAAGATATTCTCTACAATAGAGTTTTATATTTTACACTGCATTATAAGACAAATATAAACGAAACAGTAGTTTTAAGAAGTTATAAATGTGTAAAATAATCTTCCTCTTTAAATTATCGTATTCCAATATTATAAAAAAAATTTGGTTGTTTGTACATGCACACATACAGATATCTGTTACTCTGGAAACCAATCTTGTACCTGTCGATTTGAAGGGAGGCGAGTGTGAGAATCATCTTGACAGAATAGACATGTAACCGATATGATATAGTGCATGTGACATTAACGAGTGCCATCGCGAAAAGTACAGCAGAGTGCTGATATCCGCGATATAGTCAAGTATCGAAGTTTTCTCTCCATTTTCGCACGCTGGCAAAGTCGGTGTTATACTGACTGTTTTATAGACGTTTAACGTGACACTCCATCTTTCGCCGTTGATTTCATCGGTGATTCGCTTGTGTACGTTTTTTTTTTATTTCAAAGAAAAAAATAATTGTTTTACAGACGTTTGACGTAATTTGTCGTTTCACTTTACTGAGGTTGTTAAATGCTGACTATTGCACAGTCTTAATCTTCTCTCGTGACATTAAAAGGATTGCCCGTAGAAATGTGCCTGAAATTCAGCGGACGGTGCAACCGCCATACCTTACACGCGCTAACGTTCTCGAGAGTTTTAGGATTTCACGAAATGGATATTGCAATCATATTTTACAACGAATTACTTTGATACGATTAATCATGAGACGTGTGTGGGCATGCGAGAAAACGAATTAAATTATGAACGCATTAGCAAATGAGATCCTATTATCATAGAATATGTGCAAAATTACAAAGATTAACGTTCTACAAATGCAAAATTGCAATGAGCTGTTAGAATTAGTTATCACAAAATTCCGTTTGGTTACATTACTTTGCGAGATTGAAACTTATATCTTCATATATTTTCCGTATTTTCCGAGATATAGGGGAAATTTTAATAGCGGTAAATTTTGATAAACTAACGATGTATGAGTATTTATCGTACATTACATGTATACTGATCCTAGAGTTTTTGTTGTTTTTATATTTATGCCTATGTAAGTAATTTTTTTCAAATTTTGGTTGGGATCTCTCCCCAGAGAAAATAAGGATTCTCCGAGTTCTACCGTAAAAATGATTTGCGATAACTTCGTTTAAGTGACCTAATATAGTTGAAAGAAGTAATCACGCGCTAGCGATCGCGTGACGAATATAAAGTTTCTCTCGTAAATCTTAACTTCTCGTAAAACGATCAAGTAGCCGCGGCAATAGATGCAGGTCATAACAAAGAGATTACCAGGCATCCAACTATGCGGAAACGTCCTTCCCCGTTCTATCTATCAGCCGATCGAAGGTCGATAAACCATGGTCAATCCTTAGGTTCGACACCACAGGGCGATAAAGAATCCCGTGCTAGCTAGTTGGTACAAGAAGGCACAAACGGTGCAAACAGAGAGAGAGAGAGAGAGAGAGAGAGAGACAAAAGCGGCAGGTGAGACAAACCATGACAAAGAAGAGAGAACAAAGAAGAGTGAGAGAGAAAGAGAGAATAGTCGTTGAGCACCGGTGGTACTGATCGGCGGCAACGAGAGATCAGCAAGGGAAGCCGGGAGACGACCTGAGAGTAGGTGGGAAATGAGACTCATCTGCATCCGGTAACATTGTTCCCACCATTCACCACTCGCAGGAAACTTTCCCAGTCGTGATGCGCACGACCCTCGGATGATGGGATGGGGCCGCCGATTTCAAAGCAGGTGAAGACAGGAAATGAATCTAGAGCCGCTGTTCAGGAAGCCGCGAAAACCGTTTCCGATAATTGCCCCGGAATTGTCGAAAATTCCCCGCCCGCGGTTCAGTTGGTTTGTCAGGATGTAATTCGAATTATGTACTGACATATAACAATAGTATTGAAGTTGTCTGCCTGAATAAATTAACAACACACTTTTATTATTTGCTAAATAATAATATACTAATTTAATTCTGCATCATTATAACTAATAAAGTTTACATATTTTTTAATTATGATTATATCACAATTTTTTAATATAATATTATATTTTCATACATTTTCTGTTATCTCGTGTACTCTATTGTCTTTTATCAATGATTTATTTACATATCGATATTATGTCGAGAAGCATGAAAGAGCCGGAGGAAGACAATATAAAAGATCCAAAGAGGGAAATGAAAAAAAATAAGAAGACGCCGAGAAAGCTACTTCATTGTCCTTCTTTCTCGTCCCACGTGGGCCTTTTGGATTAATCGCGGCACGTCTCGAATGTCGTTCTTACGGGATATTCTCTTTCCTACTCCGAAGACACTTTCTTCGTCGTAGCGTTACAAATGACATGGTTTTTAAAGCGTCCGCCGCCGAGACGCTTAACAAATGTTCGAGGATCGTCGGCTCTTTTAAAAGGCAGGGGCTTTTGCAGGGGATCTTGCCTTCTCTGTGTCCCCTTTCCAAATCTCCTCCGTTAATCGAACCTGCACCGGTTCCAACGTTATTAATCGGTTTGTTATCGTTGCGAAGGTCTCGCGTCAGAAGAAAAATTCTGCTGAATGATCACTGTCGAACCACGGCTATGGTTCTCAAAGAGATTAATGTATCAGATCTATGTACGTTTTTCTTGTCTAAAAAGTGATAGGGTCCTGTCTCTTAAAGAGAGCGAAAGCTTTTAATTCTTTAAGTTGTAGAAAACTAGAAAGAGGAAGACGTTGAAAAATTTTTGACAAAATCACTATAAAAAGTATTTTTAATAATATTTTCGTTACATTAATAGAAGCCATTAAAAACGATACTAGTTGCGATTTATCAATCAAATATGCACAAGGAGTGAATTTGCTTGATACGATATATCCCGTAGTTAGCATATTGCGGAACATTATACATATTGTTTCCATCAACGAGATAAATCATACTAACAGCGTCGTATATGGTAGTACCAAGTTTATCCTAGCTTTAACTAAATCTAAAGTCCGCAAGAGCGCATCTAGCATTTCACTATACTAATGCAAATAATATAAACATCGAACATTTGCAACGCAAATATTATTACAGAACTTGCTTTGGTTGATATATTATCGGTTGATATAATATTCATTAATTAACATTTCATGTTCAATGCTATCTATTCAATATATTATTATATTATTATTATATTGATTCTAATGCGATTGAATTGTTAAGTATTCACAGTATAATTGAATAGTTCTTGAAATATATATACCAACGTATAGTTAATTAATTGTGTAAATTTGATACAGATTCACGCTGAAATTATTCCTAAACGATACTAACGTTGCGTTGTAATTGAGCATTTAACAAGTAACATTAATGCCTACATCTCTTAATTGCAATATTTCCACGAAGTATGCGTATAACAACTTTTAGAAAGTGCTGAGAAATAAGATTGATATCTTGCATCTTTTGTAATAAAATAGCGCGCAAAATGGTCTAATTCCAGATGTTAAATACCTTTCACAATGCGTGGCTCCGGTTACGAGTAGAATTTCGTAATTTCGTGATGCAGGAGGAAAGTGCTTGCGCCGGACCTTACTTGAGGTTACGCGAATCTGTTTGTGCAAGGTGCTAGAGAAAGGGGTGCTCTCCGCCCCTCATTCGTCTCGAATTCTATGCGAAGGTTTGCGTACAATACCATCTCGCCTGGAATGCTTTCCCTTGGGATTATAGAAACGTCATTTTCAAGCAAGCACCGGCCGACAAAGTGCATCAGCTTGAATTGCGCGATTTTGGCGCTGCATTCTAATAAGAAATAACATATAATTTTGTAAATTTATCCGTTAAATTTTGGTTAAACAACAATTTGCAGTAGCATTCGAGTGGCTTGCATCTGCAACTCTTTCTAAAAATGGAATTAAAACGCACCATTTATTGTTCTTTATCTCAAGAAATGTTTATATTTCAATTTATTGATATCATGCAAACACGCACATTTATACATCTTTCTTATTAAATACATCCTGCTTTAGTATATGAGCCGTACTTATACAAGTGCGACTTCGTTTTATTAGGTAATGATCCATCCACTTTATTCGCTCGAAGCTTTCACAGCTGATATCGCTTTGCTCAATGTGCAATACACCTAATTTCCACATCACATTATACATACAGTCTTCAGATATCATTATTTAATCTTACCGTATTTAACTTATTTGATGTATATACTTTAGCATCCAAATTAATTGATAAAGTTACAAAGATTTTGATACACGTATAATAGATTTTCTGTTAGTCCAGGTATATGATTTGGAATACTGATGATCTGATTGAGATGTAAGTGATAATATTGATATGCTAACTCCCGTCTCCTCTCTCTCTTTCCCTATAATGGAAGCATAGGGTTGTGTGCTTATTGGGTGTACTTGTGCGTACATTTAAATATTTATCATCCACTTATATCTATTTCCGTTCAACTAATCGAATATATCAAATATTTACAATTATATAATTATGCACGCCGGGGTAATGAGCGGAATGCGTGTATTTCCGAAATTAGAAGCGCAATGTATATAATTCCACTCGTGTCGGACATTCGTGGCATAATTACCGCAGATTTCCGGTTATGCCGAAGATGAGCCGATCCTTGTAAATGAGCGCTCTCACCACATCGCGATCGAAAATTCACTAGGAATCAATCCGAATCTTTTTCCCTCTTCTAACTTTTGCCCTGCTTGCCTCCCTCTCTCATTTCCTTTAGCACTCACTCTTTGCCTCCTTCTCCCTCTCGCGTTTCCATCCACTCAGCTTTTCTCTCTATCTACGCTTTCTATCGTTTTTTGCATCGCACATCCGCAGGCGTCTGTCCACTATCGTAAATATTGGATATCCATTATGAAATATTGGATGATATCGGATATTCGACGTGCGGCCGATATAGTCCGTAGCCAATACGTACTCGCATTTCTGGCAGTACCGACATCGGACTCGCGCCAGGGAGGGAGAGGCGGAGGGAGAAATTGCTTTGCCTGTGGTAGCATCTTCGATAATTAATATGCCTTGTTGGAATTCGCATTTGACAGAAAAATAACGAGTGACTGGGTAGAAGCGGCGTTATTAGCGGCAGTGAAACCGCAATACGAATACTGTGGTGGAAGCGGAATTAATATCAGCGCGAGTAACTGACTAGTTTAAATAGATGTGCTTGCTTCATCAATGCTACAAACTAAAAATGCGCTCGATTTGTCACAAAAGATAAATATATTTTTTCTTATGCCGTCATACTGATTCGGAGCGAATGTTGATGAGTATAAATCATGCAAGATTGTCACAGTATAATTCCGCTTGAAAGATATATTTTATTTCCATATTCCATGTTATTTCAAAAAATTGTAAAACGTAGCATTTGCGTTCAAAACTATCGGTTGAAAATTATATCGTATCAATATTAGTCTAATCTTAATATTATATGTATATATGCTGATCCAACTAAAATAGATATTTAACTTGTAATACATGATTTTAATGTATTGATATACATTATACACAGGGGAGACAGCAAGGCTTTCCTCTGTTATTATTAGTAATATAATTAACTGTACAGTATCAGCATTAGTAACAAATAATGCAGACGCATTATTATATATAATGAATATAATAAATATTATAGGAGAAATTCGTTGAAATTATAAATTTCCAACCGTGGAAACTGTAATTATTCTGTTATATCTAAATATTATTAAACATGTCACATTTTCATAACAGAAGGAGACTTGTCATCTGTTTCTGTAAACGTTAATTCATACCGGTATGTGGTATCCGACGTGTGCATCCATCCTGTTGTTGCGTGTCCATCTCCGTTCTGTGTACACAATGCGACATACCTACTTACAAATCGGTCAGGTTTTCGTTTCACGTGTTTCATTTCCGAAAGCATATGCACGCAACGTAACAGTCGGCTCCGCGTGGGATTGAAAGATGCAACGTTTGTCCACATACAATTCACGCGTATTGTGCGTGTATGCGTACGTATGTGTATGTAATGCGTAGATGCATCGACAGGCCGAATCGAGAGGGTGTACAATGCGATTGAGTCCGCAAGGACCATACACGGCGGAAGAGAGCAGAAGGATGTAGAGCTGTGTGTGCGCGATGGACATTGATGGTGGAACATTTCACTGTGCAACAATGCTTTGTGGCAACAATGCGCAAACAAATGATTCCGTTGTAGCTGTTGTAATTACTGATGGCGTATGTTGGGCATTCCCTCTCTCCGTTTCTCTCCTCGCTTTCCTCTTGACCGCATAGTCGGTCCTTCTCCTTCCCTCTTGTCCCACTTTGATTGCTAAATCAACGCATTTCCGATGAATGCCGATTGATCCAACATGATTCCCTTTAGTGACGTACTTCTTGACGGCGATTGAAACTTTGCGAAAAGAACGCGCAAGCGGCACTTGAATGCATCTAATTTCGAAGCCTTTCGTCCGCTATAATGGAAGAAGCCATATGACTGTTCAATCATGAATCGCAACCTATACTCTCTATCCAGAACCAGATTTTTATATGTTAAAGCTGAATAAAATATCGTACTAACCACAGTCTTATTGTAGCTTATTAACATTATAATATACTTGAAAAGTTAAAATCTATATATTTTAGATAAATCTTTCCTTTTATAAATAATTCAATATAAATATATATTGTGACAGAGAAGGTAATCAATGTCAAACAATTTCTTCTTCCCTGTATGAATTTTAAATATTCATATACGTCATTCTTCCACGAGTTGATTGAACCTCTTTGTATTCTTACTTATAAAAACATTAAACGTTGTGAAACTGTCGCAGATGTTAACATAGTAGATGCATCCCAATTTCACAGACGCGCCACTGTTTGTTCCACCGCGCAAGATGTACGGCATCATATTTGTTTTTTGAATAAAGGAATTCTGTTGTGATCCAGAAATTCACGAGACATGCATACGTAATTCTTTCGGTATGCGAGACTCTCTTGTTTCTCGTCGTCGACAATATTTCAAGAGCAAAGCTGCTTCCATGAAGTTGAAACTTTATCTCCACGACGGCAGCTCTCCTACACGGCCAATGCATTATGTTTGTTCGTAAGATGGTCGTTATTTGCCTCTCGAATAATTAAGATATGCTTCACTTTATATATATATATATATATATATATATATATATATATATATATGTGTGTGTGTGTGTAGGTATAAATTTATTACGCTTAATTTGAAAACAGATAAAAGAAACAATTTATATAATCGCTTTTTATACTTTTTAAAAAATTATAAACGAAAATCAATTTTATTTATTCTTAATTAGTAGCTTAGATCTGAATTATAAATTAGATTTTATATCCTATACGTTATATTAATAGTAATGCACGATCTAATAATAAGTCTTTAATTTGTAAATTATTCATATTAAAATACAAAAAAATTCTATTTTGGGTAAAATTACTACAAAATTTAAAATGTCATATTAATTATGCTTTTTTTTCGTTGGTTTACAGAGAATTCCGACAGATACTCTACTACCCATCCGTACGATCTTCCAATCGTAAACGGCAACTTCCGATTCGCATGCCAGATAGGAGGCAATTGGCTGAAGGGTGGCAGAGCTTACAGGGATACAACTGGTAAGAGATAGTTTAATAACGCGCGCGGGCAGCGTAGCGACGTCAGGAGGGTGCACACGTGCAACTATCGTCAGCATACGTGCACGTGTATACGCGGCACCAGCACGTTCCACCGTCGAGTATCGTGGACAAGAAGGGTGCCGTAGGGTAGTTTGGAGGGGGGGAGAGGAGAGGCGGATACGTAGACGTAACTACGATGCCTGACATCGGGCAATATTGAAGCAATAATCTTGGCCCTCCTTGCCTCCCGCCTTCACCTCCGCCCTCGTCAGGGTCTTGCCACGTTAGTGCACTTTGGTACACGAAGATATTAAACTTACGTGCTTCCTATGTGTACGTGCGAGAGAAGGGGTACATGCGTCGACGCTCCCCTCGGAGTCGACTTGCCTCGTCTCGGCTTGCCTCGTCAAATGATCTCGTGAAAGGGTATCAACTCCTCACGTCATTGTTTCTGGAATAAATGAATAGCAAAGTTATATTCTCTCGAAGAAAATACTTGCCGACACATCGCAGATGTGACATGTATTAATTTCTTACGAGGTACTTGTATATAAAATGTAGAATTCCCTTTGCATAAATACTTCAATATTAAGACAATTCAATAATTGGAAAAATAAAAAATAAAATTGTTATTGGAGATGACATTTTCTTGAAAAAAAAAAAAAGACGTGTATAGCGTTGGCGTGTTCTATATTTTTTTTCTAAAAACGTTATCTAAATGGATTCTGGGACGAAATAGCACCACGTTCGCCACACTCGCTAGCCCGGTTAGACGCTCGCAAAGCGCGCTTGTGTAAAGCCATGGCACTTGATTTCGGCGTTAAGCGCCTCTCGGTGTTAACAGGGACTGATACAAGACGACGCGCCGGTGCTGTTCGCACGCCGTTCCTAGACACCGCCCGTGTATATAAACTTTACACGGGAGAAAATAATTTACCAATCATGCTGATGTATTCAAATGAGATTCAAATTCCCTTCAATATTCAGCGCGCGCTGTTTTACTTTCAAAACGATAAGCTTCTCTCACTGTTGGCGGCTGTTATCGCTCGATATGCGTCCTACATGCTCCGCTCCACCTTCTATTATTCATTTTCCTTTGTGCCCCGACCTTCTTGCGCCAACGCGTTCGCCAAACGCCGTTCTTCTCACGCCGTTATATCGAGCTACCACCGGCGGCAAGTTTCTTCGTTTGAAAACTCGATACAATGGCACGTCGCGCCCCGCCCGCCGCGCCACGGCGCGCTTCGTATTGCCGCTTATGAAATAAATCAGGCGGCCCATATCGCATTTTGCCCAAGTTTCAAATGTGCATCGTGGCGCGCGACACTTTATGATATTGCCTCTCTCCACTGACTGTATAAATTTTCCAAACTGTCATCATTTTCGAAAATTGTGCCGCGCAATTCCATTCAGGGTACTCGTGTCATGAAAATTATACTTTTATGACATAATTCGCCGTTAATTGTTTCGGTGATTTGCCCGCGTGTACAGCAAATTGGTCTTCCATGTAACACGTGCGCGAAACACAGAACCGAAATGCATCTCCCTTCCCTCTTCCACGCGCGCGAAAGCAAATTTCGGACGGAATGGATTGTAGGAACGCACAGACGATTGATTTTCCCCTGGTGCCCCGAAAACATGTTATCTCGCGCAAAATGGCATGTAGATCTCTTCGTTCGGGAGAATACCACTGGATAGCCCGGACCGTAATGATCTTCGGCTTGGAGCCGACTGAAAATTCACGACATCGATATTCGCGATTTTGCATACGGAATCAGGTGCATTTGGCCAAGGCGCAAAGCTCTTCTCTCGTAAAAATGAGGAGGAAGAGGAGGGGAGGGGAGACCACGATGGGACGTATGCCGAACGCGAGGTGAAGGAAATCGGCAACGATTCTCGCAGAATTATTCGCGAGCGGCGGCAACCGCGCGAGCGGGAACCGAAAATTGCGCTCCGCGTGTGGTACAACCGTTCTCGAACGATTCCCCGACGAGTGTTATCTTTATATGGTGCAAGTCGCGAACGCCAAATACCACCTATACCTTAGGAAACGTGGTTTCGGAACCTCCGTCGGGTTTAGCAACTTTATTTCGACCTTAAATTCCCGACCTACTTGGCCAACGCGCCTGTGTACGCCGGTTTAGCATCCCAACTGCAAGGGAATTTCCATCCCGCCAGACGCGACGATGCGCACGGAAATACGAAGGCAGCCACTTGTTCGCCTCGGCGGAACAACTAATCACCAAAAACCTACACGGGGGATATTTCGCGAACGATACTGCGAACCAAGAACGAAAGAAACGAGATAAATTTTCATTCGTACGTGCGTTCTCGTTCGAAAAATGTTTTCCGCTGCGGAAAACTGCGGTCAATGTCGCTTCTACGATTGATGGGGGAAGAAAGTTTCCGCGAAGTTTCCACGTTACGTATGAAGTGTAATTACGTGATTTTACGAGTACGTGTATTTTCAATGAGAGTAAAAACGATGATTATCGTTGGTAATGTTTGTCGTAATGAAATTGCTCGCGATACGTCTGAACATAGGAGGTTATAGATTTAATCTTGTCTCGTGTCGATGCACCGCGAATAAATCGCACGTTGAATTTGTCGAAACAAATGGTTCTTCCGGTCAATGGAATATCGATCCTTCTTTTTTTGCCGTCAGCCTCGCCGGCAGGCGCGATATCAATTTCTATTATCATTTCGCGTCCCGTACAGTCGCGCAACTCGATTACTCGAGTAGGGAATTCTGGCGGGCTGGAACTCAGCGAACCGCATGACCCACATGCGAGGAAAGGATTTCAGGAATGTGTGAGTGATCACCGTGTGCCGGAGGAATATATTGGAAGTGACTACCTTGATTTCTCCTGGATGTCACGAAGATTACCCTATCTGCTTTCGTGAACCGTCGAATTTCTCTCAAGACAATTCGCCAAATAAAATCCAATCTTGTCGACGCGCGCGGCCATGACCGTGTAGGACATGAATAAAACACGAGAGCGCATAAAATCTAGAAGACAATAGCGATGCAAGCACGCGCACGACGTGAAATAAGTTTTTGATTTGCAAGCTCCAGGGACTTCAAAATGCGGTGCAATCAATTGTTAGTTTTAATACCATAATTCCAGTGGGAAAAAGAGAAAAGGTGACAGTAATATAATATAAAACAATAGAAAAAACTAAAAATTTATAAATATTTATAAATATAAAAGAATTAAAAATACAGACAATATCTGTAAATATTTAATATAGTTTCATATAGACTAAAAGAAAGAATAAAGAAAAAAGAAGTTAATATTATATAGCAATTACATAATGATTAATATAACGGTTAATATAAAAATAAATTAAATTGATATCTTCTGTAAAGATAATTTTTATTTGAACTTTATCGGATAATTTTAATATGTATTATTAACCTGCTTTATAAATAAAGCAATTTAATTACTCGCTTCAAAACTGGCAAGTGCGCGTTGAAAAAGTATAAAAAATGACTTTATGAATTATTATCATCGTTATAATATATAATATAAAATCGAGATAGATACGATTTTTTATGCATCATTGGATTCGATTTTCCGCTTGTTTCAACTTTGCTTGTTTGATATATCGGGTAAAATATCTATTTGCCGATCAATTTCTACCCTCGTTCTCTCTCTATCGCAATTGTATCGTGTTTGCGATTGAACGCAGAATTGAACGCAGACTAGGACATAAAAGGCAATTGGAATAGCGGGGGAAGTTTTGGGGGTTAGAGAAAGAAGAGGTCGCTGTCGAGGAGGTTGAGAATTTGACGGTAAATCCTTTTGATTTACGTTTGTTTTTTTTTTATAGAAGATGGATGGAAGTTGGGCGCGAAAAGAAGTTGAATTCGCGACAAAATCCTGAGGGCTTTGAGATACCCGATGATAATCTAGTCACATGTAAGCGTAAAGTTGTCAAAAAAGGGCGAGAAGAAGAAACAATAGGCAGATTCGTGAAAGGCGCGAGACGGTGAAAAGAATTGTCTTTATTTTCTCGCTGCGGTGTAAAGAACACTTCTTTTCGCGAGTTAAAAAGGTCTGATTAGGACGAATCAGATCAAATCAGAGATTCTCGATTTACAAAGTCGCACTTGGGGACTTTAAACGCAATTCAGCTCGTCGACGGAATTCTCATCTCACACCGATGGACCTTTCGTTCCCCTCGCTGCCAGTCAGGCAACCGCTGAAACGCACTTCAAGAGATGCAAACGGGTTGAAAGATGGCCGACTGTCGCACGACACCGGGGAGGACAGGATGCACCCTGGTATACGAACCAGAAGTTCATAGAACTTTCGGTGCATTGTTGTGGCGGGCACGACGTCGAACTTGGCTGTAGTTCCGTAAAAGAGAGATGCCTCAAGGGAGTAGCGGGCAGTGGCGCGAGGGGGTAGTCCTGGGTGAGAACGAAGGGGAACGAGAAAGCGCGGCGGCGCCGCGCCGCGCCGGTACCTATACAATACGCGTGCAGACGCGTCGTTGTCGTCGGTACGCGAGCGTCGCGTAAGGATACGAAATTGACGGAAACTTTCGTACTTTCGCCCGGTCGAAAACAAAGGACGCCGGCGTGCGTATGAAAAGCGCTGTCCGATCACGATAAACCACCGTCGCGGTAAGGTGATTTATCGATTTATTTTCTTCGTGCTATCGAACGATTGAAATTCAGTGCAGCTCTTACGCCGCGGGGCTTATTGTACGTCTTTCCTATGTGATATCGATCCGCCGGGCACGGCGTCGAGACAGTCGACGGCGACGACGTTAACAAACTGCATCGAAGTTGCACCGTGCAAGATGATACCGTAGGTTCGGCGCGCGCGTTCCTTTCCGTTCGAAAAGATAAATCGTTTTAAAGGAGCGACCGAGCGCGTTTTGACACGCGCGGTAGATTGAAATCGGCCCGTGGATCGCACAACGGTGTAATTATAATTTTATGCATCGGCGTAAAATTAAATCAGCTTAAACCGAATGAAAACACGATACCGGCGCCATGGGAAAATAATTGTTCCGGAATCGCTGGGTTACGCCAACGGGCGTATACATCGGGGGGGGGGGGGGGGGGGGGGGTGCGCGTTATTTCTAATAATCTGTCGCGACATTAATATTCATAGCGCGAAAATTCGTATATCCCGCATTTTCTGTAACAACGTCACTTGTAAATTACACGTAAGCATCGGAAATTTAATATCAGCGGACGGCCGACTGTACCGTAGATATTAATTGCTGGACGTATCGCAACTGCGACACCCGTGCGCAAGCCGTAAAAACGTACGTTTGATCTAATTTAATGTAACGTTTAATTTAATCAGGTCATTTCGCATTATCGAATCTCTCGTCGGTTATTTATGACATGCGACATTTTGTCTATATCCCCTCATATGACATTTTGTCATCTGGATAAATATATCCCAACGCTTGATTTATTATTTTAACAACAAGGTTTATAGAAATTGGTGAAAATATTTTTTTACTGATTCTTTAAATATAATTACAAATTCTTTATAGCATGACATTTATAGTGACAGGCTTTTCATTAATCAAATAAGAATATGTAATTATTATAAATCTATGTAAAAGATTTCTTCTAATTTTTCACCGGCACAATACGTATAATATACGAATAAGAATAAAAGCTTTCTTTGCGAAGGCAGGAAAGTCCATTATGTGTCGTCTTCGGATTACAATCTTTAAAAGGGTTGTTGCAGGAATAATACAACAAAGAACGATATGATTAAAGTAGGAAGGAGGTGAGTTATTATAGAATCGAAATTCTTCCGTGGCGAACGAACGAGCATTAGGAATTATATAAAAAAGAGAAGAACGTGCTATTGCGGTCCCCGCGTTTACTTCTTGTATTGTAATAATTTCATCAATAATGATACAGTTATTAATTACATGTTACGTTATGTCTACTAGTAATATGTATCACTGAATCACCAGTTTCTTAGCGTTCGTGAAGAATGAAAAGGAAATTCTAATTAGACGATACATGCACGAGCCACGCACGTCGTCCTGTTTTGCCTCTTTCTTTCTCTCGGGCTCGTTCCGAAACTGCGTTTCTCGTCTCGGTTTCTTACATTTCGTTAACTATGCTACTATTTATTCTACGCGGACTTCCTTTCGCGCGGTTAGTTACGCCACGCGTCTCATTAATTAATTTTTGTCCGAAACAAAACCGCGATGCGACGTGACGCGGCACCATTAATATTCCCTGTCGTTGCACAGGCAGCTCACAATTTCACCGGATCGAGTTTCCCGAGATCCGACTAATTAGCGATAAAAATTCGGAAACGGGTTGGTTTTAACGCGACCGATCCGATCGTGCGCAGCGGGCATCGATAATTTATTCATCAACAAATGCACGCGCGCTCGTCAATCGGTAGACGGATAACTCGTCAATCGAATGCACCGCTGCTGAATGATCGTTCTCAATTACTTGGCAAGTGTGTGCTGTATTATAATACGCGCGTGGATTGTTACGCAATCCGACAGATTCCATTTTGCGAGTATTCCATATTACCAGAACTTTATTTCCTTCGGTAAAATTTTTAATTAAGTGGATTGCTAACAGAAGGTTGTAAATGCCAGTCGAAATATAAAACTCTGCTCGAAAAATTTCAGGATAACGTGTCGAGGACACGTTCGCAAATTATATCGTTACGTTAACGTTTTAGCATAATGCATATTTCATACAAATGATAGTCATACGCATGGGGGTTGATATTAAACTGTAATCATTTTTCAAAACGCCTCCTATCTGGCGCGTGGTTATTTGTCACTGTCAATCGATTTCTCTTCACATTTTCTCGTAGATTACGTAAAATAATAAGTGAATCTAGTCATATTGTCACCAGTCATCTCGCTACCGGGCTCGAAATTACGAGTATCCTTTGAATTTGCAATAACGAGCGCAAAATTGGTACCAAAATGGTTTTTTAAATTCAACGTTCGCCCGTCCCGCCTCATTATCCTTCCTTTACAGCCAGCTGTCAGTTCCAGATGATCTGCTTCATTAAATCTTTCATTTTTCATCGGATGTGCTTCGCGAACGCGAAAAGCGCAGCGCAAAACTCTGATGTGGCCTCACGTCCACACGGAAATGACGAGACATCCGCGATCTAGCTTTATCGCGATATCGTGACTCGTAATGAGGGTTGTCACTCAAGGGCGGACGGACGAAAGGATGACGTACGAAAAAGGGGAACAGTCTTTCGTAGTCCTCCCCTCACTCGTCTTGAGAAAGAGAGAGAGAGAGAGAGAGAGAGAGAGAGAGAGAGAGAGAGAGAGAGAGAGAGAGAGAGAGAGAGCGCATTTCACATTCAGCGGTTTTACGTTTTATTACGTTCCCCCGGAAGAGGACCCAAATGGCTTCTCCTTCACTGCCGCGGATGCGCCTACAAAATTAACCCGAATAAAATTCCGTATAAAATCCGAACAAATACACCTAAAAAGCAATGTTAATTTGTAGCATGATGATTTGTCAAGTTAAATTTTACATTGTGTTTATGTGCCACTTTGTGGGCAATAAACTTCGTTTATATTTGCTGCCCTCTTAACGAGTTACATTCGGGCGACAATGATTGGTTAATGTCAGTGGAATGAGCATCAGTTTAATTTTCCTATGCCTGATCGCAGCGACATTGATCGATTGCGATAATTAGTCGCCATATTTCCCATAACGTGAGACGAAATGAGCTCATTCGCGCGATTGATGTCGAAATGTAAAATAACGCGTAAATCAGGCTAGGATGAATTATTGCCGAGAATTTTTATCTAAACTATTACAGTTGATGATTAATAAAAATATTTATTAAATTATATCACATTGTCTTCTTGATAGCAATTAAACACTCTTTTCAAACGGTCCTCTATTGAAAGAATACTTTAAATAATAAATAATATTTGGAGTAGAGTGAAAAAATCCAAAAGTCGAAACAAATTTACATTTGCATAATGTCTCGTGACTCTTGATTAACGTAATCACTACTTTTTCCACACCGTTCCTTCTCTTTCTACGTCTGTCAAAGTGATTCCGATTCTACGTTCCGTCTAGGACTATATGTCGATAGTTCCAACACGGTCAAACCAGTTTCAAACTACGAGAAAACTGTGCAGTATTTCATTTTGGTACTGCTCAAGAAAATTTCGTAATGCGCAAACTCCTGACAGTTACAAACTGGTTTGGAAATGTGTGGGAACAAAGCCCTAAAATTTTCAGGTTTCCTTTATTTTTTCTGAGAAAATATATGATCGCCGTAAGTATGAACAATCACATTTTAACGCAAAAGATTTATTATCCAAATACGTAATATATTTCGACCTTTATTTTATATTACAGGTTTTCTTTACATTTTCTCAAAAAATAAAATTCTCGCGTATGAAAAATCCAATCTTCGTCAACGTGTTCGTTATCGTCCTTTTAACGTTCTCGTTGCTGTGTATATCCAGCATGTTACCATCGTATTTATGCAAGGCATTCAAAGCGAGACGAATGCATGCGACGAACGACACGTCGCTCGGGCGCGAAATGCAACGCCGCGTTCGTTCGTCCGTCCGTCGATCCCGCTTTTTTTATTTCCCCGCACGCTATGTCGCGTTTCAAGTAGAGTTGTGTCGCACGGTATTTAAACAGCGACTTCTAATGGCGAGCACACACATTCGACGCATATCAGCTAGACCGCGTGCTATTTACAAAACTCGCGCTATCGAACGAGTTCTTTCCGCGACAAGTCCATAGTGGAAAAATTCAGTACCGGGAAAATTGTGGGAAAAAATCACAAACGGTGACAAAGTAAACGTCATTAGTTCCGGCGATTGTTATTAACGTTACATAGTTACGGGGATGACGGGCAAACATGGAACGGAAAAATTTTTCCGCTTAGAACGAGAAAGACTAGCACGAAATCGAGGAGTAACCGTAAGTGCCCCTATATTGGTTTTGCACACGCCGAATATCGACCACGACCTCCAATTTTTTTCTACAATCCCGAGATTTTCTCTTTTTTTGTACTTTGTTGTGTATGCACTCCCATAGTTAACTATATGCACTCGCATAGAATTTTACCTATACATACCGCTCTGTATTGGTTACTTCATTTCAAAGGACAAAAAATAGAAATTTCTAGATTTAAGGATCCTGAAATTATATACATCTGACTCATCTGGTTTGGATTCTTTATTTTTAAAATTTTATTTAATTTCTATATATAATTTCTATATATTCTAATAATCTATATTAATATCTTAATCACGTTAATTTAGCTTCTTAAGTGATAAATTATTCGATTGCAAGATATACGGATTTGCTCGAAAAAAGGAATTTTTAGCGTAATGTACGTGTCATATTGAAAGCCTTTTAAATCTTTTTTTAGAACCTTCATCTTCTTGTGAGACATTAATGTCAATAAAAATGCTTTCATGTATAAAGTTTAAAGATTAGGATGTATAAATAACACGATCTACATACAGGGCAACCTATCTTAAGGTATCCTATCCTATCTTAACGTGTTATCATATCTCTTAGTTTTGCAGGGTAATATCGAATAAAAAATATATTTAGACAAAAGTTATACGGTCTGAATGAGTACATATAAGATTAAATGGTAAAAAATATAAAATAATAATACAAAAAAATTCTATATAATTGCATTTTTAGAAATAATAATATAATTTAAAAAAATTGATTTTTTTGAAAATTAATTGTATTGTTGTACGTCTTTTAGATTACAATTTTTGCTTAACATATTTTTGATTTTTACTTTACTTTACAAAAATAAAAAGGGACAGTCTTGTTAGATAGAACATCCTGTTCTTTAAACATTCTAAGTCTTTAGATTCTATACATAGAAGCGTTTTTATTGACACTAATGTCTGGCAAGAAGATGAAAATTTCAAAAAGAGATTTAAGAGATCTCCGATATGGCACGCAATATCTATAGAGAGCGCTCAAAATTCTCTTTTTCGAACAAATCCGTACATCTTGCAACCGAATGATTTGTCGCTCGCTGAACGTTCAAGAAGCTTTAAATTGAAGTGGATAAGGTACTGAATTCTTTATCCATGAGTGTTCCATCGATGCTAAAGTAACGGCTTACGTGTATTGTGACAACCCGCCATTACTCTTCTTCGTACATCGTTCGCTGTTACGCCGAGTCTCTTTTATACGCTGCATTTCTCAAATACCCACGCAAGTAAGAACTCGAAGTAGGAATAGATAAATCATTGGCTACCACGCAGAGAGTCATCGTCGCTTTCTTTCTTTCTCTGCGGTAAGCTGTGAATAAATTCATGTCTTTAAAAATATGTCATCCTACTTATGGTAGAGCAAAAATTCAACCGTCTTTGTACGTCTATCGATGAGAATTTCACGCGATGTTCGAAACTCTCGAAGGCAATGAAAGGCAAATCCGATCACTCCAACAAACAAAACATTAAAGTTGCAACGCATTATACAATGAAAACTTGTGACAAACGTGCAAAAAATGAGTAAAAGTTTTCTAAAAGATCTAAAAGTTTCTATAACTACGCGAATTTAACAAATAAACCTGAAAGTGATTTTGTTAGATCACCGAAGTAATTATTTAAAACACTGCGATCTTGTCGATTTGTGCGAAATAAAGTCAATTAGAATTTCCCATTTTGGAATACGTCACCTCACCATAGAGAAATAAATATCCTTCTATATATTCTACACTTAAATTCCTGTATGGCGAACGTTACGAAATGACGTATTTTCAAATGAGAAATTCCGATCTCGCTTGACTTTATTTCGCACAAATCAACAAGATCGGAGTCATAAACAGAGTTAGAGACGAAGATGATGGTGTACATTGCGCGTATTATCGTTCCCGGAGGAAACCATCATTGCATCCTTCCTCGTTTATTCACGTTCTGACTGCGACATTTCGTTCTATTTCTGCTTTCTAGCGTTCGTTTAATTTTATTTTCGCCCGCATCATCAGGGGCTTTTTACATTTTTATATCGAGCCACCGACTTCTCAATTCGATGTTGTATTTACTAATTTAATATATAGCTAGCAGCAAAAAGTATGAAATTAAATTACTATACTTTTATTAAACGTAATTTTAATACGACGATACGTCTAAAGTAAATTTTTTTTCTCGACATACGTTCTCTTTGCGAAATATCTTCCATGTCAAAATACTTTTTCGTGATAAAATGGGAGATCGTAAAATGACGCTTATATGGTAAATAACCACAATTTAAAGCTTTGCGGAGTAAGGAAAATTTATGACACAGCGCGTTTTTTAAATCGATGTTCAGATAAGAAAGATTGCGGTGGTATAATTCTAGATGATTTTTCTTCGTAACGGTTTGGTCGGGACTTAATAACAACTCTGATAAATTATTCCACGGTAGTTGGGTACCGAGCTAATTACGCCACGGCAATTAGAAGGGGATGTATATTCGACCCTCGAGATCTCTTATAAGCTATCTTGTTTCAGTGCTCCTTCAGAGTAGAAAAATGTTTGGAAGATGAGGAAGAAAAAGTGACGTAAATGTTTACCTATGCCTAAGTTATATGTGATAACTTGAATGCAAGTATATAGCTCTACGAAAAAATTTGGCTTATGGAATCATTGTGCATCGACATATAGTCTATTAGTAATAATCATCACATATTCAGCGCAAATGTCAGCAATAGTCACATGTATCCGTTACATGACTATAAATACACCAAATTAATATTTATTTAAACGTTTTACAATATTGGCGTTCTACGCCGCGAGACAAATTTGCATGAAAAATAAATGCAAAAAGCGTTAACAGCCGTAACGTTGAGCGGCGGTTTTAATAATTGCATTATTAAAACCGCCATGTGCATTTGATGTAAACAGACCGCTTTTAAACATTCATTAGAATCGGATAGGACTATTAAAAAATTGATCCGCGTTGTTCAAAGGGTTATTGATCCCGTGGGTAAATGCTTAAACGCGGATGTGCCTGGAGTCTAAATTACATCGCATCACAAAGTCGATACACATAGCGAGACTCTCCTACGCATTTGTCCGTTATCGGCAGCCACTTTTAATTCAGCGGAATCCTACAATCGACGAAGTACTTTACTCCGAGATCGAAGCTATCTGTGGGAAGAGAAAAGGTTGGGGTGGGAGGATAGAGAGTAAACTCGTACGCCGTTACGAGCACGGCACTTGGTGCATTTTACGGTCGCTCTTTACGTCGGCCGTGGGATACTTTATTACACCTTCATTCTCCTTTTCGCCCTCCCTCCGATACTCTACGCTCATTCTCTTTCTCTCTTTCCTCCTCATTCGTTGTCTCTCCTGCCCACCGTTTCGATCTTCTCCAGCTCTTGATTGTATGCACATTTGCTCGACTTCGCCTAATCGCATTATGGTAATTTCGCTATCGCATTGCGCATCTTCCAGGCCAAGTAACACGGGTACGTATGTATATATTCGCAGTACTGCTTTAATACTCCTTATTATTGTCTGTATTTGGATATCTTGAAACAGCAATTTACGGTGGTATCAATTACACAAATGATGCGCTTTTAGGAAGATATGGTATAAAATTTTATATGATAATTAAATTTCAAAATGAGACCATTATTTTTACGAGACACATAATCTTTAGGTATGCTCATAATAACTCATGCTGTTTTAATTTTTTAGGAAAAGGGTTTATTACGTGTTTTTTATCGACAAATCTTGTATCGAAAGAATTTTTTCTTTTATAAAAAAATATCAATTTATTTATAACTTAAAGAGACTTTAGAAAAAATAAATATTACTGTAGATTAGAGACTTACATTGAGTATTCATTCTCTCTAGTTATGAAATTAAGAGATATTATATATATTTATACATTTGTTTTGTATAATAATTTGATAATAAATTGAAATTGTTTGAGATTAAATTTGTTGGACTCTTTCGAGGGAAAAGAACAGACATGTTGATCGATAAGAAGTAATAAGGAAGACTCATGCTCCTGCGTGCTGTTAGCGAATGAAATGCAATTTTTCTATGATATTATCACCGTAAATTCATCTTGACGGCTGCTTAACCCAGATTCCTTATAGTTTCTTGACGGCTATAAAATTCACGAGTATAAAGAAAGTGCATTGCTATCCTTATATAATGAAAAGCACGTGTGACAATATTCATTTCGATGCTGAGGCATCCAGGTGTTCGTACTCTCGGTAATATCGTAGCAACATAGCGACATGAATAACATTGTAAACTGCTACCGTGAATAATGTAACAACTCTCACGTTACAATTAAAACGTAAAACCCAGCGTAGAATTTATTACAAACGCGTGCGCAATTGTAAATCAGATTATTAAATAATTGCTTACCGCAAAAAGATTTGATCGCGCGCGCTGCATTACGGTAAAACATTTGAGTGCAACGTTTGCATGAATAAATAATCAAAAACAATAGTGACGTATCATAATCTCACGGCCACGCAATGCTTTGAACGGTCGTTGGCCTTCTGACCTCAAGAATATGTAATATATAATGTCTCTTCTTTCCTTTGTAAGAAAATTAATGGATGGGGCAATTTTACCGTAAACGGCGCTAGAGCTTTTCGCAAAATGTAAATACAGGGAACGAAAATTACACATACGTATATACTCTTGCGTGGTTATCGATTATCATGGTATGCCGCAGCCAGCGATGAGCATCAACATCGCCATAAATTTCCAGTACCAACGTATTGCTCTGCGTGCATCACTGGAATCCTAATATCGCGCGTGCATCCTTTGCGCGTTTCATATCACATTATGAAATAAGAGGAACTTGATAAAATCCACCGTATCCCGTAGGATTTAAGTATTTATTCGCAAAAATATTTCTTTCGGATTTACCTCAGGTTTACGAATAAAATAATAAATTAACTTAAATATTTTTGCGATTTATTATATGTAGAAGGTTTATTTAGATGATAATATTTTTATATACAGCCAAACTTTATACAACGATTGATTCTCTTTTTATAAACTCGAAAGAATAACCATCAGAAATTGAATAGCGACAATAATTTTTCTGTTTCGGCAGCATACGTTGTTACAAGACTTTCTCAAAACTTTTCGCCGTCTTTTTATTTTGCGTCAATTGTATTTCAGAGATTTTTTTATGTTTTATCGTTTTAGTAATCAATCATTCAGTAATTTAATTCATCGTAAAACAGCCCGGAGGAACGAGACAGCGAAAAGTCTGAGAAATAGTGAGAGGCAAGAATTTGCAAGACGTGGCGGAACGTTTTGGAGCGTGGGATATTCTCAGTGGTAGAGAGAGAGAGAAAGAAAAAAAGGTCTACGTCGCGGATGGACGCGCAGAAAACCACGGTGATTTTTCCTGGGCCAGATTAAAAACGGAGCCAACCCCCGAGGCAAGCCGTTGTTGCACCGTCAGTAGATGAATGGGGGTGGTTCTGTGCGCGGGTGGAATTTCCGCCGCGCCCCCGGTCCTGCCACGTGGCACACGAGGAGGCCGAAAGAGTAAGAAGCGAGACGGTGGCAAGAACGATAATAACAAGCCGGTAAGGGAGGCAGGGAACAATAACCGTGAAAGCGCGTCGGGAACACCGCCAAAAGGCAAAAATGTCCGTCCGTTCGCCAGCGAGGAAATAGTTTTTTAGCTTCTGGCCGCTGTTGCGCGTCCTATACTGTCGTACTGCACGCTGGACGTGGGTCGATGGTATCTTTTCTTTTTCTTTTTTTATCTCCTCGATACTCGTCTCGAGGAGCCCGGGCAGGGGAAGAATGCTCGGAAGGCTTGAAAGCACCGGACTTACAGGTCGGTGAGCTTTGAGGGTACAGACGATCTAGATGTTATCCTCTGTGTTTGTATTCGGTTGAATGTCCGTTTAGTTCTTATTTGATTTCAATCGTTACCGAGTACAACTTGCACATAGGAGGTAAAAAAAAATCGTTGTCTACCAACAGGCATGGTAGAAAATAAATAGAAGTGCTTATAATAATCATTTACACGTATTTTTATTTTTTTATTATAATTTCACAGTAATACAGTAATTGTGTTCAAAGAATTAATAATTACACGTATTAAAGGACAATTGCGTAAATGTTTGATTATCCTTAAGTATTAAATGTAATTAATTAATTAGAGATCACAATTATATTAAGGTGTATAGGACATTTACAAAAAAAAATTATTAATCGTAAGTCCAGTTGTGTATTGAAAATAAATCCTCCTATAATAATTTAGACTGGATAAACAAAACTTTTCCGATAATTGTACGGACGATAATGGAATATTTACTACACTACTATGTTTGATTAAACCATGGGCGCTTTCACGTGACATTATTCGTATTAAACCTGATAAATTTCAACTTTGTAAACTTTACATTGTTTTATATGCACACGCACTTTTTATAAAATGTGAATACGCAGTGCCGCCGACATGCGCGTTAGTACGTTTAACAAATCTTTAAAACAAGCAAGATAACGCAAACGGTCTTTTTAACGTTGTAGAAAGCGTTCGTAAAAATCCAAGCTAATGTCTGTCCGGCGGTAGAGCAATACTACTAGGCGACGTGCCAGGAAAATTGTGATTAAATGTCACCGTGATGATATTTGATCTGCGCCACAAATGTGCCAGATGGACAAAAAGAATTAAGCTTACGAATTCGCCCAGGGTATGTCGTTATTTATACGTGATAAATACTTCTCAATTTTCGAGAAACAAGTTCTTAATGTACTATATATATATATATATATATATATTAGATTTTATCACAATATTCCAAAGCATGTTCTTCTATCGCAATGTACGTATAAGTAACCATTAAACGATACTGTGCAGTATATATCGCGCGTTCTGAGGACATTTGCCGGAATCCGTTGGCCTCATCATGCAAAAAAGGAAATCTATATGATAAAACCTGCCATGCGTGGTTGCGCCATAAACTCGCTTGATTTTCGTAAAGTCAACACAGCTGTCGCCGTCGCAAAATGCTCGATTTATCTTCGCGATCCGCGTTGTAATTCGCATTTGGTTTATTACCCATTTTCCACTGGTGTGATAAACTACGTATCGATATGGTGCAGCAGGCAGTGGATACCATTACGGAATACCACAAGGGTCATCAATAAATCCAACTTTAGCTGTTCTAAAACAGCTGGAGGTGCTCGCAACAATTAGTAAAATGAAAGATAGGCTGTTCAGATATCCGGAGAATAAAATTCCGGAACTCAAAGAGAAATGAAAAGAAATTTTAATGAAACAGTAACGAAATAACCACTATTTGCTGTTTGACTTGTCTTGTGTCTGCATATTTATATCATAAATTGTATATTAAATGGTATTAAACAATATATGTATTTGCAACATGTATACAGTTGTTTGAAAACTCTAATACTTCTCTTTTACAAAATATATTCTGTCTTTATACTAACAATTCTGTGAAATCACGAAAAATATGAAAGAAAGAGTAGAGGAATAGCAGAGAACTCAGCATTTTATATGCTTCATATTTCCATGCATGCAGTATTAGCATTTCATTTTTATATTTTATAGGATAATATTCGTATTACGTCTCACTATTTGCGGAGATAATAAAGATCGTTTTACATTAAAAAAAAAAAAAAAAAAACAGTTACCGGACACTAATAACACACATTTTCGTTAAGAGGATTAATTAATGACTGCATGCGTGGGTGCCTTGCATGCAATTTGGTATGTTAATATGAAACCCGTATAATCTGATTACCCGTATCATTTCTGCCGGTGTAACGTAAGCAGAAAAAAAATGCTTTCCAAAACAGGGTCGTGGAAAATGTAGAGTGAAACTGGCGTCAGCGACTCCCCGCGTCCCGGATTTCGGCGTCCCGGACGCGCGGGCGCGCGCGAACTGCGATAATTCTAAAATGTGGGCCGTCGATTCATTAGCAGATATGACAAAAATCCTTTCGCGCGCCGTAATCCGAGCGTAATTTTTAATCCGGCCTACTGGCAGGATTAATCCCCTACTGATGGAGTTCTACGTAATGCCCGCCGAGAGATAGCGAGGATGGGAACAAGAGAGGGTGCGAGCTTGGTTTTCATCGGATATATGTACATTGTATATACTATGTGTGAGCAGTCGATAACTCCACGTACCGATCTGCCTTTTATCCGTCCGATAAATGACGTCAACTTTTTTTCTCGTTCTTTCGCTCCCTTTTTCTCTCCGTTCTCTCATCCTCATGATCCACAAGTGTGTTTTTTTCTCCTTCCTTCCCTTTTCTTATTCCGCGACAGAATAATGGCGACACGTGTGTACGGCAATTAATTGTCGTATCATCTTGCTTCGCGACCTCATTGCCGACAGCCATCTCCACCCTTGTTCTCTCGCTACTTTGGCACTTTTTTTCTATCGTCCGTTTCTCTCGAACGGTAACGTGACGCCAAGAGTAATAAATTGTCATTACGTCGTGGTGGACCGACCGCTCTTTAACGAACTCGCTGCGCACTGAGAAACAATACCGGACGTCACACTCGTGTAAATTAGCTACGCCAATTGCATAAGCAACAAGTGCTCATTATGTGTTTAATGCTCTGGGGATCAATGCGGTGCAGTTAGGTTGCGATTGTTTGGGCGACTATCGAACAATATCTTCAGCTGCTTGTCGCAAACCTATTGGAAAGGATCTTGGCATCGTTCATGTATGCAATTATGTCACTCGTGATAATTATGTTTTCTTGACGGTAAATAATTACGCGTAGATCACGCAATCAAGATGCAAACTTGGCACTTAATCTCGTATTACTAAAAAACATGGAACTACTTATACCGAAATCTTAAAACTGCAATACCATAAATATTGTCATTTCGTGGCTTATGAATAGGAAATAATATATATTACATAAACGCAAAGTGTAGTCATCGTTTATCTGCGAAGCAAAAGTAATCCAAAAATATTTTAATTTTTTGAATATTTTTATCGATATTAATATCAAATAACGAAATATTTTACGTACATTAGAATGTTATTAAAATACTATATTTGAATGATTTAAATATTATATAATATATGTTATATAAATATTATAACAGTGTATTAATTATGCGATATAAATTTTTACTCTTCATGTATTACAGCGGTACGCCCGAAGGATGAATGGCAAATCATTCTAAAGAGTATGAAATGGACGATGGTATAACTATAGATTAGAAACGATAATTGCGTTTTGCTTTGGGTAACGTTAATGTATTGAAATGCATGTACATTCGTAGCCGGTGGTACCGCGGTGGCTGTGCGTCAGGACGCTTGGCGCCGACTTTCTACCGGGTAAGCAAGAAACGCTGACTGCTCAACTACTTTTCCGCTCCTGGGAGTTATTCATTTTATATTATACTCTTGAATATTTTTCATTAATATTCCGCAACTTTCGCGATTACACTACGCAGACGCTTTGCCGTAGTTTTAGTCGCACTTAATCATGCATTAGATTTTAATCCCAACCCAATGATAATTGATTAATAATTTTCTTGTGCAAATGTTATTAATATCCAGATTAGAAAGATCAATATGTCTACATTACTATCGATTATTTCAGGAATCTGACATTTAATACTCATGCATTAATCATTACGATTAATAGTTCTGTTCTCTGAAATGTCTATTTTTTTAGTGCCGTTGCTGAGGAAATTTTCCGCAAGCACAATGTTTAAAGATACTAGATAATTTCACAGATTGATTCTATTTGAATCTATACATATAGCAACTCATTACATTAATATTCTATTATCATCCCTAATATCGATTATTATCCGCGTTGCCGGGATAATCTCAGGCTGCTATTTTTACTATCTGTTTATCGAACTTACAGTTTACATATTTGTTCAATTGCAAATATGTAACTCTGACTTTTTATTTAAGAAGTAATTAATAAAAATCGATATATAATAACATTAAATAAATAAATTAACCAATATCGTTCATCATTACGAGAGAGAAATGGCTCGATAGTCACGAACTTGTGACAAAAATGTTTTCGAGGACCTTTTTCTGAAGCTGCGCGTTTGCGAACGCGGAGATAATATTCGACTTCAAGAGTTTTCCGTTCCTGAAGCAATTTGACGGTAATAAAGCACGATCCGGCGGAGTGATCGTCCGTAGGAACGAGTTCCAAGATAAATTCTTTCTCGTGCATTCAACCTGTCGCTAGCAAGATTGCGCGGGCGCTCGGTAGTCGGCTCATTTTCTGTTTACCTTTTCGCGGCAACGAATATCGAACCACCACGTTTCGCTACCGTATCATTCGCTACAGTATCATAGATAGTACAGAACCATTTTCTACTCGGTATTCGGATATTCTGGATTGCCCGTGAGCTTAAATCACACACGAACCATCCCTCCGCTTCCTGCTTTCTTTCGATCTCAATCTCGTACATGCATAGGTCGTTCGCTTTCCACATTCGCGATATGCGGTTCAATTTTACGCTTTTAGTCTCTCATATAAAATTTCCGATATAAAGTCGCAAATTTTCCTCTATTTCGAATAATTGCCTGTGCATTTCCTCTTTGATTTATAATCTATTATATAAACGCATTTCAGTACCATTAAATGTATGTAATTTACTATCATATTCTATATATATCCATGCGTGTCTTTTTCTAGACAATAACAATTATTCAGAAGTCGTGAAATATAGCCGTCTGTAATGAAATAATCTAATGAACAAAAAAATACACGGTTTATACATTTAGTTAAATGGATTTCTTCGCTATTTTTCTTTTATATATATATTAGAGAAAGAGAGAGGGGGAGGGAGGTTTCCGTTTGTGTATGAAATTGACACTATTGAAAGAGAAAATTGGATCCACGAATGAATTGTGAATTCGTATAAACGACGAGTTGCAGTCGATCGACGGCCCACAAAGTAGGCGGTACGTGCGACGGAACGTCTGAGGTATCTGTATGTTCAAAACGGAGCACCTATAACGTAGAAAATTCATAAACTGACGCGCAATAGTGAGGTAAAAAAAATGTAAAATTGTGGATAAAAATTTTTTTATCTTTATTTAAAAAAATAACAGTTGCATATGTTATATATGTATAATGAGATTTAATGTGCATAAAATTTTATTCTTTACAAATTTTTCACAAGAGGATTTCTGTCACATATAGACGAATATAAAATAAAACATATATAGTGTTTGAAATATTTTACGATTTATATTTAAAGTGACAAAATATAATTATTAATAATTATTAAATAAAAGCACTTTTTAACAAAAAATGATATACATCTATATATATTTATTATATATATATATATATATATATATATATATATATTTAAATATATACATATGTATTATATAGTTTATAGCCAAATGAACAAACAATCAAAGTAATAAATGTCAATATGTAGAATTGTATATACATGTGAGCTCTTATCAATTTTCATAATTAAATTACATAAATTATTTACAAATATTTACAAATAAATCATTTACGTAATTAATTGCGTTCGGGGAAATATTTCGATAAAAATAAACATAGCGTTCCCGTGTGACATTTACGATCTCGAAAAAATCAAATCGTTCCAGTTATATCAGTTATATCAGTTATATGTATTTTGTCACGTGTGACGATGACAAAAATCGGAAACGGAAACTAAATTCGCTTGTCTGCACGCTGAATGATACATGCGTCAAAACAATGCACTCCACGGAATCAACTCTCGCTATGCGGAAAACTTTCGAAACAATTTTCCGACGTCCGTCGCTTTTTTCTAATCCTCAGATGCATCGTGATGCCACATACGTTTTCCGTTTTCCTATGCTTCACGACCTGGCGAAAACAAAAATCTTACCCGCAAATAAATCTAAAGACGTCGAACGATACGTCTGCCGGACGATCGCCCTTCACCCCGGCAGTCACCTTTAACTCGAGATATCGCGGTAAAGTTTCGGTGGGATGGACACCTTCAGGATATATCCATCGTCTCCGGGATCCCACTGCCTTTCCGTTGTAGCTGTTGGATAAAAGTTTTCTCGGCTCTGCGGCGAGGAAGATTTCTGTCTAGATGCCCTCCCGTAAAACGGCTTTTCGGGGTTCGGGCGCCTCGAAGAACGACTCTGCACTCTGCTCTAACGAGTTATCGTTGCGGATCGTTGTAAGAGGTGCCTTTTACCGAATTGAGCTTTCTTCGTTTTCTACGTTCACTGTTTTTAACCTTCTGCTACCGCCGCACGCGCGCGCGTGCCCGAGAAAAGCGTCGTAATTGTAATTTTTTTCATGAAAAATGGTTCTTTAATGTCTTTAAAAATTTATAAAATGTGAAACGAATCTCTCTTTCGCACACATGAATAATTATAATCGTGTTTATGGAAAAGAAATTTAAAAAATAATCCTATCTAAACACGTCTCTAATTTTGCGTTTGCAATAATATCTGTTTTATTTAATACTGTTTTATTACATCGCGTTAAATTGTCCCTCCAGCAAGATACACATTAAAAATGATTTAGTTTCAACAAATGCAGGCATTATGCCACTATCACAAATATGAATAATCATTACAAAAGCGGTAATGTATCAAAATTATACACAGTAACGGATGGAAGAACTTCCACGTCGTTTCCAGCATTTTTATCGCTCTTTCTCGGGGCTGCATAAAAATCTCTACCTAGTTTTATTGTTATTATCACCATAAGCGTCCGTATTATTTGCCGACGCTTTCAGGTAGGCCACGCTCATGATTCATTGCTCGGCATCGTACGCAGCAATAAAAATGCTCGGTGAGGCATTCCTCGTTTCGCAAGCTATTTCAGCCGTGAATAAGATTCCTCGACTAAACGGCGGTCGTGCAAAATAATAAGCAAAAATGCATAAGGGACGCGAGGGAGAGGGACAGGATGGGCGAGGGAATTTCCGCAGTTACCAGACCAGGGAAATCCGGCAACCGGCTGATCGAAGGATAGTCGCGACGACGCGAGGGGTAGATGCAACCGGAAGGTATAAGGGCGGAGAACCGTCTCGTAGCCCGACGGTTGTATCGGCGCCGGCGAGATCGCTACCCCACGGGGGGGGGGGGATGATTCGATTTGATCTGGGCTCGCTCGAAGTTTGCGGAATCACTGACGAGATTATGGCCGGTGTCCTCGGTACGGATGGAACGGGAGACCCGGCGCGGCCGAACTTGGAAAAAAAATTTTGCCCCAACAGGAAATGGCAAACTTAATTCTTGCTGTGACGCGATCCTACCTGTGTGCCCTGTCCTTTTTCTCCCCTTCAACTCTCGTGATATCCCCGCGGACCTACTGGCACTCGAGTAAAATATGCGTTTTAATTTGCAATTTAATTGGAAAGCCCCCCCATCGGACTGAACAGACAGCACTGTTCGAGCACTGTCCTTCCGACCCTCCTCTCCTTCGTGCTGTTTTCCGTCTTTTCTTGTACCCTCTCGTATTTCTAAAGAATCCGGTGGCTTGCAGGAGTAATGGCCATTTCCAGTAATAAATTTCCACTATTTTACATTATTCCTCTACGATCGTACGCCGATTTTGCACACTTTCGAAAGTTTTCCCAGAGTTTGTAAATACAGCATCGAAACAATATATGTAGAAACTGTGATATATTCGTGTGAATCCAAGTTTGTTATTTTTACACGCTTAAATATACAGATTTGCAGTGGAAAACACAAAATTTGACTTACGAATAGACGTGGTAATGAAACGTTACACGATAAAGTTAATATGACATAAGTATGACACAATTTGTTCATGTTCTTTTCTAATATTGGTATTTTGAAAATTTTGTCTTTTTAGCGACGTCCTTTAAGATTAAAACATCACGTGTATAAATGAAATAGAAAAACAGTAATATAACTGTATATATTTGGAAATGGAGTGACATCTTTACGAAATATTTATCTGCGACCGAATAATATTCCCGACGTTGAGAACCAAGTCGCCGTTAGCTCCTCACTGCTAGTTCGAATTCAAGGTATGATCTGACACGCGGGCAGTTTTCCGCTACATCACGTGCACTGCGATTTTCGCGCGTGACGCGATTTTACACCCTTCGCGCCGCTGACAAGTTTTACTTCATACTTGGCCGGCCACCCCGGTCAGAGTGGACTCTCGTCAGTGTATCGTGTGTTGGCACCGACTGACCGCTAGACACGCACGTAATGGTCTATCGCGACAGTGGATTGACAGTTTGGCGAGAACTCTGTGAAAGTTTTCCAGTGCAAAATTACATCAAAGAAGGCGGATGTACTTTGCGAATATTTAATCGTTTTCGACAAAGTTACATACTTGAATAAACTTGAATGTATAAAGGTTAGAGTTTAATATTAAATTATCCCTTGTGTATTTGATCATTTTTTAAATCACTACATACGCGATTGATATATTAAAATCATTATAAATATTATATCATTACATATATACATATTATGTATATCACCCAGCAAAAAAAAAAAAGAAGTCAAAAGTATGAAATATTTAAAGAAAGAAAAAAGAGAAGGCTGCATATTGTAAAATTAATAATTTACAGTATTGAACATAAATTAAGTAACTTACAGCTGATTAGAAATTGCTTGTTTTTAATTCTCCAGGAATAACGTAGATTTTGTATAATGTTACACGAAGAAAACTTTACAATAAAAATTACTATAAAATTTTCTCCGTGTATGTGTATACTTATCTAAAATTATCTTTTTGCTTCGTATAATTTTTCTCGTTTTTATTTTTTTAATTTGAATTCAACTTGTATCACTTTTCCAGAATGAAGATAGATGTATTTAAAACACTGAATATTTAAAAATTTAAAACATATTGCCTTGCGTCATCTTTCTTGCAGATAGGCGATATACAATATATTTTTGATTTAGATATAACCAATATATATACCAATATACAGATATATATTGATACAGAAACGTATTGATACACGGATGATGATTTTATATCTCCCCAAAAATTGCGATCAAGTTTAAATATTTTACGAGCACGTATATATCATATTTATTAAAGTTTAATGAAAGTCCTGTACTAAATTGCTACGCTTGTTACATCTGTAGTTTATTGCTCCCGTATGAGACTCATAGTAAATGTAGGAATACGGCAGGCAGTTATAACGCAGGGACGAATGCAAGCATAACTTCTAACCGAGCTTGACACACCTGACATAACCGTAACGTGGTTAATTGTACTGCCACCTGTTAAGACCAACTAGGAATGCAGTATAACTATAGGCTGACCATTAACTGCCATACCCAGTACTACTCTATTTGTTTTGCTGCTACCGCGGAAAGTAAAAGATCTACGATAGGGTGTGGGTGCGATAAAACCATGCCAGAAATTGCGTCGGAAATGGGTTGCATTACGAGAGAATTATTTTGATGTTTGATGTTCGCGAAATATCCGCGCAAATAGGATAACGAACGCTGGTGGCCCCGTATCCTATCGCATTCGCTATTTTTGATACGCCGCCAAAAAAAAGGTAGAAAATAAAACAAAATACCTGGCCTGGATTGTGTGTGTGTACGTGTGTGCGTGTGCGGATCGAGTCAGAAGCTGCGGCGGAAATGTAGGGTGGATGCGCAATAAAAACATTCCCGCGTTTGATCTATTGCAAATATTTTTTGCAATAGAAAAAAAAGATGCGGGAGAAAACGTAACTCCTTGATCTTCGAAATTGTTATTGCGCGGGTCGCACTTTCACACACGCATACACACATATCCCGTTGTTTTATTTACGTCGACGCGAGAAAAGGAATCCATTACTCGATTGGGGATTTAAAGCGGATGCATGCCAGACGGGAAACAACATTTATGACGGAGAAATCTAAATAAGAATAAAAACATGTGTATAAGAGAGAGAGAAAGAGAGAGGAAGAGAGAACGGGGGGGGCCGACGGGCAGGGGAGAGGGGAAAGAATTTTCAACGTTTGGTGTTTACTGCGACGCACAAAAGAACCGGGAATGCGAGTGACATCAAATATATATCTCGTACCCGCATGGGATCGGAAAAGTATTCCGAGTGTGTCACATCGACTGACAGCAAGCGCGCGGTTATACGACGTAGATAAGCGCGACAAATCTGGCGTAAAACATGCTCAATAATGCATAATGTTCTTGATAATTCGTAGACTTATATTCCGCATATCGTGCCAATGGGTCTTTTCAAATACACGGCTTTAACGTGCCGTTCGTATCGCAACTATACGACAAACGACGCATATAAACGAGAATTAAATGAGTTTCCCAATAATTGCTTGCATTCGTTATTATCCGCGAAAGCTCAAATAAATATTCGGATATAACAGCAACTTTTTACCTTATACTTTTAGGAGATAAAATTGATGTTTTAAATAACGAAAAGGTTTTTGCAGGATAGAAAAAGAAAACATGTATCTCGAGGCAAAAGAAGCATAGAAATAAAAAGTAACGGAAATCCTTTCTAAGTAAGCACGCGCTCCTCCCCTAGATTTTTCTTAGCGTTTTTCGCAAAAAGCGCTTTTGCTCGGTATAATAATTATGACGGCACGGATGATTTCCTAGTGTAAAGTACGGCCGCAGGTGCGTCCGCAATGTTACGCAACCTTTTCCCAACCGCGAATAAATAAGGCAATTAGAGCTGGCTGGCGATTTATTCTAATTGCCGGCAGCCATAATTATTATCGCGGCTTAAGGATGTTCCACCGCGTTCCTTTTTGGTCGACTGCCGCCTCCCTCCCCCACCGGCCGAGGCAGCTCATTTTATTCTCTCGCTCTCTCACGGAATCGCGGCATCCCCCTGCGTGCGCCCTCCTCGCCTGGTAGTGGTTCTCGACCACGCTCGATGGCCGAGCGGCAACGCCCGGTGTGGCGTGGCCATTCCGCTCGGCGACGCGCGGAAAAGCGGCCGCATTGTTACGGTACTGTCATCCGCAAGCGCTAATGCGACTGGAAAATGTTAAAGGCCGAATGTAACCGCCGAGATAAAACCACGGGCTCGTTATTTATTCACGGCGACCTCGCGCGCTGGCGGTTGCAGCCGCCGCGGCGCATTGCCCTCTCGCCCTTCCTCGTCACGTTGCGGATTTCGTTTCACTGTACTCTCTCTCTCTCTCTCTCTCTCTCACTCACTCTTTATATCCTTTCTTCGTGCGAATTATGCATCGCGGCCAGAGACACGAACGCAATGGCAAACCTGCAATCGATTAAGTCGACATTATCGATCGACAATTTTGAAAACGCAAGTTTTGCGTTTGTGTGTATTCTCGTGATGTCGAACATGTAAATTATGAAATTTATCCTTAAGAAGAAATAAAATACATAATTTATTTAAAAGAACAAAAGAAACGCTTGATTGCGTGGTAATTACCAAGCTCGCAAACAACCGGTTAGTAAGAATTAAACTTGTAAGAATTAAAGTTGTAAACTTGGCCGACAAAGCGGCTTTAATTAAAGTTCACACTTTCTTCGTGCACGAAACTTGCGTGGTATGCGTGGTATTAATTTATCGGGAAAGTCTTATCGCAGCGTCTTTAACAAAAGTTAAGATATTTCTGTATACAAGTACACGGTGCACACGAATTATGTTCTATGTATTCTCACAGACTTTTTCTTGTTTACACAAGGGGAATGTGAAAAATGTTTTTAATCTCGCGCTACGTGCTATCATACTTGCTAATTTTTAATTTCACTCTAAAAGAAAATCCAGCAGTGCCCGACGACGGTACTCGTCAGTGTAATCTGGAGAAAACTTAGAGCGCGGGCTCATTCACTTAGTCGTCCAATTAAAAGAACGCGTGGCGTTAGTTGAGTCACGCTGAGTTGCGGACGATCGTCACAAAAGAAATACGGCCTAAAGAGCACTGGCAGTATAGTAGAGTCGCGTTTGCACTCACGAAGCTCTTTTCGCCAGCCATGAATCATTCCCTTGCAGCAACCGGGGTTACCGATTCCGCAGTAATTAACGTTGACTGGCTCCGGACACGTGTGTCGCTCACTCACGCGATAACGATACGTTCATATACGTGCGCTTCCGCACGCGCGAGTTTCTCTCTTACTCTCCTTCCTTCCATCTGTCCGTACTAGATTTTTTTTTCTGTTCATGGAAGTAGAAATAGAAGCGTCAATGCGTGTATTTGCGCCTGTATACGTCTGTTTTTGTGGTGTGCTAAAAGAACTCCGTTTGATTAAAGAAGAGCCCCGCGGGATTTCTTTGTGGATTAGGTGGCGCATTTTCGCTGGAACAATGATAGAATGTCGATAGAACGGGAGAGACAAACAAAAAAATGTCATTTCGGGAGAAAATTACAGATGTGTTATTTTGTCATGCTTTTTTTCTCATGCTCTGTAAATATGTGCACTTTTTATCCAACTATCTTTTCTTTCAAAAAAGTTCAAATATTTTTTAGCTGAATATTTCGTGATGAATTAATAACTTTGGTACAATTTTATTATGGATCAAGATTAATTTTCTAATATAATGCACGTTATTGAAATAGTTCTTCGTTAATCAAATTTTAAAATTATTTTAGAATTAATTGATAGTAGAATAATTTTATGTCGACGTTGTACACGTAACAACATTTGTCTGAAATAATCATGTGACATAGATTGATATTATTATGTAAACGAAATATGCCGATGAATGCAACGTACGTTGTACATACATGTTGAACTTCATCACACAATCTAGCACAATCGAGTTTGACGTCATCTGCCAGCCGCCTCGAGACAATGCGCATCACTTTGTATCAAGAGAGTGTCAGCGAATTTCGAGGTGGATAAATCTACAGCGGCGCCGCAAAACGGTTTATTATTGTCGTTATCATTATCAACAGTGTCCTGTTTGTGACGGGGATTCGTAACACTCATATAACATACTCAACAACTAAATTTAACTTAGCATTGATACTTATCAAAAGAATTTGAAATTGATCTATTAGATTTTGACAAAATATCTAAATTATATTCATCATTGCACGTCCTTCAGGAATAGTAAAAAATTCCCGAGTATAAAAAAAATGCTAAACAAGTTTTGCGATTGTTGAACGATGAAAGTTAACGAGTGGCGCGCGCGGTCTAAAATTTTATGATTATGACTACTGATTTATTTAGATTATGATCTGTATACGAGAAGGCTCGTTGGCGTCATTTGCAATAATTTCATTTACACCGATGTACAAATTTCAGCGAACACGTAGTAAAACTGCCAGTCCCCGTGGCATAATCTCGGCGCGTGAAGTGAAATTTACACGAACATGTCTTGCAACTCTATGCGGGTAACGCGTATCAAAACTTCGTGAGACGAAAAGTTTGAAGCGGCGGTATTAAGGACGCCACGCTGTCACACCACGCTCCAAACTACTTATTACTTTAAATTACTGACGCCTCGTATAATGAAAACCTCCTGATCGCACAAGCATATGTTTACGAGTTTAGTAATAAGTATCCTCTCTTCTTTACTCTGTAAAATAATTTACAGAAAAGAGCGTGATTTTAATTCAAGTGTTAATTTATATCGGTTTACCATTCAATTAACTTTCTATACGTAAACTCTATTGATTATAAAAAATATATAACTATGCAATGTAAATTTTAGGCTTGAGAATAAAGATGTTAAATTGTGATAATTACATTCGTTTAGTTCGCGCGCAAGCATTAAAAAATTAAAATTTTAAGCTCGGTAATGGAACTACATTAGAATGCATAAGGCACATTTTACATTACATCATCATTAACGTGATAAGGATTTGGCTCTCGAAATAATGAAATTTGAGATAATGCAATAAATTCTATTATTTAAAAAATCGTAAAGGTCCGGTTAGCGATCTAAATGTCACGATACCATTAGCTGTGCCGAGCTGAAATTTCATTGTGGAATTATTTACAGATTTTAATATCCGTAACCGATATAGATTAAAGAGTATTACCGAGCCTTTACGGAAAAGAGCTCTTTCCCCATTCAATCGATGTCACTCTCCGATCGCGTTTATGTCCGGAAGCATTTTAATCGCAGGAGTCCGTTCTTTCGCATGATGTATGAAAACGGCAACGATACATGACGTCCATATTTCGGCGGACTCACGTGCGCGCGATGTGCACGAGATATAAAAAGTGGTTCGTATATACGGCCTATCTCGTGGCTGGCTTGCATTCAAAAGCAAAACTAGCTTGAAAGCCCGACGGCCATTAGACGGATCTCGGTGGAGACCGAAACCGCGATTGCGTCTACCTCTAAAACTATCCGTAAACTAATCCTCTTCAAAGAGGCGGGGTCTGATAGCGGCAAAACTGCATCAGTCGCCACGTAGCCACATAGCCGTCGTCGCCGTCGAAAGCAGCTTCCCTTTAATTTTATGTCACCACACGTGACCACGCGTTCAATTTACTGCCCGCTAAAACTTTTTTCCACCATCACCACTACCACCACCATCACCCCGCTCTTTGGCCGCGCATTACTTTCATCCACCCTCGTTCGCCCCCTTATCATCCCGGCTACCGGCTCCATAATCATCTGCCGCCTCTTCCGAGTGAATACGCCGCGGGATTAATTCAGCCCGTTTTATTGCGCGACCTCTCTAGCATTTACACCCGCGAAAAGGTCGCTGGAATTTGTCCGCTCTTGTCCTCTTGTCCTCTTGCACAATGCACCGCACATTCGGGGACTGTAATCGTCCACTGGTGGCTCATTCGAATTCTACATTCTTGAGTAAGGGCGCTTCCCTGCGAATGGAAATCGTATCTCCTCGGATCACGAGAATGGGTCTCACAATGTGGTCGGTAAAATGCAGACGATATATTTTTGGAATAATCCGGAAATAAGCATTGAAATTTTAATCCGGTTATAATTATAACGATAAACGGAAAGGAGAAATTCTCTCTTCTTTTCTCTCTCTTTCTGCTATTTTACGATAAACTAGATCTCGATTAAATCCTCAATAATAAATTACACAAATTTTGATGTGTGTGTGTGTGTGTGTAGAGGGGAGGGTAACATAATCGATTTTCAGGGGGGGGGGGGGGTAACATAATCAGTCTCAGGGGTTTAATGAGAAACGCTCTGTGAATAATACTAATAAATTAAAAATAATTATTGCACGATAAATATCATCATATGCCCTGGTCGAATTAGTTCGACAACCATAACGGCATGCACACAATTCAAAAAAATTAATTAATATGAATGTTATTAAGTACCAAGTTTCGCTTCAACCGAGACATAACACTTTCTCTTATTTTTTACGTCATTCACACGATTCAATATCCAATTTATTACTGTAAATAATGTAAGCAATTCCGATGGAAACTACAATAATGAAGAAATATTAATAGAAGTATATTTCATGTCAAAAATAGGTTTCATACTTGTTACTATGGGGAAATGAGTAATAAAAAATTCATGTGATAGCACTTGGAAAAAAAAAGCAATTGATCAAATCAGGATATTAGCTTGTTAAAACGTTCAGCGCGCGTATGCTCGTATCCTGGTGAATAATGCAACCTGGTAATATCGGGCACCGGATCGCAAGACATATATCGCGCGGGTTTATGCATATTTCTTGAGAAACGAGCCCTTGTTGAGGGCGCGCACGTTACGCCTGTCCAATTGCTGTGGGGCATTTTTTACCGGTCCGGGAAGTTCGCTCGTCCCTTCGAGGGCGAAGGAAGGAAGGAAGGAAGGAAGGAAGAAAGAGCGGGGACGTCCCCGAAGCGGCAGCAGAGAAAATTGGATCGCGGTACCGTCGACGGCAGAGTCCCCTCTCCCCAAAACGATTGCACCGACGTCGGGAGCCATCGCCGGCTTTATTCCAACATTTTGCCGCGTTATTTTATTTAACGCCGCGTCCAACTCTCCTCTGCGATTGAATTATTCAAATTCCGTTCTCCGTTCTTTCCCGGTTACCCGCTCTCGTCGCAAACCGCGCGCCCACGCCTCCCTTCCCGTCCGCCACGTCTATCCGGAGATTTTCACCCCCTGGCGATTTCCCACCGCGTTTTCCGCCTCGCTGCTGCTGTCTATACTGATGCCACATGCTAGTAAAAGGCTCGGTAATAGCGCCAGGGCTCACCACAGTTCCGACAAATGCCGCTCAGGCAACTCGGCAACATCCGAACGTTCAGAATGGGCGCGTTTGAGCGAAAACTGTTGTACTGCCGTATGCACTGCGTAAAATCGTCGATAAACTTTGGTAGTTTACATTGTTGTTGTTGGACATGCACAGCAGCACACGATATCGCACTGAGCTTAGTCGTAAGTTTATGACTCGAGATAGCACACGCGTCATGTATCCCGTGAATTTTATATACTTATTTAATATGTTTCTAAAATATCTGGTCGCTATATATGCTAACTTTATTTCTACGAGGGTAGAAATAAAGTCCCAGAAATATCCGACTTGACGTATAGATGGCGGTTGTTGTTTAAAAAAAATTACTATGGTATATTTTAAAGGACTCAGTCCAACCAATATCAAAGCCGAGCTAGATTCTACTCTGGGGGAGTCTGCTCCTTCGTTTACAACAGTAAAATATTGGGTGGCAGAGTTTAAACAAAGCCGTACGAGCTGCCAAGACGAACATCGCAGTGGTCGATCAAATGAGGTGACCACGCCAGAAATGGTGAAGAAAATCCATAAAATGGTATTGGATGACCGTCGACTGAAAGTGCTTGAACTGGCAGACACCATAGGTATTTCAAAAAATGCTATACATCGTATATTGACTGAAAGTTTGGAGATGAGAAAGTTGTGCACAAGATGAGTGCCGCGTTTGCTCACAGTGGAACAAAACGTCGTGAGAATATTTCAATCGAGTGTTTGGCGATGTTTCACAGTAATAAAGCCGAGTTTTTGCGTCGATTCATAACCATGGATGAAACATGGGTCCATCACTTCACACCTGAGACGAAGGAACAGTCAAAACAATGGACTGCAAGGAGAGAATCGGCTCCAAAGAAGGTAAAGACGGTTCTTACTATAAACAGGGTATCGAAGCTATTGAAACATCGCTGGGAAAAGTGTATCGAGCTAAAAGGAGACTAAGTTGAGAAATAAAAATATTTTTTCTCAAATTTTTTGTGTTTTCTTTGTTAGGTCGGGTACTTCTGGGACTATCCTCTTATCATATTCTTCGCAAACATACATATACAATTTGCCGATCTATATAAAATTTATATTTTGCCACATATTTACTAAAATGGTTGTTTTTGTTGAAAAATGTAAATTTATGCTACATCGTAAGAGGATTTTCTGCTTTGTTACACTAATTTTTTAAAGAGTTTTTTTTTAGGAATATTTAATAGATAATTATTTTTTAAAACTTTATTCTTTAATTATTTTGTTTAAAATTGCCTTTTAATTTTTATTTTATAGAAAATATAATTAATAATTAGTTAATAATTCATCTATTTTTTAATTTGTTTTAATTATTGCTCATTGCTGATCATGATTCCGGATCTTCCAGTAGATGGACTAAAACTTCCTCTTAATTAGGATGTAATATGAATAATTATTTATGACTATGGAATATAAATTTCAGACTTATGTAATAACGATATTAAATGTTAACTGCATTCAGTTTAATGCACGCGCAAGCATTAAGTATATTAAAAATTTAATCTCGATGATATAAACTGCATTATAGAATGCTTACGACGAAGTGATTAAAATGACACTCGAGTTTTTAATTTCACTGGAAGATCCAGAATCATAATCACTGATAAACCGTGCAAAGGATTTATCATTAATTATTTATTCTTTCTTTCAAGTCCTCCATGACCGAAGATCGTAGTCTTCACTTGATGGTCATGTATGTTTCATCGTGACTACTAAAGGTATTCTCGGTGATTTATTGCCTTCCGAGAATTGATGATCACTTAAAAATCTGATATGTATAAATGAACTTAAACCTGAATCTTTTTTTATCACTATGATCACCGCAATTATTAATTATACTTTTTGATTAAAAAAATCAATCTTTATTGTCAAAAATAATAAATAAACAAAAGGTAATTTTGAAAAATATTTACTTTCTTACTTTCTCAAAAAGAAATTAAACAGAACTAAAAAATCAACGCCACAAAATAAACTCTTTTAATTAAGTATGTTATTAAATTAAAATCGACATTAAAATCTCTTTTTAATTCTCTTAATTTTTTCTGTTTTCATTTCAAAGGAAATGCAATTTCGGCAATGCATTTTATAGTTTCATGATTTTCATTAAAAAATTGTTTACTACATGACATGATATAATGGTTTATAATGTTTACATGTTAAGTAAATTTTAAGCCAAAGCTTTACTTTGCTTACTTCAAAAACTTGCTTCATGATACGTTACATGATACGATCCTCACTCTACGAATCGCGAGACATATTAATTTTTCTTATGGAAACGCTGTATCCTAGAACTCGTTCATTGCGTCCTTCGGAAGTGATGAAAGCTGTATATTACGACTCCGCTCTTTCCAGCAATTCCCGCTCTTGCGGCGACACTCCGGTGAAATGTATCGATATTTGTCACAGCCGTGAAAATAGAAAAAAAAGTTTCGGCCACACAACATCGATAAACCACGGCGCTGCGTACCAATCACTGACACCATGTATTCGCCGTTAAAGCCGGACGAAATGGATAACATTTTGTTGTATCCTGTTATCTTGCATCCTCTTCTCGGAGAGGAACAGCGAGATGGTTAGAGAGAAACGTGCAGAAGGGCACGAAGGCTGTGCCATCGTAAAAAATCGTATATTTCCCTCGGAAATGCGAAACGAACCGTTAGTCATAACGAACCGTCCCGTGGAAGCTTCCCTATGCGCGAGTCCGTCTCTGTGTAAATGTTGATTTGTGCATGCGTGCAACGTTATACGAAAGAACGATACATAAAGGGATGCGCTACGGAAAAGAGATAGTGGATGCGGCAGGGAGCGATCTCTCTCTCTCTCTCTCTCTCTCTCTCTCTCTCTCTCTCTCTCTCTCTCTCTCTCTCTCTCTGTCGCACGCGCGTGGTATGCAATACAGATGCCTTTGCGCGCGTTCCGGCCGCATGCACTAAACGCGCGATATATGCACGTGAGAGGAAACAAGCGCACCTGCGCCCCGCACTTGCATTATTTTCGGCCGGCCGATACGTTGAAAAAAGTCCCGCGCGCGCTTTTATTCACGCTTTGTACACGCGACACGCACAGTATAGCGCCATCATGAAAATTAGGGGTTGCAATTTTGAGTCGTATAACGTAGCCCGCCCGTATGACGATACATCAATTTTTCGTAATTCACCAGGCTTTTTTAGTCGACCGACAGTAATTCCAACGAGTACGGGAAGCGGAATTAGAGAGGCGAAAAGGCGGGTTAAAATTGAAATTTTTGTAGTGCGTTTACGCGAGATCGATATCCAATTTACGATAACTGGGGCAACGCATGTGTATTTAGTTGAAGGCATGATCAGATCGCTTTCTGTACCTTCGATCACGTAAATACAGGTGTGGCACAATATTATCGTGTATCATGTATGACGGAGAGGTACTGCATTTTGATAATATGTATTTTTGTGCGTGATCAATTAATGTCAAACGAAAAAGTTAATTAAAGTAATCTTTGTATCTTTCAAAGTAAATCTTTATCGAAGATACAATATGTGCGTCGATATCATACGATTCTGTTAAAAACTGTCAAAATCTGGTATCGCGGTCGCGGCCAGACATCACGAGTGTGAGTAAAATCTGTCTTGTAGAAGAATCCGCGTAGGACTCTGCCGTCGTCTCTCTGAGAGCGACGATCTTACGAAGATCAGCCGACCGAGCGGACCAAGCGAGCGCTCACTCCGCGGATGATGCGTTGCGCGCCCCGTTTCGCGGAGTTGCCCGGGCAAACAATGACGATGCAGGGGATTTGCGATTCAAATGCGACCGGGACGAGGTACGGGACGAGGCGGAAGAAGATTTCTGTCACTCCGGAAGCCACTCACGAGCCGTACCACAACGGGCGAAAGAGCCGGTGGAACTCACTTGCCATTCTCAGTGCTGACGGCTGCACAACAGGCTCTCTCTCTCTCTCTCTCTCTCTCTCTCTCTCTCTCTCTCTGCCCCCCTCCCCCGCGCTACCACCGTTCCCCGTGCTGTTTCCTCTCTTTCGTTAACCCTGTCTCCCCTCGTTCTCCATACCCCTGGTCGACTGTCATGGCTTCTGCGGTGCACCGACGTCGCGATCCGGCTGCGCGCCCGTGAAACGCGCGTTCGCGACGTCGCGTCTCACCTACGTCAGCGCATACGTCAGCGAGTCGTATTTGCGTTATGTGTTACGCTACGGTCGTGGCACCCCGATCCCGGTGCCGGCATCGTCGGATCTCTCTCTCTCTCCCTCTCTCTCTCTCTCTCTCGCTCTTATCTTTGTGGTCGGACCTAGTCCAGCTTTGATTTCCAAGCGGACAATGCAGCCGGCAGTGGCACAGAAATGTCCGAAGCGTGTGTGACAACGTTCTGTCACGACGAAACGCATCGCGAGAGCGAGTTAATATGGCGTAATGGCGTCATGTTCGGACGCGAATGTCGACGGCTACAAGGTGCAGCCTTCGAGAAAAATATAGATCTTGCGAAAGAAATGCAGTTGTGGTTGTAGCAGGATTTGGAGTTTAATACACGTTACCTGCGGCGTATTTTATCAGCCTTCGTGACTGCTTACGTGAAATCTAAACGCGAATCTAAAATTTCCTGTACCGAGGTATCCTTAAAGCTTCGAACTACTACGTTTACGCTCTGTTTCTCGCGAAGAAACAAGGTAACAAACGGTGGTAATTGAACGTCACATGGGCCGCCTGATTCCATTGTAGCTTTAATGATAGTATAAGGAAATCCGTACTCTTTTTCTTTTTAGAGTCAATTATAAGGTTGGTACGCAAGAGAACGTTATTTATATTCACATTAATGCGCGATAGCATGCAAAGGAGACGCTGGTTGACGTTTGTTCTTGAGCAGAAGCGTGTATTGTAATATTACAGAAAGAAATTCAGTAGATATCTTTAACATGATTTTGTAATACGCTGACCTCGTGTGAATAAAATATCACTGACATTGATTATGTTAATGATAAGGCATGAAAATGCACTCTGTAACACGTATGTATGTACATATAAATTATAAACGCCATTATGACAGATTATACAAATCGTTTCGATTAAACTGATTATAAATTTTGTACAGATATCACGCAATTAAATATTAAATTAACTATTAATTATTAATATTTCAATACTGCTTCTCTCTCTCTCTCTCTTTCTCTCTCTTTCTCTCGTACAAGAGAACGAAATATTAATTAAACTATCAACGGAACTAAACATGCTCAAATGCTGGCGTAATTTGAAGAACAGTCAGGAGGTAACATAGAATCCACATTACCTCTAAAAGCAAGACACCCAAAGCATCTCTCCAAACGTAATGTCCAAACCCGAACGTACGTTTGCCTTGCGACCATTTGAAAGAAAAAAGATATTAAATTATTTAACAACTTGACGAGAAAATAAAAATTTAACAAATAAAATTTATACATGTATAAATTTTGTTAATATTAATATTATTAAATTTCTGTTTCAGATGATAGGAGAGGGGCGTTCCTGAAATATTAAAATAATACATGAAACAGGTAAGTCAAGATCTGAATCAAAAGTACGACCATATCCACGTTATTTAACGGAGCGTGAACAGCGTGTCTCTCAAGCTGCATCATGCAACCGTTTATTAATATTAATGAAAATTATTTGCATAAATTTAACGACACTCGGACCGATGTACTGAGCGCTGCCGTTGGTTCATAATCCTGTTGGTTTTTGCCCGAAGTGAAACATCCTTCGTGGACTGAGCCACATGTCCCGTGATAATAGCAGTCCCGACCGGTCCCCTTGTAATAATAATTAAACGAAAGTTAAATGAGAAATCTCAAATTTCACACACACGTAACGTATGTCTGACGTATGTATGACGATAACGGAAAGTTGTCGAGCGATGTCGGGACATAGAACGACCACGAAACTAGTTTCGAACCTGTCACGCGGTTTGCCTGCGGGTCAATTTCCGTACGCTCCTCATCATCGTGCGAAAGTAGCGCAAAATTAATTAATTAATTTTTCAGATCTTACGGTGCGGATTTCACATTTTGAATTGTGAATCTAATATCCTTTAGCAAATTTATTTGCTTTGATACTTTCGCTGACGAAAATTCATAATTAACTGAATCGTTCTAGAAACAGTAAAAATTTGATAAAAACTTATTTAAAGATGTATCACAAATTTTTCTATTGAAGAAAGGACGACTTCTTCCCCCCAAAAGAATAAAAAACAAGTCGAATATGCAGAATATATTTTTTTTATAAAATATGATTTCCCCCCTCCAAAAAAATTAAGTCCAATCTCAGTTCAAATGTTTACACTCTCACTTATCTTGTTGCTATTCATCCACTATTTTTCCCTGACGAATCGATGGCAAGTAAGTAAAACGGCCATTACTCTGTTTGTTCTAATGAAACTCGTACAGAGGTTTAATTCAAGGAACGTACCAACCGTCTAACACTTTTTCTCGACTGCTAATTTAAAAAAAGGGGTGAAAGTAATGAAGCGTCGCGGGACCATTTTGCGTTATTAATGGCCACTTCGTCACGTCGGTAATTTTCCCTCCACCTACAGGCACTCTCCTTTTTCCTGTGACCAGGTACCACTCTACATATTGCAAGAGTTTCATTAAATCGCGCGACTAACTGCTGCGTGACCGAGTTTTTAAATTCATCTCGCTCGCCGGGCGGAGGTGCAGACAGTAATTTGCGTAAATGATATTTGAAATGATAATTGGATTACTTTTGTCGATAACAAAGATTTATGTTTGCATTATTGCGATTCTGTCGACGCACCATAATTTTCTTTCCTTTCGCGCTGAAAGGATTTTATAAAAATTATACATGCACACATGTTATAAAGTCCTGCATACTTTATGAGTTTAGAAATTACAAAATGGTATATGCATCCCCGAGGTGTCTGACACGAAATTACCGTGATAAATATTCTCAAAAGAGAATTTTTGAAATTTCTGTTTCATAAAAATATGTCGCGTAAAAAGAATCTGTCGGATAAGTGTGACCACCGCTGGTTTTCCTCTACCAGAGCTCAACAGTTCTTGTTATTTGTCGTTAGTGCTTGTTTGTCCGTCGCTCGAAAACCGTTCGCTCGCTGTTGCAACTGTGCGATCTCTTGTTGTGAAAAAAAAAAACCTTTTTCCTCTCGCAATTTTCCTCTCCGAGCGCATTGGCCAGTTACGTGCTTCGAGGCTTACGCGTACACAAGCCGATTTCAGCCGTGTGACATGCGAGCGTGCAGCATAGAAACCAAGCGAGGCTTTACACAGGATAAATGGCTCTATCAATCTATATCCCGTTTTGATAATTGCGGATAAAAACTCTGGTCGAGTTGGATTTCTATTGAATTTACATTGTCACTCTCAAGCCAATATCCAAGTTATTAAAAATAGTGAAGATCATAATGTGTATCATTAATTAATTAAAATATTTTTTAGAAAGTCGTAATAAGTCGTATTTCTGTAATTTTGGCTGTCATCATGATCCGTATTTCCGTTTGAATTACTTCTTTTTTCTTCTCGTATGCATACAATTCTGTCTAGCCATACAAAACAATGATAATATGACAAAATATTATCATCACACAGTAAATTTAAATGTCCAAACTTATTTACTGATTAGATATTTTTTTAATCTACTTATATCAAGATGAAATTCGTAATTAGAACAAAAGTAGAATTAAATTTATTTTCATAATTTTATTGGCACAATAAACGAAATCACGTGCGATTTTACATGCGACGATATATTGATTTTTTTGTACAAATGTGTTTCAAATAAAACATGACACAATTTACCGATACTCATGAAATAGAGTACATCAGCAGCGCTGAAATGCAAAACCGAAATTTTGTCATGGAAATTGTGCAGCAGTTGCTGCGGTTTGCTCAGTCACGAATTGGACGAGATTATTATTCTAAAATGCGTAATCCGAATGTCCAGTCGCGGGGTGACGAATTTGACATACTCGATTTGATTGCATTTAAAGTACCTAATTCAATTACGCAATATAGACGAGCAAAATCGCGAGGTCACGACCAAGAACAAGAAACTTCCAGATCCGTTCATCAGTCTTAGAAATTGCCGGAGTTTGGTATTATAGCTTCACTTTGAACGAAGGCGTAAAATTTTTATGGCGATCTAAAAAAAGAGACGTGCTCATAAAAAAGTACACAGGGCATAAAACAGGAGACACCGAACGACAGAAATTATTGCATATATCTTTCTCAATAACGCGCTAATAAAGCAAGTGTATTAATATAAAAATAACGAGATATATTTCAAGTAAAATGTTGGACGCGATCGTTTTCCAGCTATCAGTAAATCAATTTATTAGCTAGAATTTAATTTTGAATATTGCGTGTTCCCACGTAATTCTATTTCATTTCACACGATTACAGACAGGAAAAAGGAAAAATTATAAAAATATTTCCTGGCTCCAGTTTACGCTTGATGGACATAATTTTTAAAGCAATTCAAGATTAATAATTTAATGCTAATAGCAATTATGGACATATTATATCGTAATTCCGATGGAAAATAAGGCGGTATAGTCTTGTTGATGATCTCAGAGAAAATCGCGAACCATGAAAAGTCGTAAAAAGCAGAAAAATCGAGAGATGTAACGAGAGAAGCACGGAAATCGTCGGAACAGAAATAAAATAACTCAACTTGATTTTCTCCGGGCATCGCTTCGTAATTATCGTGCAATTAACTGCACAACAATGAGACTACGTCTTTCAGAACGATCCGCGAAATGAATTAGACGCTTTATGCGCCGTCAAATTAGGTGGAGATGGATTGAAAACCAACTCGAATAGAAATTAAATAAAGGATTCATTTATATTCTTTAAATTTATTATTATAATGAACTATACGTACTGGTTTATTACATACATGATTAATGGCAAATAAATCAATATTGCTACATTTTAGATGTGGCATCGGGAATATTCAACGAGGCTAATAGGTGACCTAGTTTTAGAATTATATAGTGCCACTATATAATTCTGGGCTCCTATCTAAATTATTCGATTCCAGACGTCTGATATATAATACTAATTAATAGACCTCCTCGATTTAATTGATGTCAAATACGCGCGTGTTGTGCATTATACACTAGCTAGCGCTAACTGATGTATATGGGCTAGCGTGACTACTGGCTGACCACGCTTTGCAATAACTACTGCGAGATTGCAGTGGCTCTGTTGGCTATGCTCCCGACCACGAATAAATCTGTACAGATCGCGGGCAAGAGCAATACTAATAATATTACGAATGTGGCATAACAATCTGTGTAATCAAAGCGAGACAAAATGAGATCATTGCGATGTAATTAATGTTTCCTGTAATGAATTCGCAGATTATTTCATAACTTTCGTATGCGTCAGCATCAACAACAGCGATTGGTATACAGAATGTATCGAGCAAGATTGTATAATTATCATTCAATTGTGATAGGAAATACATAAAAAGCCGCTTTTTGCTACGATTCTCGGAAAATATCGTTAAACGGTTAAAAAAACCGTGGAAAGAGGTAAAAAAAAAGCGATAGGCGTAACGAGGTAAACACAAAAAAATCGTTAGAGCGGAAATCAAATAATCCGCTTTGACATTTCCAGCAATATTGAGTTACATCGATATGATACCATTACCGGATTTATATCATGATATAGCCGCACCAAATAACACCGACTGCGAAATAAATAACAGGCGAAGCGTGCAATTATATTGCCGCTTCACTTTTTCGCGTACTAATTTCGCGTGACCTATTTTCTTAGCGATTAACTCTCGTGCCGCATCGGGAATCGAGTGTCGTGCGGTGCTGCTTATTTGCACGGTATAAACTCCGTCTTACCTGGATGTCGAATTAATAATAGCACAACGAGAATTCATGTACGCGACGTGCATGCGCGCGCGCGCGCGCGTGTGTGTGTGTGACTTTTCTGTGCTTTTCTGACACGATGCCACGAACTGCGGGCGAGAGGTCTTCCCGTCTGTTGTGATTCCGATGATTCCGGTTTGCGGAATCTTACGCCAAGTTGTCTGCCGTGTGTTTCATATTGCTCATTGTCAGCCTTAGGCGCAGGCAATCAATTGTGATTTGCGCTAGCTAATGAGTATCGGGCTTTATATATGGAACTCAACGCTTATTGGCTCTTACAAGTCGCAACTGGCTGTTTGCGACTAATGTAGAATCAGCCTTAGGCGCACGTTCCTCTGGGGTTTTGCATGCAAACTTACAAGTCACATAAGTGGTCCATCGGCGATAACTAGTGATAATTTCTCGTTGCGAGACCACGATCTCGAGAGGAAAGTTCTGAATTTCAGGCTGCTGGCGATCCTTCGTTACGGTGGTTAAATGTTATCACCTAGCGCGAGAGCCGAATTAAAGTGAGAAATTTGTGTTACAAATGTGTTACTGCAACGCACTTGCAACCTTGCAAGGTGCCTGATAATGCTTGCTAGCGACAATGATCGCCAACACGCGGGATAAACAATATTTGCGAGCTGCTTCCAGTAAAATGCGAACTCGTTTCCTTTTATCAATATTTCGGCGAACGTGCGAACGACTCGCCGTCAATGAATCACGCTCGTTCCAAAAACCGATCACGTTCTCCGGAAGATCCCTTTACGAATCGCACGACGTGAAGAGAGAGAGAGAGAGAGACACAGAGGGGGGGGGGGAACGCTTTGGCAATTACGCATACCGAGCGCTCTCGCGCGACTGTTGTAATAACGTTAAAGCTGTATACGCGCGATACGTGGCTAACAAAACAAAGTAAAATAATTAGCAGCGTCGGGGCGGGGAGGGGGAATAACGTATCGACGAGACGCAATTGCTTTCCGCCTTCGACGCGCCTGCGTGCGTTTTCCCCAAACGGAACAATCCTAATTACACCGAATACGCGCGCGTTATACGTGCGCGAACGCGTTAACTTCCAATTACCGGTCGTCCGGACGGACGTTGATGTACAATTACGCGTCGCCGCCTAATTTAATTGGCCGATTACGATACTCGTCGTATGTCGTCGCTCGCGACAACCTGCGGCCGCTATCGGCGACGCGCGGCTGGCAACGACGCGCCGTTACTACTGGAATGTGCGGGGTGGTTTAACGGCAGGGCGGGCCTATGATTTACAGGCGGAGGATGCGGCGCGGACCGAAACATAATGCGAGCAACGGTAAAGCTCGGTGATCCGCATTAGGCAATAATACCTCTCGGGCATGGAGGAGTTACGCGGGATCTACCCGTAAAACAGACAAATCGCCGCCGGCGATCGCAACGGGCGCATCCGTCTCGGCGCCTGAAATCGCTCGTTTGCGGATCGCCTGCCATGATAAGTTATGTCGAAACCGCGTTACGGGTTTGATTGAATCAGTGTGGGCCTCGTCGTATTTCAATCTGGAGTAATCGCAGCCGTTCGGATCGAGGGAACGAGCAGCCGAATCTGAAGAGGAGGGAGGCGACGAAGGGAAACGATTTTTCATCTGTGCCTCTATCTCTCGAGACAATGATGCTCTTTTGAAACTGGAAAATCGTCGCTCTGTCAGAATCCGTAGTATAATTGTGATGTAATAGGCTTCTATTAGTTTCACATATTTTAGAAATCGGTTCCGCGCAAGTGCTTCAAATGGCGAGCCATATATCTACGGCAGTAAAATAGTTCGGGCGTTCTCAATTTATCGGTATTTCCGGGAAAAAAAGTGGGTCCGAGCACACCGGGTGCGATACGTTGAGAAATAATTTCGCGGTCACACCCCTCGACACACCCATACTTTATCGAAGGTATCCGCGACCCGCGCAATCAAGAAAGTGTGACGGAGGCGGGAAATGGTCGTTGATATAAACGAGAATAGGAACACGGGTGTACAAGGTGGTCCGGGGCAAGCGAGTGTGAGAAGGAGAAGGAGGAAGATGGAGAAGCAGGTCGCGCAGGAAAAAGGGAGGCGCACGACGGAATTTTCCGTAGGGTGAGCGCGACTATCACGAGGTAGTAAATTCAGCGCCGACTTTTCCCAGGGAAATTATAATTTTCCCTCTCGTAAAGAGCGACTCCGTGACGCTAATGCGAGCGTACATTAGGCGAGAAAAATAGCCCGGGCCGCGGAGACGAGGGAATTTGTATGAAGGCGAGGCCGGCCCGCGGGTTAATCGCCAGGAAAATGGCGACAATGGGCACTGCGGCGCGTATTAAGAATCAACGATGCTCGGCGATGGTGAACCAGGTCTGGGCAAACGCGATGTCTTCGTTACGCGCCGAGAGCGGAGCACCCTGCGATTCTTAATTTAGCTTAATAGTCTAGCTGTGCTTATCGCTGCCTTCTATGGCAAGTACGCTTTTAAGAGTACGGTCGGGGAGTAATAGAGAATGAATGAGTGAATGAATAATATTTTATTACACTCTAGAACAAAATTTTTCTGAGAAATTTTGAAAGAAAGAAAAGATTTATTATAACCAATTTTTGTTTTTTAGAGATGTATTACAATTTCGTATTTAACGAGGATTATTATTAAATAATGGAAAAGAGGGGTGATGTTATGGCCTCTATTTACATTTTGCATAATAACTGTGTTAATAATTAATATTTGAAATTGAAAATTTAAATAGCATTCGCTAATATGTCGTTTAATCAATTCTAAAATCAATTATTTATTACTTAGAATATTTTTTTATAAAAATATGACGACATTGCATAATTAATCGAAAAGAAACATTGCGATATAATTCCTCGACAGAAAAATTTTAAAAATTTTGTAAAAAAATACAATATTTTTGTTACAAAATATTTATTCATAATGAAGGGAAAATATTGTAGAATATATAAATATGTACGTACATATAAGTTTGCATATAGACTGCAGTACTGAAACTCTATAATAATGTAAATTATAAATTAATAGTAGAACTACAATAAATTTATTAAATAACTATTTCGGAAGAAAACTTCGAAAAAGATATTCTTTTTAGCTTGTTAAAGCATCAGCATGCTTAACAAATTATATTAGTAAAATCCCATGCTATTTTTTAAATTTGCATAACTCAATATATGTATACATTCGAACAAAATATTAAATAACCAACAAATGCACATAAATATATAAATATTCGTATGATATTACGTGAATTTTGAATTTGTAAAGAAAGAAGGAAATATGTATTAATTGTTAAAATGTGTTTTAAAAAACATTGAAATGTTCAAAAGTAAAAATGCCTTATAATAAATATCTACTATTGTGTATTGGCATATTTAACGCCACTGCATAATAGCAGGCTATTAAACAAATAATCCCCTAAGTAATTACTAAAATTCTTCATTTAATACAAAGTTACGAGTGGCTGTTATATCTATAAAGACCATAATACCATCTTCTTCTGTAATATCTCAGCTATATCTTAGCTATCTCCCAGTTCGCTTATAATTTTTCGAAAATAATGAATATTTCATTAATCCTTATAACTTACACTCGTAATATTCATTTTTATAATAATAATAATTATGTTTTAGTCCAATACAAATGTCGCACCATTGTCAAGTTGTTTTGATAATTGTCATAAACCGATATTGGCAATCTACCTTCGAAGGTAGATATTGTGCACACAATGATTTTCTTATAAAAACCGTATGACACGCAGAAGTCGCCACTGAGGAGTTAAGCCAATTTGGCTCGGAAAAGTACGTGCTTTGTGCAACGGAACATGATCCACTCGGGCTTTAAGTCTCTTTTATAGGATTACCTTGCCGATCGGTATTGTAACCACTGTTTCGAACAACCACAAACTTTCATATATACTCGTTACCGTGGGATCAATAAACCATACCATTATCGGAATGATTGGCAAATAAATGAACTCGTAAGTCCATTCGAACGATCGATGATGATCCACTTGGACTTTGAATCTTTATGTTATAGCCCTGCGAAACTCTCTGCTGCTTGAACACTAGAGTGTTATCTTGTTACGAGGATGAGGTGAAGAAATTATGGTTTACCGCAGTAACGTGAGGATCATTAATCGAAGCTACAACACGTGATACTACGTGCTATGCGAGAAATCAAGAGTTAGATCATCAGGACCACGTCGGCGGAGATGAGAAATGTTTCATAAAGATAACCTCGAACTAATCTATGTCCTTCTAAAGTAACTGGCGAATTACCTACTATAATTATACACGCTGATATATTGTAATATACGTATGGAGAAAAAAATGTGCAGGTATAATGTTGAAAGTGTAATTAATAAATTCCATTAAGCGCGCACGAGATTTGAGATTTAGCGCCAGAAGATTTTTTCCCTTATGTGAGCGTTAGGTTGGTAGTCCGGGAGTGAGCTAGGTTGGTAATGCGAGAGTTAGGTTGGTGGAAGAACGGCAGTAGGAAAAGAATAGGCGGCGAGACAAGAAGTAAATAAAGCATGTGCGAGTAAATGTATTACGAGAAATTTAATTGTCCAGTAATCCCTCACAAAATCAGAAGTGGGATTCGAGATCCGGGATTTGGAATTCGATTCTCTCGGGCATCTCGAGTGGCAAGGCACGACAAGAACGGACATCGTTTGGTGGCGATTGTCGCGGATGTTGTGCGCTGACGAGTGGCCGGCGTAGTTTGGTGACGAGCGGCGGCATATCGTTCGGTGACGATTACCAGTGATATCGTTCGGTGACGATTCACTGGCATAGTGTGATTGCGAGCAGCGGCATATCGTTCGGTGACGATTGCTACAGATTCGCTCTTCGCCATTGATTGAAGTGGCGATTGCGCGTAAGATTGCGCAGATCTCGTTCGGTGGCGAGTGTGCAACAGATATCGTTCGGTGACGATTACGAGAGACATTATAGAGAGTGTCAAGAGTGGTGCATTGCTCGGTGGCATTGCTAAAAGACAGTTACGACACGAGAAGAGCGCAAGAAAGGACGACGTAGTGGAAACGCGGTCGGCCATATTGGAAGATTTTGGCGCGAAAAGTGGTAGTGTGGCCATTGTGCATGCCGGAAGACGGAACGGCGGCCATATTGCCATCGAGGTCGTGAGGATACACCCGCCATAAGAGGACGCTGGCTGGCGGTATCGATACGCAGGTGGCGTCAGAGTGTTGATCGATATATCGATAAAGCGCAGTGCAGAGACATTAACCTAAACCTAAGCAGAGGAATGGAGAAGAATCTAGCGCAGTTAAAAGTGGCCGAACTGAAGGAACGGTTAGTAGCGCTAGGATTGTCGACCACAGGTACGAAAACGGAACTAGTGAGCAGATTGTGCGCCGCGGATCCGTCAGGAGAGTATATCGGGAATTTCCAGATGGAAGAAGAATCGCCGGAAGCGGCATCAGGAGCTGCGGAGCCCATGAGAAGTGCATGGGGGATGGAGGAATTGGTACGAGAGGTTGCCTTGTTAAAAAGAGAGAGAGAAGTAATGGAGCGAGAGCGGAGATTACTGGAGAGAGAAAATGAGCTGCTGAGAGGCTCGCCAAGTTCAACGGCAAGTTTACAGCAAGCACCTCACAAAATTGGTGTAAAATCTGTAATCGAATTGTTGTGCGATTTCGATGGAGTCAAGCCATTGTTCTGCAACTGGGAACGTCAAGTAAAGTTGTTATGTACGACCTATCAACTAGATGACAACGCGGCCAAAATTCTCATCGGTGCGAGAGTGAAAGGGAAAGCCTTGCAGTGGTTACACTCTTCACCGGAGCATATTGAGATGAGTGTGGAAGAGCTATTGAAGAAGATGACGGATATGTTTGACTTGCGGCCAAGTAAGATGGTGCTGCGTAAGGAGTTTGAGAGCAGAAAGTGGAAACCAGGTGAAACTTTTAGCGATTATTATCATGCTAAAATCGTGCTCGCAAATAATGTGCCTGTAGAAGAAACGGAACTCGTGGACTATATTATTGACGGCATTGCGGACACACAACTACAGAATCAAGCAAGAATACAGCGTTTCAAATCCAAAGCGGAGCTGCTAGCGGCATTTGAAAAAATTACTATTTCGGATTGGAAAAATCGGAGCGGACGGAACGTGCAGAACCAGAAGACAGGCAGTCGAACAACCACTCCAAGTTCATCTGAGAAAACTGACAAAGACATCAGCAAGGGTCCACCAAAGATAGTCAGGTGTTACAACTGTGACAAGACAGGACACTGGGCCAAGGAATGTCAACTTCCAGCCAGAGAGAAAGGAGCGTGCTTCAGCTGTGGAGAAAAAGGACATGTAGTAAAAGACTGTACTAAAGGTCAGGTGAACTATGTACATGAAATGTCGTCTCAGGAGGAAGAGTTTAAACAGCTGGTAACTTATAAGCTAAGTAACTCGAACGTAAGTTACACATTTCAATTAGAAACGTTGATAGATACCGGGAGTCCAGTTACGTTTGTAAAAGCAAAACATTTACCTAGTCATTGCATTAATAAATTGAATATTGCCAGTGAGCTTTGCGGTATTAACAATAGTAAGTTAAATATACAAGGAAGTGTTAACGTGCACATTTGCTTTGATGGAGTAGAAAAGAAAGATTTAACTGTATATGTGGTTCCTAACGATACCATGAGAGTATCAGCTGTGCTAGGTAGAGATGTTTTAAAAATATTTGGGTTAAGTTTGACCAAACCGTCCCGTGTAAATTATAATACGGCTGTAGCTGAAATTTTAAATATTGAAGTTAGCAATGATACGGACATTGTGAATAAGATGAATATAAGTTCGGAAATTCCGGTTGAATATCAGGAGAAATTAAAGGAAGAGTTTAGGCATAAGTATGTTGAAGCAGAGAGTCCGGTAGAGCCAAAAATTAAAACGGAGTTAAAACTTGTTCTTACCGATACTAAACCTTTCCATTACAATCCGCGTAGATTGTCACAATATGAAAAGACAGAATTAAAGAAAATTTTGGATAATTTGTTGCAGAAAGGTATAATTAGAGAAAGTGAGTCCGAATATGCCTCTCCCATAGTTTTGGTTAAGAAAAAGAGCGGTGATCTTCGTATGTGCGTAGATTACAGGCATTTAAATAAAATCATTTTGCGGGAAAATCATCCAATACCAGTAATCGAAGAGCAAATAGAGATAGTTGGTAATAAATGCTATTTTAGTATCTTAGATCTGAAAGACGGTTTCTACCACATAAATATTGTAGAAGAATCGCGGAAGTTCACAGCATTTGTTACTCCGTTTGGAGTATTCGAGTTCACGAAAATGCCTTTCGGGTTGAAACCAGCTCCCCAAATATTTCAAAAGCATATATATAAGTCATTTAAGAAGCTAATAGAGAGTGGTGATGTAGGCGTGTATATGGATGATGTGATTGTAGCTACGGTAACAATAGAGGACCACATAAAGGTGTTGAGTCAAGTTTTTGAAATATTAAACGAAAATAACCTTGTACTCAGATTAGATAAGTGTAAGTTCTTATATACTAATGTAGATTATTTAGGTTATTCGGTATCTAGCGAAGGCGTAGGACCAACTAAAGCGGGCGTGCAAGGGGTAATAGATTTCCCCATACCGCGGGATATTCATAGAGTTCATTCCTTTGTCGGACTTTGTTCTTATTTCCGCAAATTTATAAAAGACTTTTCGGTTCGAGCGAAACCATTGTATGACCTATTAAAAAAGGATACTAGTTTTCAGATGGGAGAGCGAGAGTCGAAATCCTTCGAAGATTTAAAAGATGCGCTAGTCAAAGCTCCTGTATTGGCTGTGTTTAATGCAAAAGATAGTACGGAGTTGCATTGCGACGCCAGCTCTATAGGGTTTGGAGCGGTGTTATTACAAAAGAAAGCGGACCGTAAGTTGCATCCCATTTTCTATTTTTCAAAACGTACGACTAATACTGAGAGTAAGTATCACAGTTTCGAATTGGAAACTCTGGCTATCATTTATGCGCTGAGACGTTTTCGCAATTATTTGATTGGCGTAAAATTCAAGATAGTTTCAGATTGTAACGCGTTGAAGCTTACCCTAGATAAAAAAGATTTGAATCCTCGAATTGCCAGATGGGCATTGGAGTTGCAAGATTATGACTACACTATCGAACATCGCAGTGGAAATAAGATGAAGCACGTTGATGCTTTAAGTAGAATAACCGATGTTCTAGTAGTAGAAGACAATCCTTTCGAGTTTAACTTATCAGTTTGTCAAAGTCAAGATGCCACAATCAAGGAGTTGCGTGAACGTCTAGAGAAAAAGGAGGATCGCGACTTTGAATTAAGAAACGGTATTGTATATCGGAAGATGGGAGACAGCTTATTATTCTATGTTCCTGAAAATATGGAATCTAATGTAATATACAGATATCACGATAGCATGGGTCACTTAGGATTAGATAAAGTAAGAAGCATTATCAAGAGTAGCTATTGGTTTCCGAACATGAAGAGAAAGATAGAGAATCACGTCCAAAACTGTCTTAAATGCATAGCGTTTTCGCCGAGTAGCGGTAGAGTAGAGGGGTTCTTGCATTGCATCCCAAAGGGAAATGTTCCTTTTGCAACAATACATATCGACCATTACGGTCCAGTGGATAAGCAACGTTTGTGTAAACAATACATATTTTTAGTAATTGATGCATTTACTAAATTTGTAAAGCTATATGCTACTAAGTCTACTACTAGTAAAGAAGTTATTGTCTGTCTTTCTCAATACTTTGCGTATTACAGCAAACCAAACGTTATCGTCTCGGACAGAGGAACAGCGTTCACCTCTGCTGAATTTACTGAATTTATTGAAAAACAAGAGATAAAGCATGTCAAAATAGCGACTGGCTCTCCTCGAGCTAATGGACAAATTGAACGCGTAAATCGCGTTGTGACTCCGATGTTGGCAAAGATCACTGATAGTTCCGTGGGTGACCACTGGTATAAAATGTTAGAAGAAGTTGAATACGCGCTAAATAACACAGTACATAAATCGACCAAAGAAATTCCTAGTAAATTGCTGTTTGGAGTTACGCAGCGTGGTAAAGTCACTGACTATATAAAAGAATATGTCGAAAACGATGTAAACGATAAAGATCTAGATTTAGGCAAAGTTCGGGATACTGCTGCAAAAGAGATTGAGACTAGTCAAAAATATGCAAAAGATCACTTTGATCGCAAAAGAAAAAAGCCACATCAGTACGAAGTAGGAGATCGCGTAATGGTGCGAAATTTCGATAGTAAGGTAGGCGTGTCAAGAAAGCTGATTCCGAATTTTAAGGGTCCGTACGAGATATCAAAAAAATTGCGAAACGACCGATACGTGGTTAAAGATATAGAAGGACATCAGATAACTCAGAAACCGTACATGGGTACGTGGGAAGCGGCGAATCTGAGACCGTATGTGGTTTCTGCCTAAACAAAGTCCATTTGAAGAATAGTCATAAAACACGATCGAACCAAAGATACTCGTTTGTTTTTGTATTATTTAGTGTTAAGTATATTATACCACTGACATGTATTTTGAGTTATGGTTATGTATTTCAAATTGAATTATTATATATGTATTCGGGAAAGCCCGAGACGGGCTAGTGTCAGTATGGCCGAATTGTGAGCGTTAGGTTGGTAGTCCGGGAGTGAGCTAGGTTGGTAATGCGAGAGTTAGGTTGGTGGAAGAACGGCAGTAGGAAAAGAATAGGCGGCGAGACAAGAAGTAAATAAAGCATGTGCGAGTAAATGTATTACGAGAAATTTAATTGTCCAGTAATCCCTCACACTTAGCAAATGAATTAATAATTACGTGGATTTCTAATGGGCCATGATTGGTACTTCGGTCATTTAGCCAACCGTTCGTACTCTTAATATATTAGCATATACACTGCGAAAATGACGAATGTGAGACGGCTATCAGATAAAATAATTCAATAGATCATATACGACTACATACGCTTTTATGGCTGCTGTTTGACACGCTACGATATGAAAGATCGATAAAAAGAAGTAGCCATTGAACGAGCATCCTTTGCCGATTTTTCTATCCTTGGACATAATTTTTGGCCGTCATGCGTCTCGCTATATACATTGACTTCTTATCTCTTCCGTCCCGGCGACCTTGATGCGAAAGGTCTCGAGTGAACGTTACAAAAACTTCTATCCCGGGAACACATCAGGAATCTATCAGCATCGACGAGGGGCAGCTGGCTTTTTGTTCGATCTCCTCGTATATCCGATCTTCGTGGAATTGCGTCGGGAGGTTTCCTTAGGGTGGCAACTCCTAGCCGTCTTCGATCGAGACGAAATCAGGGAGCTTGCGATGAAGTTCACTATCCTTGTGGCGAGATGTTTCTTTTCTCAAAGAAATCCCGTCGGAAGAATCGGTCAGTGTTTCCTGCAGGGTACGTTATGGAAGGATGTTTCTTATCGCGATCTTTAATTCTCTTTCGGTTGATACAGTTACCTGACAACATATTACGCATGTTTGAGAACGGCAATGTAGACACCTTGGATTTATTATAGCAAATATCATAAATTCGAGAATCAATAATTAATTACGACAGCATGATTATTAATTGCCGTATTAATTATTCAAAGTGTAGTTAATATAGATCATTACGTTTGCACGATTTGAGATTTAGCGCCAGGTTTTGTTTGTAACAAATAAATTATTAATTATTACATGAACACTTTTTAGAATCGACGATTGTTACTTCGGTACGCGCTTTGACACTTTGGTCGTCGCTTGGCTAACAGCGTTCTTTTAATATTCGGACGATATAATTAATAAAATTTCTTGCGGGCACCTGAACGTGCTGAGAAAGCTCGGCAGGAGAAAGGACGATATTGCGGCGGGACAAATCTCGGTTGATCTCCAGCAATCTTGACATAATCCGGGCAGAATGCCGAGCGAGCTATGAATTCGCGGGAGGGAAAAGTTTCGTAGCTCGGAATGCCATTTAATAGATTCAACGCGCCCTCCAAGTTCTTTAGACGTCGTCATCGCGCCGCGCCGCGCCGCGCCGCCCCGCCCAGCCTCGCCTCGCCTCGCCTCATCCCATCATATGGAATTCGCACTGTAGGAAGTTGGTTCGGATCGAGGAAAGTGTTCCAGATAGGACGTTGAAGAGGGCTGCTCGAAGTTTGACGCGGCAATCGTCGCTTCGAAATGACAAGATTCCGTTCGAATGGAAGAGCAGCGCTATTGGGATGAAGCTGCCGAGGCGTTTCCAGAAGCGACGGTATAATCGGCAGGACTATTTCCAAAGCGTTCTCTCTCTCTCTCTCTCTCTCCTCTCTCTTCGCCTTTTTACCATTTTACCTAGCGCTAGGATTTTATCCGTGACGATTTCGACGCGCTAATGGATTTAAGCGGCGAGTAACAGCGAGTAAGCCGCATTCGGCGCGAAGCGCGAGCGGAAAGTTACGTGATTTCACCGCGTCGGTTTTTCAACGCGGCTGCATTCGACGAAAGTACCTCGTCGGTATTACATCCGTGTGATTTTTTTGTTAATCGCGGCCGTGGAAATAAAGTCCTTCACAGGAGATTCGGTCGTTAATCTTCTGAGAAATTATTATCCCGCGCGAGAACGTATTATCCGTAATACCAACGAGTTGTGTTGGTGTAAGTTATAATAGGGTAAGATCCACCACCTACGGAGATAGGAACAATTATACTCTGATTACTTTGGGTATCATCGGCGCAAGAAACTAACAGTGAAACCTCGCCTCGAACCACCTCAGGCAGATCGAAACTTTTTAGATCGAAGATCCACAACTCGAATGGGAGATGTGGTTTCTGCTAGTGCAGCAGTACGAGCGGTATGCTCGTCAGCGAGGGCGAAGGGGGGCACGCAGGTAAGGGAAAAACGAGAAAAGGGATAAAGCAAAAGACAGTGCAGGCAGGTTCATAAGAAAGGGCCTGGAGAAAGAGAGGGTCAATCGGGTGCAAGTACTTTCCAATAGCCCTCCATCATACGAGACGGGCCGTTCGTTCTCCGACCGAAGTAAAATATTAGGTTGATTCTAGGAGCGGATAGTTAGAGCACAAGTCAAACAATGGAGCACAAAGTGCCGCGGAGTTTCCAAGCTTTTGCGCAAAATTGCTGAGAAGCGGCAGAGGCCGGCGAGCTTCTCGAAGAAGAAGAGTGGATGGGCTCTTGCAAGCTTCTATACGAAGAAGGTTCACGATAACGGTAAAGGGAATGCTGCCGACTGGATACGGGGAATAGTTAGCCTGCCGCGTAGTCCACTCGAATAGATTTCATTTCCTCGAGCTTTCGGGCATGGGACTGCTTCCTGCGAGATAGTCAAACGGAGGTAGATGCGCCATTCGACATTATGTGTAATGCGCGAGGAGACCCCCTTAGAATTTCCATCTCCCATGTCTGGAACCTAAGTAATTAACTAGCCGACGAACTGCGCCGCGCTCAGGCGAAGATGGAAGGGCGGACGAGGAAGTTAGTTTGGCTTCGGTTTAATATCTTGCGGACGCTCGTCAAAGTTCAGACGCTTCGTCCCAAGAAACGGACATTGCCGCGCTGCGTCCTAAACTAGGATGAGCCGCTCGCTAATAGCCCGTTCCCTTTAAGAAGCACGTTGCGAGATTACTCGTTCGCCGCATTTTATCCCTTCCGGCTTCGTACTATCGAACTCGCTTCAACGTACGCCTTGGATGTACAAAACGCTTTTATCATTACGCACTTACCCTTTGATTACAATCTTTCGCCGTTTATGACGCGAATTACCTTTCGGAGCAGACGCTCGAAATTAACTTAGCTGATCTTTCTAAAAAGTCTTTCTCGTAAGATGCTTTCTTCATCCGACAACAAACGTGTGTTATCTCAACGTAATTGAATGGTTTCATAAATGTTTTGGTAATATGTCTTGTCATTCATCTTTGCTATTAAGTTTCTTGTGGATAATTTTAATATCTTACGTTTTACAGTTTTTGTCTATACGTATTTCATTTAAAACTCCTTTTTGAAAAACGATGTAGTATAAAAAGGATGTAGTACAAAACCAATAATTTTTTATAATTGTTAAGTTTATAAAAAAATTCTTATAAAATTAATTTTTATAATTTAAATTCATTTTTTGGCAATGCAATATGTTAAGAAATCGCAAAACAGTATTTATGAATTTATGAATGAATTTCTCACTTCAAACAAATTAAATCGCTTTTCACGATGCCACGGATATAATGTATAGCTCATAGATTATCCAAAGGCAGCGGGGAGAAAGGTGATTTGCTTGATAACACTGGTGGAAGGTGGTGCACAAATGGGCTATGTTCAACGTCATGGGATATTTTGTGCGATGCATTACGACCGTCGCAAAAGGAGAAAAATAAAGAAAATGGCTATAATCATGTGGCCTGGGATTTTTATAGCGGTGCGGGTCTCGTTTACTGCCATTGGTGTCGTAAATAGTATCGACGTTACAGATAGCTAGTAACCAATAGAACTATCACATTCTGATTATTGTCTCAGAATCTTCCAATGTTTTATGACCTCTTTTAAAATACTTACGAATATATTGCATGACCATTAATATACGTATAACGTCGTATACTGACAATAATCATTTTCACTTGCAGTGATTACTAGTCATTCACAAGTAATTATCGGCATAATCACAAACGGCAAAATGAAACATTAAAAGAGTTGAAAAGTCTGTTAAAAGTTACGACTATAGTATAAATCAGGTCGTCAAAAATCTAGATTGTTAAATCGTTTAGCAGTAATCAACACAATACATCAATAAAATAGAATGCCGATGGGTTTGAATGTACCTACATGACTGTGTGAATATCGTATATTTTCATTTTATGAACTAAATCAACAAGTCAAATTTGTGTACATAAAAATCGACAATCGAACGTTTAGTTTTTCCCGTTGGGAGTGTATGTGTCAATCGTCAATTCCCATCCCTTTTTTATCAATAATATTTTCACCATAACGGAGAGAAATGTGATTTTGCGCAAAGCGTGACAGCCCAGGCTTTACTAACCGGCTTTGAGCAATCCGCAGATCGGATTATTTTTTACTATAGCGAAGAAATCGTACGATCAAAAAAAAAATAACGTTGAAAATGCGAGATGAAAGCAAGGTAATTACGTATTCTCAAACGTAAGAACATCGTTAATATTTTTCATATGTTGCATTTATTATCTATTAATACTTGAATACGTAATTAAATTTCAGTTTACATTTTAATTATTGTAATCTTTGTAATTTTTATATTTGTTACAGTTTCATACCAAATACAACTGCGTAAAATGATTTTCTGAAAAATTTATATTAAAAGAGAAAAATTTTATTCAAATTTAGTGAATTAGTTTTAATTGGAGTTCAACTTCAAAAAACGTTTTCAAACGTTTTCAGCATTTTCCTTTATTAAACATTCATACTGGAAATTATTGCTGTAGAATGTTATAGAAGCTGTTCAGATTAGTCAAATATGACGATTCGCTTTGATTCTTGACGCATGTACAAAATGTAATATCATCGTTGCACATAGCCGCGCTTATCCGTGAAAGTCTCGGTTGTATAATAATGTCGGTTGTATAATAATTTTGCGAGGGATTCACAAAAAAGAACCGACGGAAGCGCAAGGGTAATCATGACGATTACTCTGGAAAAAATAATTTGGTCCCAAAATATGGTTATTACCCACATTAGTGCCCACACGAATAAGAAATCAAATTATTTGAATTGTTCGTAACTCTAATTTTACGTTATTTTTTCAAATAAACGTAATTAACTAAAAATTGCAATTAAATATTTTATTTCAAAGATTTTTAAGTTATATCAGTTAAGTTTCTCAATTAGTTCCGTCGATATCTAGTTACGCAGGAATAATTTTTACTCGAGTAAGGTACTAACCAAAATACTAATTGTAAGCTGTTTAACTATAAAGATAACAGTCAAAATTTTTCCCACTGTAGGGTTGCGAACAATCTAAACAATTTGATTACTTAATCATGAGCCCCAAAGTGTGTTATAACTGTATTTTGGGAAAACAATTTTTCCCAGAGTAATTGGCCTTCTTCATATATGGCCATCTATGATTGGAGATGTAGCTCGATAATTAAAGCTTAGTTAATTCAAGCACGAGACGAGCCCTTACTCCGAGGTGTATACGGAATGACGACGTAGCACAGACAATGTCGACCATATTCATAGAGTTTTCAGACCCTTTGTGCGTGAGACAGCTCGCTATCAAAGTCTAGCACCCTTATCTCTACACGTGCGCGTCACGGTCTGAAAGAGCGCGCGAATGAATAGCATCGCAGTTTTGGAGGCCCTAGGAAGGGACGGAGGGAATGTGCGCGCGTAAAGGCGTCGCGCGTCTGCCTTCGTGATGTTATATCCGTAATGGTCGGAGTGAGGAAGCTACGGGGAAGATTTCACTTTATCATCGAATTAATAACCGGTGGAAAGTTCCGTCGGATATGCCAAGTTTTGGAATCGTGTTGTTAAAATCTAACCCGTTCGTAATTAAAGCGTCGAGCAATTAAAATCGTGATATTCGATTCTTTGACCAGACAGGTACAAAGTATATTGGATCAATTAATCTCTCGCCCGTGTCTGCCTTCTTCCAATATCGATCGATAACGACGTCGGTCGAATCTAATCAGCGATGAGAAACGCGTTTTTCATCGACTGAACGAACACCGTAGGCGGTCATAGTGAAACTTGGAGGTGACGATAATGACGTTAGTAGATCACGGGATTGCCGTCAATCTAGAGAACTATAATAATGTTAACGGAGATATTAGATGGTATCCCCTGCGGACGCACCCTTTTTATTTCGACTAATGCCTCTGGCGGACGGGCAATTTGCATGAGAGAAAGCTACGTCGTCCCGGGGCTCGTTAAGTAAAAAAAAAAAAAGAAAAAAGAAAAAGAAAGGTTTGAGTCGCATAAAAAAATTATATCGATCAAACAGAGCCGACGGGACGGGGAAACGTGCGACCGCACGGCTGCCTGGAGGATCTGGTGCCTGGTACAACTAGCTAGATATGTAATCATGTCGAGAAAATCACTACCCGATGGATTCGTCCCTCCGATAGCTTTCGCAACGTGCGTTTAATGAAGGGGTGTCCACCGAGCTCCCTGGCACGGGAAGTCGTCCATCATCGTAAAATCTTCCGGAGCGGTGGTTAAGGGTACAGTTTCAAGGACTAGAAGCGCGATTGGGACACGTACATTCCCGTGAAACTTTGAACAGTGTCAGTAACAACGTTTATTACGAGTGATACTGTCTTAATTTGTATATTTTTACTTTTGCCTTGACGATGTCAAAATGAGTTTCAACGGCGAGAGTTGTGCACGCTCGCGTACGTACACGTAGATAATTCTCGGTATAATTAGAATCCGTGAAAACTTTATTGTACTATCCGTGTACACGTTGACGAAACGAGCACATTCCACGCATACAGCGGGAGGGAGATTTGTTGGTTTACAGAGCTTATTATTTCAACGAAGCGCAATACTTTAACGAATTCCAATGAAACGCAACGAGACAATATCGGCACAATTGCGCTAGCTACAGCAGAATCTGCAAGAGCCGTGGAGAGCGGGGGGGGGGGGGGGAGTGGAAACCAATAAATCCGACACATCGGCGGGTTTGGCCGGCCGCGAAAAATATTTTATTTTTGTGCGAAAACCCACCACGGCGTCCCAGTATTTTTCGCGGCGCGATCGTAAACAACTTTCACAGCGCGAATTGGCGTGCTCATCGAAATTGCCTCTGCCGCCGCCGCCGCTGACATGCGAGTAGATCGCGAGGAACAAATGTTCATTTATTATCATCTATCGACGCGCTATTGTCCGTGCATTGCACTTAATTTCTGCAATTTCGTTTCTCACATTTGTATATAAAAAAAAAAATTCTGCTTCGTATCACACGCGGTGACGTGCCTCGAAATATTCAATGGTGCTCTACACTATTGAAATTTATTAATTAGTCTTTGGTCGTTAAAGCGGCATTGCAGCACGAGCAGAATAATATTTCGCAATTTCTTTTATTCAGAAAAAAAAAACTGGAAATATTATTGTTTGATAGCGCCGTAAATTGCTGGAAGAATATTTCATAAGAACTGAATTTCATCTTCGCAGCGTCGCTCTACAAATGCGAGAGAATCGTGCTGTAAAATTGAGGGGAATGTAAGAATAAATTAGGCAAATTCCTCGAAATCGTGGAATACTGCGTCGCTTTGTCGTGAACTCTCGCCGGGTCATTCTGTGTCGCGTCTGCCCCGAACAGGCCGGGGGTATCACGTTTAAAGGCTTCCACGTGTTCCGTCACGACGTAACGTACCCGGTCGGCGAGACCGTCGTTAAAGCGAAACAATGGGCATTCGGATTACGTCCAATTCATTTGTCACGCTTTCGAGAGCGGTGGAGATGTGGCACGGCGAGGGAAAAATGGAAAACAGCGCGACCCGGGGCACGGCACGGCGGCGGTGAGCATGGCAAAAAGAGACATTGCCAAGAAATTAATTTCACCGTTAACCGTCTGTGAGCTATTATACGACCCGCGAGTTCTGCTGTCCGGAATAAGTTATCATCTCGCGAACGAAGCACAAACCGACAGAGAAAAGAAATATTCATAGAAACATTTAAAAGGGGAAAGAAATTCGCTGTTCAAACAATATTGCGTTTTATCAAATATTCTGTTCGCGAAATATGGAGACATTTGCTCGCTTGCTAATTATAATATCCTGTAGCTTTCGTTCTACTCCTTTGTTCCTCCTTTCTATCCTTACTTATTGCTTTCGATAAATCGAAAAAAATTTAATATCCGTCAGAAGAGATTTTTCACGAGACAAAATAAATATTCAATATTCTTTTGCTCTTTTGTCGTAAATGTGAAAAAAGAAGCGGATAATGTTTTTAAGTTATAAATCCGAGTAAAATATCAACCATCGCGGGTTCTCGTTACTTCGGTGTATTACGTCTCGGGCAAGTACTTAATAACGGAGCTGCCGTTGCGCGCGGGTGTCCAAGAGCCGTTGCAGCCAAAAGTGCAGGTGGAATATCCCTTAAACGTGCCAGTCTTGATAAGCGCCGAATTAGCGGCACCACGTCGGGGATCTCGGGCAATTAGTCAAGGGGAAGGGGCACGGACGTGCCAAAAAGCCCGGTAAACTCGTGCCACGGCCCCGCGAACTTCACGGCGACTTCGAACGTAAATCAGCGGCGTCCGGGTGGTGTCTCGTTTTAGCGGGACACCCGGTACACACGCCGCACTTGCCGGGGTTTACTGCGCGGTGAGTTACTTGTGGGATTAATATCCCTATCTTCTGTTCGTTCACATTCAACCCTTTGCGAGCACGCGCGCACACAGCCGGGGCACGTTACGTACCAAGATAACGCGTCCGGGTGTGAATGGTGGAAACTGACATTTCCACCCTCTGTCCTGCATAGTCGGTAACGGTGTTGCTGCGTCGGCAGCACACCTTCGATTTATGGCTTTGTATGTATTATTTCGACAGTTCTCTTTCTTTCTTTCTCTATCTTCCTATCGCCGCCAACATTGGTCTCTCTCACCGACGTGTTATTCGCTCCGGTTCTCTTTTGCTGTCCACCCGTTTTCTACTACCTTTTCTCCTTTCGCGTCATTCACCGCACTGCTTCAGTCTGTCGCATCTATTATCTATCCTTTCTGCTGCTTGTCAGACGATTGCTTTTCTGAAAATCGATTATCATCCACCGAACAACGTAACTGCTCTATATGCAATTTGTATCACGATTGATTTTTTTTTTATTAACTGTATTGACAAGCGATATCAATCTTGGCAGTGCTATTGATATTGAATATTTTCGTCATTCCAATTAATCCTAAATATGTAAAATTTAAATTTTTCTAGTAAAAAGAAGTTATGGAAAAACTTTTTTTTGTTGAAAAAATATAAATTTAATTTTTGCTTTGATTAGTTTTTTTGCTTAGTACGGTAACATGCACGAGTTACGAATAGGTTATACAATACTCAATTGTTTTAAACAGGAAGACCGATATGTGTAAAATAAATAGAGCTATTCAATTTTAATTTCTTTGACAGTTTATATCTTTGAAATAATATATTCTAATATAAGCAAATTTTTTAAATTTATTAATTGATTATTTAATTCATCGACTGATCAATCTTAGAATGTGACAGCGTAAAGGGACATAAACTAAAAAGTTAGTTGTTTACTCAAAGATATTCAAGATACTGAAAAAAATCTCAGGTTAAATGTATTTTTTTGTAGTATTATTGTATTGTAGTCATCGGTGAGTATTTGATTTAGAGAGAGTGCATATGATATACTCATGTGACATCATTATGATATCATCGAATGACAAATGGTATCCTTATGATATTATATTATTATGACCTCTATCTAGGAATTAATCTAACAATTTATTTTTCTAATCTTATTATATATCTAATTAGTATGAGCTATTGGTCAGCGGCTTTAAACATGTCGCCTCTCAGTTGTACTCACGTATAAAATATATATGAAAGTGATAACTATGTACAAATTTATAGCTTAAGAGCTAATCCCGCAAATTCTATTTCACTGTCCTCACATTAAATCACAAATTATCTAGTAGCGTTTTCCTTCTCACGTAAGCTACCGTTCAACTCGAGCAGCAAACTATATCGCTATTACCGTTGGCGCGGGTACCGTACTAATCCCGAATTCAAGGATAAGTCTTGATACCAGGAATTCCAGAAGTGCCAGGATTTAGCAGCGCTTCGGGAGGTTTGCAGCCGCGAGAGCGTTTTTGATGCACGCTTAACCGCCGCAGCACGTCAGCAGTGGTTAAGTAGTTCAGCACGTTGGATTTGCTGTTTCAACAATTTATAAAGCTATGCTAGAGATCGCACATCTACTATTGCAAGAATTTATTCCCGGGTGTTTTTACTGAAACAATTTGATCAGTCTTTTGTTTTTGAAAAAAAAAAAGTTTTAAAAAATCATAATCATTCCACCAAAAAATTAAAGAGACACTCATAGTTTCAATGTGTGTAAAATACATTTTAATTTTATTTCAGTAATATGAAAAAAATTGTAAATTAAACGCTTCTTAAGTTATGATCCAGAAAAAGCTTATCGCGGAACTTTTGTGTGTAATCTGTACCGCTTTAAGTATCATTGTTTCATAAATGCGTTTTATACCGAGGCGGTGCATTAATTCCATTATTAATTCCATTATTAAGTCTCAAGTATAGGACCGGTTCAAAACTTTGTAAATAGATTACTTTGGTCGGGGGCGCCGCATCACTCGGTTTAGGATAAATTTGTTAAAATTGAATTTGCGTGTTAAGCGGTGTAACGCAGAAATCGCTTGTCGCACAGTTTAATCCTGTATGAGGAAAGGCAAAGTTACCATCAGTGTGTATTATCATAATAAATTCCGTAATTCCGTACAGAATCCCTTATATCCCTCACATACCTTCCCTAAAATTCACACGTGCAGGCAATTTCATCAAAGCCTTGGGTATTTACGTTAATACGCAAGAAACGTTGCGTACATATAAACGAAGAAATTACTTGTTAATTTCTAGCGATATTCATTTCCTACATCATATTACATAAGTAAGAATTATCTCAACAATACCGTTTGTGAATAATAGAGCGTACACGTGACATTTTTCATCTCATTCATCTTTTTATATAGGAAATGTAAGAGGATATTCGTTCGAAGCCGTTCTGTTAAAACAACACTCTCAAATATTCGATACTGGCGAAGAATATCGATACCGATATTGGCTTCGGGCTGCCAATCCCAATATAAAACGCCATTAAAATGGGTAAAAAGAAAAGCTATTCGTGATCAATGTGGTTTATTAGCTTTACCGCAAATATAGACGTTATGTAAAAATCTCCGTGGAAAATATTCCGATTTCTCATGTCGATAAAATACATTTGTTTTGTTTATCAGCTCAAGAAGAATTTGGAGATAGCTTCTGCATTAAATGTGTGCAAAGTAAATTTAATCTTACATATAATCTCAAATTTACTTTATTTTCATTTAAAAATGAAAATGTTTTTTATGAAAATGTTTTTTCCTACATACTATATATATAACTTACAAGTTGATTCGTAAGCAAACACTTTTAATATGATTTTTATCTGATACAACGACGTAAATATCATCTTGTCGCATTTTCAACCGAATGGATTTTAAAATTCAAGATAGTAGTTACGTTGTTATACCATCTTGTCGCACTTTCAATCAGACGGACTCGCTCTTCAATTAGATGGTATAATGCACGTCAAGTGTACGTAATCAAGATAAGTACGATGCAGCACGCATTATTGATGAGAATGTGCTTGATTTCCCGATCACGTAAAAGTGGACCGCTTAATTTCTCGCGGAAAGGAGGCTAAAGGGTTCCCTTCGTCTCTCAAGTACCATAGGTATCCATGACGACGCGATGACAGTGTCTTCCAGTCGTCGACATCAAAGAGCTCGTCGAGTATTAGTGACAGAAATCGAAGCCAGCTCGACGGGAGAAAGATAGTCGGTTAGATAGATCGAGATACGCCAACTCGTCCTACCGTTGAACCGTAAGAGGTTGCGAAGAGGACGGGAAATCGGGATGGATGGATGCGAAACGGAGAGGCTCACAGCACGTAGTACCCCTTGAGCTATTGATCAACGGCGACGAGGTACCGACAACACGCCCTCTTAATTAAACCCTCTGGGAATACGAGACGAGCGTCTGCATGGGCGCGAGTACGGGGTCATCCACGAGTATTCTGCGAAACCGACGACTGTCGTCGTCGTCGTCGTCGTCAATGTTCTCGGGGAAGAGGACTAAACGTTTCAAGTTTAAACAACCTTTCGCAACAAAGCCCTCGAGGTCCTCAAGCGGTTTGAAACGTTAATAACTTACTTATTCCCACGATTGGCAGCCGGGCGACCATTCTTTCTCTGTGTCCCGTCCCTTTTTTTTCTCTGATTTGCTTCCGCTCGTCTTTACCTCGTGCCACTGCAAGTTCGAACAATCCTTGGAGTTTGAACGACGCGATTCTTTAGTGTCCTCTGTGAAAGCGGATTGTCAAAAGCAGAAATCACGCCAACGGTAACGTCCGAAGAAGCTGTCGCCTGTTTTCGCGAAGTTTGCACGCTTGACGACGTTTCGCGAAGAAGATAATTGATCGAGATGCACCTGAGACAGTTTGCCGACGACTAGATTTAATGTCAACGAGCGCAACGCATCAAATTGAAAATGCCTACCCTTAATTAGATAAATTTAGGGCCCTCCACTCGTGCCTTCTAATTCTATTTCTCTTGCTAACTCTATCCATCCACGACGCCTGGTTGCACTTGAGCGAAAGTTTCTGCTGAGTTTCGGTCGGTGCGACCTGGACGAAGTAATGCGAAAGGGATTGCGGACACTTGGGAATGGAGAAACTCTCGCAGAATAGTGCAGATTTAATGTCCATCATTAAAATAATTTGCGCATTAATAAAATTCAATACTTGTTCTTGTTTGTTAAAACAGAAACTTGTAAACATATGTACGTACACTAAAAAAGAGTTTAGTTAGATAAAAGCTATCAAATGTTGAGCTAAAAATATAATAATTCCATTTTCCTAAATATGTATGAAGGATAACCTAGTTTAAATTATTTTCGATTATATTAGTGCCAGATTTAATTTGGCATTATTTCATTAAAAATTTGATAACTATTACCAAACTCTTTTTATCAATGTATACACTGAAAAAAAATTTACTAGACTGAAATAAATATTTTTTCATCAAATGGTACCAAGCAGAAGTTTTGTAAAAAATAAATAATATTTATTTCAAATAAGATAATATTTTCTATAATTTGGAAAATGTATTATACATTTTCTAGATTGATATATACGAAATTAATATATCAAAATTTTCTCTTAGAACTTGAGACTACGGAAAATGGCACCTTATTACAAGTTCGATTAATGAAATATACGTGGCTATAACGTCAACGTAAAGGCGAAGTTAATTATTTGTGTCCGATAATAAAGCACTCGCTGCTGCAAGCGGCATCAATCTCGCGGAAATTCCAAGAATACCTTTCTCACGACTAAGGAGTAGTAAGTAGTTTCGCGCTTAAAGGGGTGTGAGATTGGAGGAACGACGCGCGGTACTTCGACGGATGGGGTACGGCGCGGGGTGGGCGCACTCTCGTTCGTCGAGTAATTAGCGACGGTAGGAGGAACGGTTTATTAGCGCGGAAAGTGCCGAACACTGCCAGGGCAAATATTCTCCGGATCGCGCGTGTGCGCGCAATGCACTCGCAAGAAGAGCGTGGGCGGTGAGCTAAACTGCCGGTAGGTATCCAACCCTTATTTCGAGCAAATGGTGGTTGCACATCCTGTCGTGGATCCTAACTAACGTTGCGCCAACGTTGGCACCATGCGCAAGATAATGAGACCTGCATTCCGCATATTTGTGTAGAGATGCTTTCGATGCTGTTGTGCCGAGAATGCGAAACGATATTCGCTAAAGAGATACTAATATTTCTTGCACGTCAGAAATAATTGCTCGCTACCGCTCGTTGTCCGATTCTTCTTGTTATAATACTGTTAAAGCCTCACTTTTCTTCTTTATGTCGTTGATCCTGTTTCTCTAAAGGAAATAATATATTTTATTTTACTTAAGATTATCCTTCAGTTTTTTTCAAACAATAAAATTAGAGAGAACTCCATCGAAAGATCTTGGATTTTTCGTCGGCATGACTTTCGCATTATAACTTCCTTGCAGCTCCTTTTCGTGTTCGAAAAAGGAATTCCAGCTATGTACAAGGATGGGTAAATTCCGAGCAACTGCTCTCCGTTCACTCAACTCTTTGTCCAAAAGTAATGCCAGAAGTAACGCGGACTCACCCTTGACGCACCCCCTTTGTGCCATAAGTTCGTAGAATGTGCAGAACGTGGCGATACGGCTAACTCAAGAGTTCTGTAAACAGCGCGATGCTTGACGGAAACGGAACTGACTGATGTCAGAAGAGTGGTAAGAATTAAAAAGTTATTGCAAGCTCTTTAGAAAAAGAGAAAATAAAAGAAAAGATATAAAGGTATAAAGCGGATTTCAAGAAACTCATCTCCTAACCGCCGCGAGAAAGCAGAAATCCTGGATAGAACAATCCATTAACGCAAAAGACAATTTTACAGTTAAAAAGTAAAATTATAAATTAATTTGCTTTATTTACAAAATGCAATTTATTTTATCATTCTGTTACAACGTTAGACGCTTGTTTTCATATTCGCAAAATTCAGAGCCTGCAGGCAAAGAGAACAATAACATTTCCCCTCTAATATCTTGTTTTCTTCCACCCGTTTAATAATTTCCACGTATACAAATTAAACATGATATCTCTGCTCAACCTATATAAGTTTCAACATAAATCACGCTCCGCCACCTGAAAACTCGAGGGAAGGCGAAATGGGAAAGGTGACTCATTAAAAAACTATATATCCCGATGCTCTTGTCGCCGCACGATGAAAGGGTAAATTTCATAAAACTCGCTTTCTCCTCAGGCTCTTACTTCGTCCGAACTGCCGGTGGCAACTCCGAATGAATTTTACATGAATCCGTTTCCCCTACGGGCCGCGCGAGCGCGCGCGCGCGCGCGCGGTAAAGTTAATAGCCGCAAAAAGAACTTTGCCGCTCGACCGGCTCGTTAAAAGAAAAAGCACAGTTCGCTACGATACACTGTCGTCCACTTCACCTCGCCTCTCATTTGTCCTTTAGTTCCACCCCGGTCCACGATCACTCCGTTCGCTCGAGTTCCAATCTGCTTCGTGGGTGTGGGGTGATCTTTCGTGTATCCTGCAACCTGCATCCGCCTGTGTATGAAGTGCACCGGTTCGGTTACCATCGTGAAAGGAGCGGATAAAAGGCTTCTAAATTTCCGTCAGGTGATAGTTCCTCTCGACGACCGTCGAGTATCTTTGAGACAGCCTTCATTTGTGCCCTTCCATCACTGTTACTCGACCATCTTCTCGCCATCCTTCCGCTTTCTTCGTGACGTTGTGAAAGTGGGATGATTTCTACTGGTGATTCTCTTTTTCTCTTTCTCTCTTGACACGAAAGATAAAACTTTTTATCGACAATTAGACAATTCTGGAAGCCAACCCTTACAAAAAGTTTCGGTATTAATCAAAATTTTTATATAGCAGCCGATAATAATGTAAAGAATGAACGACTCATAGAGAACATAGATAACTCTTTTTATTTTCTAATTTTCGGTCTAATTTTCAGTCATTTATGTATGTGTGCAACTGCATTATTGTTTCTTTTGTTTCTTTTTATTCACGTGATTATGAAACATCATATTCATGTTTATTTATGTGTTCATGTAATATTTAATTTCTAGAAAATAAGAAGATGTCGTTTTAGAAGACCAATATTGGCCACCTTCGTCTATTTTGTAAATTTAATTTTGTAAATTTTCCATCTAATTTAGATGTCAATTAATGTCCAACAATATAACCCCCCCCCCCCAAAAAAAAACTGTATAAAATGCGCGAAAGAAAAATGGCGAACCGGCCAACTACGAATTTGAAAGCTTAATAACGAAACTTGGCGAAGTACTTTGCTGCATGAAAACTTCTACGAAAGTAGACTCATGAATTCAGTTGGTTCAATTCCAGCACGAGCAGACGGACCAACCCGATCAAGACTGGTTCTTAATATTGCACACACCCTAAGACGGTTTTCGTGAGTATTCAACAACTGTACGACTTCACAGAGATGTTGGCGCAGCACGCTTGGCTGATTTGTGTCTATTTTATTACACCTCGCTGAATCGCCAATCCTCGCGAGTATCGATTGACGTTCCCAATTTACAAAGCTATTCGGAAATATCCGTTTGTCTCTCGTTGTCCCGTATAAACGAATAACTGCATCGTAGCTTTTTATAGTCAAACGCATCGTTAACTTTTCTTTCGAGATATTTAATAAAATATAAACAATATATCTCGCTATTAAAATCAACAAATGTAAAAAGGCAGAAATAAAAATATCTCCAATAATAAAACATTCGAAACGGAACGTCATTACGTTTTAATAGGTCCGTATGTTTCTTTTTTTCTCTAGTAAGTGCAATATTTTAGTTGAGTTCTGAAAATAAAAACTGCTCGAATGTCGCACCGCATCTTTGTAACATTATTAATTAAGTGAATAGTATCGAGCTTGTGTTGGAAAAGAAATACATAAAATAATGTTGATATTTGTTTTGGGATTAATCGTTCTGCATAAATAGTGCCAATTACCCTTGCAAATATGAAAAATAACGAATGTCGCGATGGCAGCGGTGAGAGATGAGCAAAAAGAACGAGAGGGAAGTAGCGAGAGAACACCGTAGTCGACACTGTTTCACATATAACGGGTGTCGAAGAGTGGCCGTTACTTGTCGCGGACTAACCAGCTCGAACTAATCCGGGGAATCTACGGTACGGACCGATACCTCGATATTTAGAGTTATTGCCGGATCGCAGAAAGTTCCGTTCCAGGCTAGTAATCGATGTAACGCCGTCCGCTTTATTGCCCCGGTCCATTAACCACCGTTCGGTTTGTGTGTACACACCCCGGTGGTAACGCCGTAACGAGAAAACGGACGGCACACGCTGTGCAGATGGGACGGCGGGGGAACGTTAAATGTGTGGTGTCACAATTACCGCCACTGCGGACGTTTAAATTCCCACTAGTCGAGCAACGATCTTCAGATTAGGTGTAAAATAACAATTACATTGACCGTTGTATTATTATTTTCGGTGCATCACAAATTTCACGTCATTCAAGACAAACTCCGTTAACGGACGAAATTGGGAGAAAAGTAATAAACGTATATCTGAATACGATCTCTCTTTGGAATAAACAAGATCTGAAATTTGAACCTAAGGAAGATATCCTGTAATTTGTATATTGTCTTCAAGTAAGTACGATGTAAATTCAGATTTCATGCAATTATAAATAATTGTTACTAGTGATTTATTCGCGGATTAAATCACTTAAGAGAGAAAAATATTAAAAAAACTTGAGTTAGATTTGCTATTAACAGACATATAAAATATAATGACTAAAAAAATATGTGATAATACAAAAATTGATTATACAAAATATGGAAAAGAAGAAAAATGTAATAATAAATAGAATTAAAAAATATACATATAGCAGTTAAAATTTATTAGTAAATAATTATTCAGGTAATGATTGATATACATATATAATATATACATGAAAGATAAAACCAATTAGTGGATTAAACATACTATTGAAATGCACGATGATTGCAGTTATAAAGTCCGAGGAGTATCAAATATAAAAGTGAACTTAATATAACGTTGCAGTGAACAAAAATAAAAATAGTCGTGAAATCATAGAAAAAAAAATTTTTCTATTTTTCTTACAAATTAAAAAACCACGCAGTAATGATATAGCTGAAGCTAGCAGCCAAAGGCAGCAGCCAAACAGCGAGCGGCCAGGGCCAAATGTCATATAAGCGTTTCCAGAGGGCACCATTCAATCAAACGTTAAAAATTGCCTGGTTATGAGATTTTTAACGAACTTTGAAAAATTTACATAGGATTTAGTCATTATAAAACATAATCGATCATGCTTTACGGAAAGATATTTCCAGGCAAATTTGGAGGAAATCATATTTTGCGTTTAGGCGTGAAGCACAAAAAACAATAAAAGTTAATTTAAAAAATATTTATAACAATTAGGAAAATGCACGTGCTCTCGCGAATGATCAATCAGTCGATTGTACGTTACGGAAAGATATTTCTAGCCAAAATTGGAGACAATGGTATTCTGCGTTTAGGCGTGAGGCGCAAAAAACGAAAAAAATTAATTTTTTAAATGTTTATAACAATTAGGAAAATGCACGTCCTCTCGCGAATGATCGATCAGTCGATTGTGCGTTACGGATAGATATTTACAGCCAAATTTGAAAGAAATCGTATTTTGGGTTTAGGCGTGAAGCGCGGAAAACGATAAAAATTAGTTTAAAAAATTTATAACAATTGGTAAATTACAAGTCTTGTCGCAAATGATCGATTATGTATTATAATGACTAAACTCTATGCAAATTGTTCAAAGTTTGTTAAAAATCTCATAACCAAGAAATTTTTAACGTTTGATTGAATGGTGCCCCCTGGAAACGCCTATATGACGTTTGGCCCTGGCCGCTCGGAGTTTGGCTGCTGCCTTTGGCTGCTAGCTTCAGCTACATGCGGTAATGCAGTGTAAGTTCGCGTACGAGAACACAAAAGTGTTGGAATGTTAAAAACAAATTACAAATACAACTCGCCAGTGCAGAATAAAAAGTTTACGCGCGACCGTGAGACCGTTAGTTGAAAATTGTGTAACGTTATCTCAGCGTTATATCACCGTCTCGTCACTACGCTGTTAATTAAACAGCGCTATATATATCCATTTTGTCTGCGATCAAAGAAAAATTCCTGATCTCGAGCACCAAGAAAAGATAAGAAAAAAGTATTTCCGCGTCTTTGATGTCGCCTTGCTATTTCTGTCGAAAGAGCGCGGGGCGTTGAACGCAGAGGCGGGCGGACGCAAAATGACGGGGGTGGATTAGCAGCACCGGCAGCCTGAGGTAATAGGGTGGGCCGCTCGACATTACGAACAAAGTAATTTATTTTCCTTCACTTGCGATCCTTATCGAAGCCGAGCTTATTTAAGCGGCCTTCATCCCAGAAAGCAAAGAGAGGCAGGAAGAGAGATAGCTCCTCAGCGTGCGGAAGTGGTTGGCCAATGGAGACAGGGATGCTCGACCAATCGCCGTCATCCGTGTCCTTCGTCACTCTTCGTCGATCTATTTACCGACCGCCATTCGCTTAATCCACCTGAGTCAGATCGACGCGAGTCTACGACTCGATTCGCAATGATACGGCCGATTTAGTCGCGCGGTTGACCGGCGCCATGTCTCTCCAATTACGGCTAACTCTGTTGAGTTATAATAGCAATGTGATTATGTGGCTCTCTTTCTTCCGTACTTTGATAATAATCATCCCATTGCTCGGGCTGCTGCTCGATTATTATCGGTATTCCCCTGTTTCACGGTCCTGTCTGTGGTTTTCCCCCGGGGAGAAGTTATTTTCCTCGAACATATTTATTCCATCGAATGGAAAGTCCAATATGCCGTTGATATATGTACACGTAGTTATTTCTCTGCCAACGCGCGGGATACATTACTCGGCACGCACATATACATGTCATTGTGTAATTCGATATCACGCTTGATTCTGAGAAGATCGTATCTTAATCTTTAAATTTTCGTTCATGCTCTAAATTATATTCCACATATCGCTAACAGTTACGCGCGTAAATGATTTATAACGAAATTATGACCGAATTAATATTATTTTGTGTAATATGTTTTAATTAATAACGTCATTTTGTTTAACATTTCATTAATAATTCCCTTGATATATTAATTGTGCATTTCAATAAGAAATGATCGATTTTTAGAGTCACGTTTATAAACAGGCAATTTGTTTTAACGAGCATTTAATGGCTCTTTTAATAATTTTTCAACGCTCTATATGTTGTACTTGTAATGCGCAACGACATGGAATAAAGATATTAAGACGCTATCCCAGGGCGCTGTCCAAAGCGCGCCGTATCTACTCTGTCTGACCATATCAGTACCGTTACTACTTGCGCGCCACGTCTGATCGTGTCTACCATTCACTGCAACACCTCACGACTTATAATTTACAGCGCGTCGCAATCCATTAATCATGGCCATTACGTGACCAGGACTTATTTCCGCGTTTCCTCTGGTCGTAGAAACGGCGGATAATTAACAGGAAAACCGGTTACCCTTTAAGCAACGCCGAGGAAACATTGCGGTTAATAGCGCGGAGATAAAGACATCCAGTGGATAGCTCGGTCCTTAAATCGCGTGACCGACCACGCTTCTCTCCCTCGCCGAAACTTTGTCGCTGGCTTTTTCTCCCTTCCTTTGATTGCACGCGTCCTGCCTGCACAAGTGGTGCGTTTGATAACGAGATTTCTTTCACAGGAATCGGATAATGTCCCGTGCTAATTGCTGCACGTGAACGATAATTTGCAAAAATGCTCCGAACGTTTACAATATTTTCCGATGCACCGTAGGTAATGTTTTAACGTCCGCATAGGTCTGCGTTAAGTTCGCAGATACTGTCGCGCACGAGAGATACATACATACCCCCGTGTCTGTGTAGCTATCCGTGTATCGTCTCAGCACGTATACAGCGAATAAAAGTCACGGTGGTTTACTGTTGCAACTACGAGAAAGTTGCGTAGCGACTGACGTAACCGTGTAACCGTTCCAACGCCAAGTGACGTACCCTCCGCGTATAGCTCCACGATTTATCTCCGTTATTTTTCTACGGCGCTTTACTTTAGTTTTGACTTGTGCTCCCCCTTCTCTTCGCAATTCTTTTTCGCGACACGCGTTCCGCACAGAAAAATCTTTCAGTTCGCGTCGCGAGAAGTTATCTTATCACATTTAGGAAACTGTAACTGCACTTAGAAATGCTGACGTTCTATTTCATGCCATGCAAGCCGTCTTAGGTTTTCTAGGGTTGCGTACCCGGATGCATCGCGTGCAATATGAAGGGAAAAGGATGGATGGTTGCTCGATGAGCATCGTTGATACTCTGAAGTGAAGTACCCAGAATTACGGGGAAAATTTCTATTTACTGGCAAATAGCCAATAGCAAAGGCCAATATTAGCGCATGGCAAATATTGCCAACCCTCGCACAGCCATCGGCCACGAGAAGTCATGATGTACGCATGTTCGGGTAACACACGGCGACAGATTGCTCGCGTTCCAATTATGCCCTCGTATCGATTTAAATAATAATTAGCAAACGCGCGACGACTATGCAGGCACGTAGGGTTACGCGTCGTACGTTTGAGCGTTCCATGCTTTTTGCGTGGGACCTTAAACCTTTCCAGTTAATAACTTCGCATAGTTATACCCGGTGTAATTATCACGAATTTATTACCACGCGATGCTGAGAGCGCGCATATAAATTACATAAGTGATATAATCATGTTACAGCTCTATCATGCAAACTGTACGTGTTATATCTTCCAACAGAGGTTCATTAGGCTCGCTTTCTGAATGGATTATGTAACGTGATATCTTGCGAAAAGATAGAAGTCATCTAATATTGCATGAGTGTTGTATAATAATACAATAATATATACAAGTAAATATATACATATATAAATATAATATATTATATATATATATATATATATAATATGTATACACACAATAATATAAATTAAATTAAATAAACTTTTAAAACTATTATATGTAATTTGTAATATAAAAATTGCGTCTGTAATTAAATTAAACTTTATCAACACGTAATAATATACAAAGTTGCATCCAGTTAAAAAATTATATTTTCAGTTCCAATTACAAGTTACTACAAAGTCGTTTCCGTCTGGTGGAAATGGAAAACGACAAAACAAGCAGAGACACGGATCTATCCCACTTTCTACGACGGAAAGGAAACATGTGACAAGGTAAGAAGTCAACGACCGGGCCGATATAATTCAAATTTGGTATCTCGGCGTCGCCGGCAGAGGCAATGTCGTGCATTACAATATCGCGCATAATGCCGACGAAAAAATGCTCCACATGCGCTCAACGGGGCGTCTCTAGTAGCGTCGTAATATAAATCATCGAGGCGGCAACGGCGCGTGGTGTTAGCTAGATAAACCGCGCGCGGATAGATTCATCGTCCATTGACACGAAAACGATCGCCTCGCTCGAGGCGCGATGTGCGAACGCGCCAGAAGGGCACAGCAGATTGCACCCATTCTGAAAGAAAGAGGAGAGTGAGTGTCCATCCGTTTCACGGGTAACTATTCGCCAGCCGTATCTAAGGTGTGTATATCGTACTGGCGAGTCCCAGGCAGAAAGATACCTTTTATCGTCGCGAACGCGTCTCCTCGCTTCCGCTTTGAACTCACCCTTTCTGCATCCTTCGTCTTTAAGCTGTGATTTTGATTTTTCCTCGGAGTCTCGTAGACGACGGATATTCGGGACTCTTACGTGTGCATCACGGCACGCGAGTGTGCGTGTTTTACGACGAGTCTGCAGTCATGCAACCGAGAGGAGATTAGCCGGGGAGGCGCGCAACACACACGAGGTGTTCGACGGAGGCGACGGGAGGAAGCGGAAGTCGAGGGGTGGATTGGTACCGGGGTGTGGGGTGTGGAAGTCGAACGATAACATTCAGCAGCGCGCCGAGATAACGTAATGTCGGTAATGGCTCGTAGGATCGGGGCTAACAACCCGTAAGAAACGACCCCTTCGATCCGAAACAGCCGCCCTGGCCGCCGTTCGCAAATGGCCAGACGGAGACGCGATTTGGCTTGTCGTTTCAATTGATTCGAGACACGTTGGCCACCATAAATAGCACGTCTATCGTCGGCATAGAAAGCGAAGCGGGGCGGGAGTTAACGACTATACGTGTGAAGTTACCAACGTCGTTATCTATGACGAAGTACCTGGAGATTCACATGATTATGTAACTGACATTTGAAAAAACTAAATCGAGGTACAATTGTATTGAGAATATTATGACGAGCAGGTATCATCAGTTATTGCGAAAGAAAATTAGTAAATGCATTTGCCAATATCAATTGCAATATCGCTATCGAAACTCCACAATTCTTTAATACAGATACGTAATTTATGTTCTCTATTTATTCGTTGTTTCGCAAATACAAATGAATTAACAATTGCGGCATTTAGCTTTTTCTAGTAATCGTCAAAATTTGTTGTAATTATGCCCATTATTTAGAGGTAGAGCGATGTTGTTTCTGGCATTTGCGAAATTGCGGCGATAATGACTGAAATATTCTTGGTAATGCTCACACAAAATTTATTGAAATATGAACGCTCCAAATTGATTAGCGCGTCGCGATAATTACATGTGGCATTTCCGTGTATCAGAAATGAAATGTATTAATAATGGGACACGCGGCAATCCCTCCCGACGATCAATAAACTCTCGCACCGTCGCTTTTTCGTATACGTATGTCAAATGCCATGTAATGCTTATAATCATTGTGTTTTGACAAAAATGGATGTCGTTGCGACATGTATGTACGACGAGCGACCTACTACGAAACCCGCAGGATATCGATTTTTAAGGTGGCAGTTCGTCAGCCGGTCATTAGATGAATTATCTTCCAAATGGAGTCCTTTATCTGCCAATCTGTCTATCTCCCTCGGTATATTAAAACTCATTGTTAAAAAAAATGATCGTCCAACGCATACCACGACGCAGATTTATAACACTCGCTCAATCTCGAGTCGACTTTAATGTACGAACGGTTAAGCGTAATAAATAGGACGTCATTTTACTTCATTTTCCCCTCCTGTATATATTGTGCATTTCTTCTTCTTCCACGTAACTATATTTGCGTCGCAAAAAGGGTCGCTCTGTTATAGCCAAGGAGCGCGGTTGGATGAGAAGAAAGCCGGACCGTTAGCAAAACGGAGGATTAAAATGGAGTTGATAGAGACCTGAGAACGGATAACGTATTAAAATCTGCAGCGCTCGTAGTCAGAGAAGATGGATCAAAGAGATCGCGAGCTTATCGATTGAACGGGAAGAAAAAAAAGTTTAATAACTGCAAGTCGGTGTCGCGTTCTCTTCTCGTGGAAGAAAGATATATTAATTCAATCTCTAAAAGAGTTTCATTATAGATTAAATCTTACGAATAAATGTTTTTGGATTGCAATAATTGCTTGCAAAAGACAACACATTTAAGACAGCACATACAATAGACAGTATGTTAGTATATTATTTTTTAATGTTAAAATATTTAAAACTATTGTCTCTTAATCAATAAATATATAGAAATGGTACTCTTCATTTCATATAGTGTTCAGAATAGGTATGGCCTCCTTTCAATAAATTATAACATTATTTTTTACTTTACGAGAACTTTGTATATAAAGCAATCACCCACAGTACTTTATAACCACACTGCAACAATATTGTAAATTGTAATCTTGCATATTGCATGCATTGTTTCAAACGTACTGTAAAAGTAAAATTTTTTTGTATAAATATTTTTGTGAATGTGCATACATATTTTCTGATTCAAGCTTATTACCAATTTCATACAAGAGTCTTGTATTGCATTTAAGCACGAATCTACCATATAGCTCTATTTTTGAAAATTGCTTGATAGTAACAATTTCTACATAATTAAAGAAATTTTCTGAGCCTAAATATAATTCAAGTTTATAATTTTGTATTTATAGCAAAGTTTAAATATTAAATTTTTATATGATTCTAAGATAAGATTCTAAGATCTAAAAATTATAGCGTTATTTAAATCACAAACAATTTGTGGGACAAGCATACAAATATAAAAAATTCAGAAAATAATTACATAAATACGTTACACAATTTATACAAATTACAAAGTATATAAAATTGGCAATTGCGTTATTGATACTGTATTAACTTATATTATAATACATATTTTATATAATGGTTTATATCATATATATAATATAAATATATAATTAAATACATAATATGTATTATATATAATATAATACATTTATTAATAATTGCAATTTTATTTATATAATTGTACTTTTAATTTTATATATAAATATACGTATACATATTTCACAGAGTGGTGCATACTCTATTAAGATTGTGCACACTATTAGAAACCTTTAATTGATGCATGTGTGTGCGGGTGTGTGTGTTTTGGCAATTTTATTGCAATAATTCTAAAAACGCACATTTTATTACTGCTTCAATGTTACAGCATTATTTCACAATGTTATTGAAATATTTCTACAGTCTTTCTATGTTGTATGAATATTATTTTTTTGTTGCTAACTTTACATATAAGATTAGATATATAGGAAGGTATTTACGCTTTCTCTCTCTCTCTCTCTCTCTCTCTCTCTCTCTCTCTCTCTCTCTCTCTCTCTCTCTCTTTCTCTCTCTCTCTCTCTCTCTCTAATTAATCTTACGTCAACCTGAATACACAGAGCTCTTGGGTCAAAGTCCTTTGTCACATGCCGCACTTACATTGAGGTGGCGCTTAGCATTACAGATTGGATCACTTAGATATTAGGCGTAACCCGAGATGCTGCTGTCTCTCCGACCGATTCCCGCATATATATGCAATGCATCGACCGAACGGGTACGTTCGCATCGGTGCGCAAATGTTGATATTCCGTCCATCTTGAGTAATTAGAACGGATGGCGCGCGGCGTCTTCTTGCTCCATCCCACGGTAAGGCTTTCGTAATGATTATTAATGCTGAGGACGAGAAGAGATCAAAGATTGTTCCTCATTGTAATGAACCTTACCGTAATCACGTTACATCCCGATTATTTAATTGCATGAATAACTAAAATTTCAGTTCTCGTGTTAATTAATTGTTGAAACATTTATTGCTCCAATTAAATTTAAGCGATTTTAAATACTTTCTATAAAGATACCTTGTATCATTACTTTATAATATGTATTATCTTTACGTGTGCCTGTAGGTACGTGTAGCTGTTTTTTTTTTTAAAGAAAATTGTCTTTAAAATTTTCCGCGACGACTTTAATATTGGAATTCTTTAATATTGGTTTCGAAATTAAAGCGAGATTTACATCACAGCGCATTGTACGAACGTCAAGGAACGAGGATCGTCGCGCTGAGACCCATCAAATCCGAGGCAGATACGAATTGCTCCTCCTTTGCCCGAGGATACGATGGTAAGCGATCACTAGCTGTCATAAATCAGATTGCGAAACTCGGCGAACGATACCCATTGCGAAGTGTACGACATCCGGTCGTCGGAATCGGAACATTTCGTAATACTACGTGCTGACGGACTGACTTCGTGTGTACGATCAATCTCAATTTATGGAAGAAACGCGATATGTATCTTTGAGGATCTTATCGAGGTGGTGTCAATAGAAGGATAAACTGTCACAGAAGTCTCCGAGAAACACACGTCGTTTGAAGATAGAGCAATTTATAACTTAGAATTTATGTAAATAATTATAATTATTTGTCATAATAATTATCTAGATAATTAAAATTTTGAGAAATAAATATCGTAACGTTTTCGAAAGTTAAAGTGACAGACTTGAATATGTTTGTAAAATGGTGTACAGGATGTTTTGTAGACATGTAGATCTAATTTTATAAATAAATTTAGGACACAAAAATAATGCAAGAAGTTCATACATTATAGGTCTACTCAACGAACTATTGAAATATAGAATTTTATTAATATTGTAACAAGAGAGCGAAAAAAAACACGTTTATAACTTTCATTAATAAATTTTATTATTTCATAACTTTAGTAGGTGAACATTATTCTCGTCATTATATTATTTATTCAAAATTTAATTGAACTTAGGACAATTATAAATAGTACGTAAATTAATTGTTCAATTTAAATATTTTAAACAAAAAGTAGAAAGTAGAATACAGAATTAGAAGAATAATATTCATTAATAATATTCATCTAATAAAATTATAAAATAATATTTATTATAGACAATATTCACTAATAAAAGTTCAAAATGTCTAGTATTTTTTGTCTGTAATATTAATAAAAATATATCTCGATAATTGAGCTAAATTAACTTATAGTGTACTATGAACTTTGTTATTTTTGTATCATATGAATTCATTTCTGAAGTTATGCCCACATATTATAAAATATCCTGTGAATAAAAATTATTAAACTGGATAGAAATTATTTCAAGTTGTCAAGTTGTTCAAGTTAATAAATTGAAGGCATATTAGTCGGTGTATTTTAGCGATATTAAAAAATTGGAATGTAAAGCGTAAAATAAAAAAGAAGATCTAGCATAGTTGATACCTAACCAAGAATAATAAATTTAGTTACCTTACGCGAGGTTGTATTCATTGTCTCGCGCGATAAAATGGCTGTTGCCAACACGATACTGGAAGGAGCGCGGTCGCGCGCGCGTAGACAGTGATAAATTACGGCGGTGGAGAACGGCGGCATTAGTGCGTGACAAAAACGCGCTGATGTTCGGAAATACAGGTAGAAGATGCTGTTAGTTATCATCGCCGTTACCGTCAGCCAACCTCGTCCGACGTTGTCAAGAACATACCCGGTAAAAGAAGCAATTTCATCTCGTATACGCGGAATGGCTGGGCTCATGCACGCATACCAGGACACAGCTGCATCAATGAAGCGAATTCCAACCCTCTCTCTAAACTCGTCCGTGGAGTACGGACGGGAAGCGAGCGGACCGGCGCGCGGCGCGCGAGGGTCGAGAGTAAATGGTCTCCATTGTACTTTTAAATGCCCATCCCTGCTGTGACTCTCTACCCTTTCGCGTACTACACTACCCTCCGTGCCGTTCTCCGCGATTATTCAGCGATGACAAACGAGTGTCCCATCTTGCGCGGCTCACACCCTCGTCCACCATGTCCCTTATCTGCAATAACTCCTCGCTGGCGAGCTACCCATACCCCCGGACTCCGAGCAACATGCTCCTTATTTTTATCTTCCGCCCAGACAAATTGGCGGAGAACATGGCGAATTAACAACGGCGAGAAAAGAGATGTCCGAAGCCGGGAAGTTACCCCGATGGTTGACGCGCGAAAGACAAGACCATTGTTTCAGTTATCAGTTAATTAATGCGCTGTCATTTAGCGTGGAAAATTGCATCTGTCTTATTGACGTATTTATTGACACATCTAGCGTCAGACGATCATGTTAATATATCAAGTCTTTGACGGTTCTCTAATGTTGCTCGTTAATTACTATTATTTAATTAATTCAATAATTAATTAGGCACTCATATCAGAGATCTGACATATACGTTCCATTTACATCGCACGTAACCAATACGTAATGTAACGTAATTTCCAACTGTATCGAGAGCAGTTAGATTACATTTCGTTAGACGTCTCGATACAATTACTCTTCGTCGGCGGTAATGTAAGCAGTATCGATCAACCACCCCAAAGTTCGGCAGGTAATGTACAGTCAGCGTACATTTTCGTGACCGCGAATGGGTACACAGTATCGGTAGCGCGGGGGCGTACTACACGTAGGTAGATTTCGCGACGAGATAGGTGGCCGGCGCGCCTACTTAATTGCAACGTTTGATCGTAGCGCGTTGCACTTGCAAGCGTTTCACCGTCCATGCCCGCGTCCCTTTACGGTGCCGTACCACCGACGTTTTCGGCAGCAACACACGCGTTGCCATAAGCCAATATCGATCCGGACCGACCCAGCCGGATATGCCGGGCGTTTGTGAAATTTATGCACGGGTCCATTAGTCGCTCGATAATTTCGTGATAAACACATCGTCATGGAAGTCATTAAAACATTAATAAAATAGATTGTTACGTGAAACGTGTCTTCACTGTTGGAATTTCAGCGTCGCTAAATGAAGCTTTTAGCTATACGTCGCTTAGTCTCGCAATAGCGGTCCGCAAACAAGCGCGCGGTGTATCATCTGTAATTACGTCTAGTTTGCTCCTTCTCGTCGTAGATTAACGCGAATGCGCGTGTGTATGTACGCTCTTTATTCATTATCTGCGTAAACCTCCTTGGAGAAATAGGGTGAAGATTTCGTAACACATCTGTGTACGTAGTACGTGTGTACGCGCGCGCACGCGAAGGGAACTAAGGGAGAGACTAAAATAAAGACGAGCGAGTCCAAGGTAAGATGAAACTAAGCGCCTCCAGATTGTGTCATGTACTTTTTACTGGCGCTACGTTCTACACATACGCGCAAGTACACGTACACACGCGATGCGGTTGCGCTTTCCTGAGCAGAATGAAAGAAAAAGCTTTAAAATTGCGATGGTTCCCCTCTTTCCGTTCGCGTTCGTTATTGACGATAGAATCTCCGGCTTCTTTCAGCAAGTAACGATCTAGAATCGATATGATCGTTCGGCACCGTGCAATCTTGACTCGACTATTTTTGGCGCGCTAACGCGCGTGCAAAAGAAGAGAATGGAACGCGAGGAAGGAAGAAGGAGCGGAGATAACGAGCGTAGCTTCTTCGCTCTCGATTTTCTTAAAGCTGTCGTACGTCGCGGAACGATATTAGCCAGAGATTTCATTAGATCTTTTTTGAATCGTGAAAAATATGGACGACTAATGGCAGCTCTGCACAAATTGAAGATGGTTATTTTCTTTTTTAATTCGAATTCTTCCTAGATTAAGTATAAAGTCGATGAAAATTACGTGCAGACTGGCAGTTAAATTCCTTCGGTATTTTACCGAGTATATGCCTAGCGTCACTCATAAATGATATATTAATAAATCCTTACGGCAAAGAGATTAAACGCGATTAAGCGGACTAGCTACTAATGGAGAGAAAATAATCGGTCGCAAAACACAGTCGAAAATGGAGCAAAATAACTTCCCCTTGGTGGATGTAGTTGTTTTTTTCTTTCGTTTCTGCCGCGAGCAGAAAGTCATATCTCGTGCGGCTCGGCATGCGAAAGCGCTATGCAGGAACCGGCGGGGGAGGAGGGGAAAGGGGGAGAAAGCGACTCGCTTTTTACGCGAACGATGAAGGGGTGCTGCCGTCGCAGCCGTTGTACAGGAGACGGCGGCGAAGTGACAAATTACTCGAGTTTATCCGCAGCCCCCGGTTTTTAAGGGGCGCGCATTCCATCCCAGGAATCAAGCGGCACTGAGCGGCAAGCTCGAAGGCCTCCTGGAATTCCTCGTCCGTCTATCCATCATAAACCTGCGGCGACAATGCTTACAACATCCTTCCGTCACGTCGTCGAGGATCTTTCGCGTCCAAAGCTCAAGATCACTTTGTCGTCCCCGCCCAAAAGTTTATGAAGCATTCACGATGTCTGGCTCCCCTCTCTCCCGCTCCCTGCGCTGACGATCGTTTTCCGCCGAAAAAATTGCTGTCTCAGTTGCCCCGGCTTCATCTTCCATCATCGAAAAATTTTACGAGCAGCGAGTTCATAATAGTATCGACGATACGTTTCACGTACGCAAATTTATTGAAAAATAATCACTTAAGATAACCGTAAATTTATCGCAATCTTAACTAACTATATGTGAAGTTACTAATGTTGAAATTAGAATATTCTTCGATTAATGTAATTCCTAATTGCGTGCAAACATTAACGTGGTGAAGAAATGGAGCCGCTAATTATCAAGTAAAACACCAAGTTACATAATTCACGATATCCAATTAAGGCTGTTCAGCGACTACCTTCAATAACTCTTCTCTTGCCAAAGTACACAGTAAACGTTCTTATACTGATCATTCGCCGGAACTTGGATAGCTTATCCGCGGCGGTTTATTCTGAGTTTATCCCGCCTCGGGAAACGGCGATCGCCGAGAGTTGGCGAGAGAGAGAGAGAGAGAGAGATAGATAGAAAGAGAGAGAAAGAGAGCGATTCCGGGAGTTTGGCGCCCGGTGCGGGATTTAATGTCGGTGGGCTGCCGATAACGATCTATGCGCGCGGAATATACGCGCGACGATTGGATCAGCAGTCATCTCTCCGAGAGTTCGCGGGTCTTCTCCATTTGCCGGGCGACCGACGGGACGATCGATTTGGATAACTCCATCGTTATCCCGGTGGTTACCTCGGAGTTTAATACCGCGCGCGCGCGCCAGTTTAAGGGAAACGAAAGTTTCGTAAAGTTTTCAGCGCGCGTCACACGCAGTGGTCCACAGTGATCTACGACCGAGGCAAAAGTTCTCACGATCGTGTGACATGATTACTCTCACGGTAGACGGAGCATCCGAGAGGAGAAGTAGCCTTATCGGGGCAGCGATAAGTTCTGTTCCTGTTCCTGTCTCGCGCTCGGCGGCACGGCGGGGGAGAACGGCCATGCATATTTGAAAGTGGATAATGCCGACTCGCGGCTGATAAGATAAGCGTTGCAAAATTTTTGTTCTCACTAGACTTCAACCAATTGACCTAAAAAGCGCGCACTTGAGATATCGACGATGGGGAAAGTTATAATTTTCTTCGCGGGTGTATCCCTTTAAAGAGCGCTGCGGCGAGCGGCGCGACTCGCTGCCTCGCTGTCTTAAACTTTAACGATGATTTGAATTTACAATTTCCCAGTGACCGCGTTCGTCGCAGCCGCCGGCCAATATCTCAAGTTACACATGAATATTAAAGGCCACTTCTTAACCCGTTTGCACGTAACCAGGCATCCTCACGCTCCAATAGTGAAATTCTCAAAAACGACTATAGACGATGAATATCGATACCACCACGTACTCCCTTATTTCCATTTTACATTCACCTGAAAGTGTTACTCGAAATCCGCTTACGTTAAAAGCCTTCAGCCCGGCAAAGCAGAAACAGACACGGGGGGGAGGAAGGGTACACCCGAAACACCATTTACGCGGATAATCACTCGTAAATAAGGAGGCCAAGGCAATAAAATCAAATTAATCGCGTCACGGACGATTAACGCTCTTTGATTACTTCAGTGACGAGGATCGGCTTCAAAGTAAAGTCACCCCCTTCCGACAATCCTTTTCTCGGCTATATGCCTCGGGTATATCCTTTATATACGTCTCAGTTTCTCAAGGCGGCGTTTCGGGGCGCCTTCGCCGTGCCTTCACCATCGCGGCTCCATTCCCGATATAACAGGCTCCAACAAACACCACTCTCGAGCTCTCGAGATTAATTACGAGGTATCGGAGTAATTGAGGACGAAGTGCGCCCGACAAAGTCCCGAAGAGCAACGAGAAAGAGACGGCAGGAGTACACTCGAACGGATGCCGTTGCCGGCTCTATTGTCTCTGATGCCCACTCGTCCACCCGCTCACTTCCCCCGTCTTCCGTACGGTCCATTCATTCCTAACGAGTTGGCAACGTTATCGGTTAGAGCGGACAGTGTCACCGGCGTGTCCATTGAGACGTTAACACCGATACTCGTCCACTCATTCCCATCCTCCCACGGGAACCCGGAAGCATCGCGGTCTCGTGTCCCTGTACGCACGCATATCCATGAAACGATCGCACGGTACGAATGCCTCTGTATGTCTCTACCCGCACGTACGTATAGATGCAAAGTGTGCACCTATATGATACTGTAGATATAACGTCCAATGAGCAACCGCAGGCCGGCCGGGTCGTCGGCACACTCGAGCGATTTTCAAGCTGGTCGCAATAGGACACCCTGCTGCGTCGTACTGCATCGGTTAACCCGGCAAACCACCCCCGGGGTTGACGATGGTGACCGATCAATCACCACAGCGGGGCCGCCGCCTCTTTCCGATCGCCAGTCCATTTCTCTCTTTACCGATTTTCTCTCGTTCGACACGTTTCCCTCCGGGCTTCCAATCTTTTCGTGCGCGTGCTGGGTTTCGCATATACGTCTCTCTCCCCCTTTTCAAATTCTCGATTTCTTTCCTTTTCTCTCTCTCCTCTCTGCCATTCCGACCGCGATAAATAGGAAACAACCGCAGCAATGGAATTTACTGGATTGGTTAGAGAGTCGTCATCGCCGCGGGAGAATAACGAGTCTGCGGTCGTCTCCGGGCTGTTTTCGCGGCGGCGTTTGCGAGTGGACCGGAACCACAACGAAAATATAATTCAACCGGGCGCACGCCGAAAAGTTTGACCGAATAATGAAGAAGGATAAGAGAGCCAGCGGTTGGTATGTAGCAGTATGCGGACCGATGTTCGCGAAAACGATGTTTCCGTTAGAGGTAGCGCCTGGTGCAATTTATCGTTAGACCCGATCCATACGCTACACGTTACTGAAGCATCCGTCACTGTTCTCGTCGAGAAAAACATGTTGCGCGCCAATTAGTATTGTTTAGAGGAGAAGGTGATATTATGGGTCACCAATGTGTATTTTATATACAATAACTTTGTCAATAATTAACTTTTTAAATTGAAAACTTAACGAATATATTTATTAAAGTGCTCTTCAATAGATTCTAGACTTAAAATTATGGCATTGAATATTTATTATATTGAATATTAGTTATAAAAATATAGCGACTGCATAATAAAGAATAGATTACTAAACAAATAATTCCATAAGTAATTACGTAAAATTATTAATTTAATAAAGAATTTAATTTTTAAAAAGTACACAAAAATTAAAAATGGAGAATTTACGTGGAAATTTACTTAATAAACTTCGTTTCTATCAAAATTTCGTGTTTTTCAATGAAAAGTAATTAATAAAATGAAACTTGACAGAGTCGCACAAGTCATGAATCTCATTCATTTGCTTGCCGAAGTTCAAAACGATTTTCATACTGATTTCTCATAAATTTCCAAACTAACTTATGATTATTCAAATAACTTATCGCGTAGAATAATTTCAAGAGTTCATTTCGCTTGACGTAGCATCGTGAAGATCGTGAACAGCCTCGAACTTCGGACACTGCGCGGACCGACTTCACAAATTCTTAAGTAGCATTCTCGTTGGAATAATTTTATCGTATTTTCGAAAATTCTGCCTAACATTTACAAGGATTAAATTCTATAGTATAAGAAAAAAAAATAAAATTCGTAATACGAATTGCAATCACATAAATATAATTCTATAATATACAATATGATCATATATCTCTCGTATAAATAAAGCGAATAATATTCACAATTGTTTCTCATATTTCTGTTTCTGTCTAAAATATATTATTATAACATTTTGATCGTGTTTAAAAGCAAATGAAAATTTCCATTATTTCACATTTTATAAATAAACAAGTAATATAAATATCATATTCTATTTATTTATGAAACCTTCGTGAAATCGTGAAATCGTGAAATCGCGCGATTTGATAAGATCTTGCAGATTCTTAAAAGCGAACCTCTTTTCGAATCTAATCTCTTCGCGAGAGAGAATAACGTATCCGCTCCATAATCTTTCTCTTTATCACCGTCATCCTCGTTGATGCTTTCGATGCCGTGGTTAAATCCAGCGATTGACAGACGAAGATTGAATGGCGGCCACACTAAAGCGGGATAAGACACCGTTTAACGCAATATTGACGAAGAAAAAAGAAAGCAATAACGGAAAAAAGACGAAAAATGTAATAGGAAAAAGAGAGGATAAAAGATAAAAAAAAGGTAAAAAAGCTATAAAATGAAAAGGGAATGCAGATTAAAAGGACGCTCACGTACGTCGTATAGCTTATCAACATGATAGGCATTCACCTACTTCAACCCACCCATATTCTAACTCGTAGTCCATCTTCTTTCCACGCACTTCTTCTCCCCTTCCCTTTCCTACTCGATCGAAGGCAAGAGTTGGCCTTACGCCAGAGAAGAGCAATATTGTAGCAGCAGGCTACCCGGGGAATCTCGTGACTTCAACATGCTGGTATTCTACGTACGTTACACGCGTATACAGGCTGCGTCAGAAGTCGCGCGCAATCTAGTGATTAGATACGACGAAGTCTGCAGAACCGATTTTCCATTAAGAAACATTTCGCGACAGGATTACTAACTTTCAATGGTATTTAATTTTATTAAAACGAATGCAACATTGCAAATTTATATAAATAATTATAGACAGAAGAAAATGCTAAATCACTTCTTATGTTTTAGGTTTTGTTCGTCAATATTAAATTAGCGTCATCATTCCGTCCAGGTGACACTTCAATCGAAATTTTCGATAAAAAACGTTGATTTCTATGAATTCATTAAGGAATTTATATCTGAAAGAAAACGCACATTTCTGATACGGTCTGTACATAGGCACATCTAATGTAACACGTACTATGCGGGGCGCAGCATATTGTCTTACTTACTAAGCACTATCACGACCACCAACCGACGCAACCGCCGCCCCACCAGTCTGATTTATAACCCTCGGCCTAATATACTGTTTTAAAGGCGACGTTGTCGGAGAGAAATCTCTCGATGAATGTTGGGAAGTATCATCCGCGGAACTGGCTTCCGGCCGCAGTGCTGACTCGTAGAAATGCTATAGGAGGTCATTACCAGCAATTGTGTACATTAACACACTCGTATAACGTTCCCCTGGCCGAGTTAAATCCGGTTTTGAAACTGATGCATCGTTGTGTTTTACAAGGAACTGCAAGTATTATATTGCCGAAATATTTTCATTCCTGGTAACGCAATTCGGGTTGCGGATAATCTCGGTTAGTCAAGAAGATGTAATGGATAACATGGAGTTAGCGAGTTAGGAGAAAATAACCGGTAGTTATTTCAAGAAATTTTTCCTCGAAAAGGTAATTTTACGATGAGTGGTTTTGATTTCAATTTTAACTGCAAATAGAATAACTTTCTCTCTCTCTCTCTCTCTCTATATATATTTATCTATTTATCTATCTATCCATTTTGCTGTTAAATTATCAACTCAATTTTGCTAAAAGTGTGAGTCTATCATCGCCAACGTCTCATAATGTATTCATTATAACACGATTACCCGCAATGACCTAAAACTCTGATAGCCCACATTTACATGACATGGTTTCTGTAGATATCAGAAGATCGCCGCCGATGATTAGAGGCTTTACGGCGCCATAATGACATCCCTATAACCATCGTAGACACTAGCCGGACATTAACATCCTGAAACTAATTCGAAGTTCTCTCGGAAAGGACTTAGACAAGCTGATCTAGATCAACCGAGTTATCGATTTCTACGCGTAAATCATTCTTTGGTTTTATTAAGTTAATACAGCATCTTAAAGGGTTTAGAAAACGTCGGAGTGCGTAAAGAAAGGGATTTAACCGTTTCCGGTTGATTCCGCGGCACAGTGGCTTTAATAAGCTCCACTGTTTTCGAAGCTTAAATCGTTCATGCTCGACGGCGCAGAATCGATACCGCTTTCCAAGGGACAACACCTGCCGACAGCACGCGTAAGCTCCTGAATTTTCGCGTAAAATGTTTCGAAACGGGGATCGCATAGGGACTGGTCGGGTGAGGCGGTCGTAACTATTTATCTGGAATCCTAAATCGCGCCCGCTCGCTCCTTCGGCTACATACAAACGACAATATTTTCGATATCTGCTGCTGCAATACGAAATCGATATTCGGTTCCGCAAAGTAGCCGCATCGACTGGGCGCAGTCTCGACGTGTCCTACCTAGTACGAGAATATCCCTGGAATAATATTTTCGGAAATGTAGATTTAACGCCGCGTATCCTTTTCTAAGATTCCAGGTCCTCTCCAGGTTTGTGTGGAATCTGATAATGATAAAAAAATATTTTTTTCGTAATAGGAGAACACAAACTAATATGTGAAAATACACTAAAACCTCGTATATTAAATTGTTAATATAAAAAATTATTTTATATACATATAAGTAAATATAAGAAAGACATGTATATATCGAATTATAACTTTTATATAAATAAATATACGTAAAATATTATATATGTTTTTAAAATATCTTTTTACATGATTTTTTTCTTGAATTTCTTTCAAAGTGGAAATCTTGTTCTCGATGTATCACAAATTTTCTTTTTAATCTATCTGAAAGACATCCCATTGCAAGAAATAAACTTTTACAACTAAACCACTAAACCATAATTTTGCACGAGACTAGGAGAGGATTTATTCATAAAAATATAAGTAATAAATGCTATGCGGTCGCATCGTTATGCAATATGTAACTCCTGCATATGGAGGAGATTTTTCGCACTATTACTTTATTACGAAATTTCAGTGTAACTAAAAATCAGCCTTATTCATAGCTGAATTCGTGCAGATATTTCTTGCGTAATTTTACATATATTTCCAAGTTTATGAAACTACGCGCTGAATAAATTTTTGGTCTTAAAATAATTAAGTTTTAATTGAATAATATTGTTGCATTAGATTGGTCAGCTGTCCTGGCCGATCGATATATTGATTTCTAACGGGCGCAACAATATTAATATCATAGCATTAAATTGATAATCAACAATAATGTTAATAATAAGATCTTTACCTAAATAATGTAAAGAATTATTTTTTAGAATGTACAAATTATTTTGTAAGTAATAAATATGCTTCTAAAATTTACACAAAACAGTTAGTAACTAGTGAAAAGAAGTAATTAAATATTTTGAAAAGTGAGCAAAAGATATTGTAGCAATTTATTATTTTTTTAAAGAAAATTTCTGCAATTATAAAAGACTGCATAATTTAGATTTTTGTATAATTAGAAACGTTACATAATCGATAAACTTTAAAACTTCTTCCAGTCTACATTCTTGTATTACGTTTGACAAGATAGTTTACTTTACTTTTCCGGTACCGCTGCCGTTAAATCGAACAGCCAGCAGGAAAAAGGAGACAATCCTATTATGACAATCTAAACAGTATCGTTGCTACGTTGTCGCGGAGGATGCAGCGGCGTCAGTCGAAGTAAATCATAGAAATACTCCTCGGTGCTCGAATCCGATCGACTTCGTGGTGCACGGACAAGCATGAGAGGGAGAAGAACGGAGGGACGGAGACTTACGTTATCTCCTCCGTCTTCCGAGTTTAAATCGCTCACGCTCGACAGGTCGAAATCGATATCGCTCTCCGCGAAGCGGCGTCAGCCGACACACGCTCCTTTTCCTTGTCGCGCTATATATTCGCCGTCTCGCGCCGCGCCGAGGGTGCTTCCCCGCCGTCGATCTTCCGCGCCGCACCCCCGACTTACGCCCGAGAAATCTCGGGTGCGCGCTTAAATAATCGAGCGTGGCGTGCATTCAATCGTTGCAGCAACTCTCCCGAACGGCTATTCCGCCCGGATAGGATTTGTTTCCTATCTGGGACTTTCCCCGAAAGCGCATCCTCGGAGAATTCGCGAGGCGAAACGTTTTAGTTCGTGCGCTTGAGATGCTGGAGGCTGTCGGTTCCAAAGTTTCGGCGAGAGGAAACTCGCCAACTCCACATTAACCCTACCAACGATGAAGTGTCGTTCTAATACAACGTCTACGCTGCAACATCTCATCACATTTGCATGTTAAACCCCGCGGCAAACTGGGGCGATCTTACCGGAAATTTAAAGGGGCAGGTGGAAAATATGAGATATCTTATTTAGTAGGCATTTAGTGAGAAAGCTGTAAAAAATAACAATGTAAAAATATCATTTCTCATTTGCTTCTTATTTTTTGTACGGTACGAAAAAAGTTTCCGGCAATCGCAATCATTAAAAAGTTATAAGAGTAGCATTTATAGTCGATGCTTATAGTCGGATCTTATTTCAAGATTATTTTAAGTAATGTTTTTAACATGCTATAATACGGTTCTGTGATTGATTCGTGACATCTCAAGATTGCACTTAAAACGATCTTAAATATAAAAACCGACTATGAATGCTGAAATATAATTCTATTTTGAAAATAATGGAATAAACGTAATGTTTGCTTTTTACCAATGACGACACAAAAAGACAATTGACGTGATAAAAGCAGATGGTCGCTATTAAGTAATACGGTATCGATCTAATATGATTTTCAGGCTCGTACGACCGCAGATTTTGGCATGGACACAGATTGCCACGTACTGGACGCTACTTGTCTACGATAATATGATTTATCTCGTTGAGAGTGTCTGGTCCCCTCGGAATGGTCACCGAACGATAAATATCGACAAGCGCGCGATTGAATAAATCATCAACGATAGAACAGAAACCGGGACACTCGTTCGCCGCGGCAGACGGTTTCACAAATGGCAGTTTAAACTGGAAAGGGAAATGGTCCTGTTAGTTCTCTGCCAGGGCAGGACAAGAATTTCCTGCGTTTAATAGCCACGTTGCCCTCCATAGTCGAAACGCGATTACGCAAAATTTATTTTCCGATATCGTTCCGCACTGTTCCCGAGTAGGGCTTCGTTTAAAGGACACAACGAAGACAACGGCATTCGTAAAGGTAAAACGAGAGTGTAAAATCTAATCACACGCCCGGCGCGACTTTGCTTTGTCGAAATCACTTCTCCGCCGTGAAAATCTCGTTCCCTATTTCCATTTGAAGAATGCAATCGGAGTTGGCGCTAATAGAATTTAAGGGCACGGCGAAATCGATTTACATCCCCTTCGTTCGGCTACGGTCGGTACTAATCCATTTTATTTGGAAGTTTCGAGGATTCCAGTTGCACGAAGTGTCGAAATTCATAACAATTTAGTACTCCCAACCAAAAAATGGCAAGAACATATTTTTTCCCCGCGATCATGAATTAAATGATTTTACGTTATATATGTCGTAAATTACACACACGCTCGGCCGCGAGCCGAGTAATTGTTTACGTTCCGAAGCGTTCTGTTCTGCATGATTGACAAACTACGAACGTATTTCATGAAATAGATTTTTGCGCGCCAATCGTAATCGACGGAAATTTACATTCGTCGGGTCTGCCGCAGGATAGATAGAAAATTAAAAAGAGAGGATCTAAAAAGCCCTGCCACGTACGAAACGAATTGTATTTTTCCGCATACCGCCAAATTGTGCCGATTCAGAATCTTGAAATACCTACTATAAATTGCAAAATCGCAAAAAAGGACGACTTGTAAAAGCCGGTGACGAAACGAATTTCAATTGCCTTCTGGTGAATCGAAATGCTTCGTCACAGTTGCCGCATCGTGAGTAATGGCGGTTTGATTTAAACTTTCTCGATAAACGAAATCTCTGTCTACGTATAGGGATTCGGACAATTGATGATGCCACGATTACAACTTTGACGGACAGATGTCTGTCATGAGTATTCACTTCTAATACGCATTGTTCGTTCCCGATGTGCACAATCGCAATTTTGTGATATTCGCGGCATAGAAGAAATAATATTTGAATTCTTTGTTCGTAATAATTATTTCTCTTAGTGATTAAAAAATAATTATTTTAATTTATTATGTAGAAAGCCCCGCAAGAGAAGAGGAAAAGAAAGATTGCTTGTGAGAATTTAACTTTCTTCAATGAGGATAGTAATCTAAGGAAACGTACACTTGTTAAATATCACTGGTATTGGAAACATAACTTTAATATGCGTGATATTCATGAAACGATATATATACAATTCCCGAGTGACAAACGGCGACACGCTTATACATTCATATATTCATTACCGACATCCAGAAACTTCCGACCTCTTTCTCTGTCGGCGTGTTGCAGAACTGGGACAAAGTGTCGCGGTAGCAAGGTGAACACACCGAGGAAAGCGATATTAACAGAATCATGTCGAACCTACACCGGGAGACACAAATAGGTTCCAATTAAAGCCAGTGCACTATCCTTAGATTTGTTCGATTGCAAAACTTTCCTTGTATAAACTGAAAGGGATTCACTGTGCGTTTCTATTTGCGAGATTCTATTAGCATAATGCAAGTATCGCAAAAAGTTAATAAATACGATACAAAATCCAATATTAATTTGCTAAAAGTTACAGATCAATAAAGTTAAAGAAAAATAATTTAAAGTTTGATCCATTGTGGAGAAGAACGAGGGAGGAAATAATGTACATAAGAAAGAACAAAAAAATGGAAAAAGGATAATGTTGAAAGAAGAAGCAGAACAAAAAGGTAAAAAAGATGAATAATGTAAAGAGCGCGTCATTCTTTATTCAAAGCATTGTTCGTTCGTTACGTTTTCCATACAAATATCAATAATTAATTAATTTAATGCATTAACAGAAAGCAATTTAGTCACGTATAATATATCATCTCGCAGGTTTACCTATTTTAGTCAAAGTAACATAATCATTTAAGATTATTATTAAAATATCTAACCATTTCTAATAAACAATTGTGATAAATACGCACACATATGTATTGATTCATATATTAATCATTATATACATTTCGTTAATAGAGGACATTTGCAATAAGAGATAAAATTATCACCTTGCATGGTTAATATGCGATATGATCAAGAATAGGAAGGTGCTGTGAATGTGGTCTGCATAAAGCCCGGTGTTACAAAAGAGAATACGTAATGATGCACTTAAAAGGGTGTGCAGGGTCAAAGGGAGGTTAAATATATCAAGCTGCGACTACGTGCGAGAAATACGTACAGGGAATTACCAAGTACTTCGAAATCTGACTTTAATCTCCGCACTGCCGCATGCCGGCGCGATACTAATTCGATATCGCGAGAAATATTTGAATAGTTTGCATCAAGATAGTCAGCATCAGGGGAAACCTGCACATTCTTTCTCTTTCTCCCTTTCTTGCCTATACTTCGATATTGTTTGGTCGCTGGGCGGTGGACGTTATAATTGAATAATTTATCAGCGTCCGCGTTGAGAAATGATTAGCTAAACTTCGGCGATACTTCCCACCGGCTGCCAAGATGCCGCTTTTAAAGTGAGAGCTTAATACGAAGCTCCGCGGGACGAAGTTGCAAGCTATACTTTTAAATTGCGCCGCGCAAAAGAGTTTATAATAAGGCGTACGTCGGAGATTTACCGAGGGACGAAACGCGGACTGCTGTCGATAGTGTGGAAGGTGCGGAGTTGCGTTCATTAAATCATAAACGCGAAAATGGGCGGCGAGTATCAAGATACGTCTAGGTTGAAGTTTGACCCGTTATGAAGGAGAGCCAGGAGGAAATAACGTAAGGAAGAACAAAGGGATGGAAGAGAGCGGTGTGGGAGGAGACGCGGAACAAAAATGAGAAAGGTGAATGATGTAAAGAGCGCGCGTGACTCTTTATTCGCGGAATATTTGCATTCATGAATCTCATGACATGGAAAAGCCGCAGACACATGCAGCATTCATCGTAATGCAGCGCGGATTACTAGCGTATAATGTGATTCCGCCATATTGGTTTTTTTTCTTACTGTGTCGTCGCGGTATATTGAACATCAGATAGCTCTGCGGATAAATAAAGATAATCGGAACACACAATAACATTTTAAAAAATGCAAACAAAGTTTGGCGAGTGTTTCACGATTATAATAATAAAAATATTTTTTAATTAATTTTATTTTTTTTAAGAATTAACATTAAAATAATTTCTTAACTGGTTTAAATTAATTTCAAAATAATTACTTAACTATTTTTTAATTAATCACATTGAATAAAAATTGGTTATAATTTTGCCGTTTCTAAATTATTCTCATAATTTAATTTCGCAAAATTGCGTGTGTATGTTATGGTAATGTAAATTAATCGCCATGATGTAACGTCCATGTTCCAGGAAACTCATAAAAACGTCCGCTATATCTCCGGCTTCCTACGTACAACAACGTGGCAGTGATCGATCAAGCTGAAAAATGCCAGGAACCACAGAAAACATATTTCGCCGAGACCGCACTAGAATTTCGTGAAATTTTACTACCGGAAGTTAAGCTGATCCGACGAAGACAAAGTTCGAGGCTATTACCCTTGTCGTCAGAACGTGACTTGAATAAGAACATGTGTAACTGAAAACAGAGTGTATGATTTTCCGGATCGTATGTGTTGCCTTTCCTTTTCGAAAAAAGGATTATATCCCTATTATTGCTCTTTGTCACATACAAATTATATTAGCATTTCGAGAAAAATTACTCAAGATTATTTTATGACTGTTAAGAAAGAGAAATGTGACGTATACAAGTGCGAAATATTCAATCATATATAATACGGAACTTCATTCAAATACTTATTATAGAATATATAAGTGGCGATCCCAATTATGGGTTATTTCAGATTAAAACAATAATCTTTTAATTCGTGTAAATTTTTAACAATTAAACATTTAAAAAGTTATTAATATCAATGTAAGCTACAAATATTATAAGTTAAAAAAAATATACATTTAATAAATTGTACATTCAATAAATAAATTTAATAAGATTATGAATTTTGAATAAAAATTTTAATTATCGGCATAATTAAGTGGATGTTAATATATACTTTTTAAATATATATTATTGCATTATTAGTTTAGTGTGGTAAATACAATCTACTACGAGTATTATAGTTTCAAGAAATTACTAAAAAGGTATTTAAAGAGCTCATTAAAGAGGTTATTTAAAGGTAACTTTCCGCTTTCTCTAAATATTGGCAAAGATTAAGAAAGATTGTACATTTTAATAATTACAAAAAATTGAAGAATATAAAAAATTTTTTCAATTTTATTGATACATGTATGCCCGTAAAATGTTTAATTTTGCAATTCTGACCTATAATTGGAACGTCACTTGATACTCAAGTTTCTTAACTATATATTGCATAAATATTATAAGTATGTAAGCATCTCGAACATGTGTAATTATAAATATATAAATATAAATTAGATAGAATTTTTTCCTTTTTGTTTTAAATTATTTCTGAACTGTTTTATTAATTTCATGAAAAAACTGTATTTTTCATTAAATATAAATAATAAATAAGCGATAGGCATCGGTTTTGAATATAAGTTGTAAGCAATATTTTATACAATAAAACATTAATTTTTTTCATCAAATCAAAACCTATATATCTACGTGGTGCCATCTCACGATGAAGATGACAAGTATTTAATAACACCTAGATGGTCAAGGTAATTCTCTAATCTTTGGTAATTTTGAGTTATATATAAACATTTAATTTTAAAGAATACATGCTAATAAGATATTATATCTAAGATAAAATAATATGCATGTAAGTAAATGCTGTTTTCATATTTTTAAAAATAATATCCTTTTAATAAAACAATTAGAAAGTTGTTTAAATATGCTTTATAAAGCATATTATTTTCTTTTGAAAATGATTTATATTTTATTTATTTAAATAATATGCAAAAAATGTGTAATAAAAAAATATATATTGCATCTATGATAAAAATTAAAATTTATATTTTCAAAAACAAATAATTAATACAAAATCCATAATGATATCCCTTATTATATTATTATATCTATATATGTCATATCTTTTTGATCTTCCGATTATATTTTAATCTCTCTATTGCGTAATCTTGCTAAAAATTATGCAATACACCTACTTCTAATTTATTATTCAAGAAAGCATTAAGAAGTAAATAAAAAATTAATTCCTACCTGTTAAGGATAATAAAATTCACGCTTAATATTTCTGAAATGTCACCTGAATATCACTCGCGAATATATAATTGGCACAGCCCGAAACACTATAACAAAATATCGGTCTACGATCGAAAGTTTATCACTAGATAAATCGTGTCACGACGCGGAAAGATTTTTTCGGCACGGATAAATCGAAATTGTTCGAAATGTTTTTGACGTCGCGACGTCGCGTGCGCCATGGCGGTGATAAACAGCTGTTCGTCAACTGTAGAGGTTTGGTAGAAAGGAGGGGTTGATCGTTATTATTGCCATCTACAGTAGGGTGCAAGCAACTCCTTTTGCCCTTTCTTTACTTGAAAACCGCTTAACTTCTACAGAAAATATCAGTTTCTATCACTTTATGAGTGTATCAATCGTCAAATTTTACCTATCTACGCTAGGTAACCATTTTTCAATTCTATTTTTCAATTCTATTTTATTTTTAGTCGTTTGTGATTAATACTTCACACACAATTATTTATTTTTTTATTGTACATTTTCAAAATAGCTTATGTTTTTGAATAAACAATGATATATTGTCGCAATGACAAATTGGAATTCACATTCAATAGATTTAATTTGTTTAATATAATCATGGTGACAAATATTACTTAACTTTGAAGGCCACGATACCTGATAAAGTCATCCTTGCATATCATCACGTGCAATCAACGCAATTATATACGCGCAGAACATCGTTCGGAACGCGTATATTTAAATTCTGTTGCGTTTGAAATAATGCAACCATAAGTGTAAATGTGTTCGTTCCCACAAAGATCTATTGTGTATTATGAGCGCGCATACAAGTAAGACAAGAGAATATAAATTAGAAAAATGGTACAAAAGTGTTAATTACAAAACCTTTATTGTCACGGTATTATCTTATTAAAATACGAGGTCCCAAAATTTAACTGCGATAAGTCGTAAATTAGATAAACATCTGGAGATAATCACAAAATAAATGTTATATTTAAATAATTTATCTCGCGACGTCGAGTTGATCTTAACAGAGCAACACATTAAACGCATCGTATTCTAATGCGGCTACTGATTAATTTTCTATGCAATATTCTCTACCGCATTCTTTCGAGCTTCCTATACGAGATCACAGTGTAAAATAACAATTAGTTTTTTTCTACGCATCAAGATATATAAATTTATAGTATGTAAATTCTATACGATTTACCAATTACTATCATTCTCGCGCAAGTTAAATCACATAACATGTTATTCTTATGTATCAATTCCTCATTTAACTTTTTAACTAGTTACTAACTAGTTATTAGTTACGTGATAATTTATTATTCATATTATTTCTATTTTAACGTGTACTTGTCTACATTTTTTTGTTAAAAAAGTTACAGCTGACATTTTGTACAATTCGAGTCTACACTACGTGCTTTATTCGAATGTCAATCATCGTTTTGTTACTGGACAATCTATTGACAAAATAGAATTTAATTGAACAAAATTGTATAACATGACTGTCATTTCGACTATCGTTTCAGTACTTTTTAATGCGTCATATTGACGATCGATCGTTATCTACATGTGTATTGAAGAGAATCCAATTACGGATTGCAATTATGAATAATAAATAAAATTGTCTACGATATTTTTGTAATAATAAATCTGAATACAAATACGAACAATCTGTGTCGGTTCTTTAAATTTTTTTACATTTCTTAAGTTCAAAATTTGCATTATTAAAATTTCACATCAATTCTGACATTCTAATACAAAATTATTTTTTTATCGCAAATATTGCTTGATTCTTTTTCTACCTTTCGGGCTCTATCTTGGACAAGGAGACTTTACAGCTATTTACGATCCTGTTTCCGATACCCTCAACCCTCATTCATGTAGTTGTGTTTACTCACGCAGAAGCTCATGCACATTTACGCACCTGCACATTCATCCGCACCTGTACGTATACAGCAACGTGTAATGTGAATGTGCGACCTTGTGAGCGCAACAGGCGTCACTTCACGACTACATCTCTACGACATAGAGACAGTGTATGACGGTTAAGTCCCCTACTTTAACGGCAACGGCCACTTTTTACGACAGTACCGTACTAGCAAAACTTGGAGTCCCCAAATTTATATACAAATTAAAAAATATTAAGTTATAATTTTAACTTAAAAATTCACAACCTAATTTAATCATAACATTTAATTAAATATTAAATATATCAAGAGCAAAATGATATCAATAATTGCATATACTTTGTATGAAGAAATAAGCAACAAATATTTTTTTAAAAGGGGAAATTTGTGTTATAACTCAAACATAATGTACGCGAGAGAGCTACATTTGTTTTTCCTAGCAAATATCTCACGCGCATCGTCTGCCTCCCTATAAATTCCAATGCCGACCGAGTGCCCATGTCGGAAGGTGCCTCGTCAACGATCCGCCACTGTAAACCGGCCACGCTGGTCTCTCTTATAAAGGGAACCCACGCGAAAGCAAGCTGCATACCACGGCGGCGCGTCGCGCGCAAACGGAGCCGACACGACTGTCCAACGACCGTATAGCAACGAACGATCGCACGCGCGCAATCGCCCATACGGAGCGGCCATTCATGGGGTCCCACGTATCTCGTTTGATGACGACCGTTCGAACGCCCGATACGTCTCGCCGCGATGCGCGGTGAATCGCCCTGCGAACGCGTTTACACGGGCGACGGCGTGCGCGGTGAAAGCCCTCGGTGAATTACCTCCTGGCGATCGGCGGAGTTGGTGGTGCGTGTACGCGCGCGTTCGATCGCTCTCGGCGTGACCGTGGCATCGACGGGCGTCTGACACCGTTGGCGATCGACGGGAAGATCCGCGCCGAGGATCCCTGCAGTCGCAGACCAGACGTGGATCTACCAGACGCGGACCGTTGCTGCTGCTCGTTGGTCGACAACAATCCTCTTCCTGCTTCCAGCTCTCGAGAGATCTCGAGGCGGTTTGCGGCAATTTGCACCGAATCGCTATTATGGTACGTGCAAGTTTTGCTCCTCGCGGCTACGTGCAATTTTACGCAAGTCGCATCGTCGGTTTACAAATAGCCGCGACATTACTGTCGCATATCGCGCGGGACCAAGCTACCTGACGTGTCATCCGAGTCGGTGCACCGTAATTCTCGTTGCAATTCGAAACCGCACACGCTCGCGTCAAATTGTATACACGGAATATGACATAACGGATCATTTCGGAATGTAATAAAGAAACGCCGATTAAACGGCTAAAGAGAGGTCAAGTAAAAATAAACAAACTAAAAATATTCATTTCCGCTGTCATACGTTTACCGTCTCGCCGCTCCGACGCGAAGATTATGCTCCAAGAGCGTTCGAATGATGCGATTAATAAAGCGAAATTTTATTCAATTTATAAATGACACGCAGACGGGTACCGTAAGAAAATGGAGATTATTCGCCTTTGTTTTTTTTTTTTTTCGCACTCCGGATGACACACCGAGCATTAAAGTCTCTATTAAGAGGACGGGTGTCTCTCTATCGTATTAGTCTCGTCAATTCTCCACGGTTAATGACGTGATAATGGAGGTTCGTGCCTGCAGGTCTCGGCATTAAACACAATTTTCCTCGCGGCATTCCGCGGTCGCCGCGTAGCGGTCGCGCGATCGCTCCGGATCGATCGACGGCGCGACCGGCGTGATTATGGAAGATTTTTTTTTATTTCTCATTGGAGAAAGTCCGATCGCGCGTTAAACTCGTTTCTTCTCGATGTGCTCTCGAATGTCCCTTCTCTCGCACGCGGCTTTATCGCGCCTGGGGCGAAAGGGTCGGGCCGATTGAAAACAGCTGATAATCACCTGTTATTGTTGGCGATAGAAGCATTGTGTAGTCGAATAGGAAGAGAAAGCACGCTGCTTTACGATCGCAGGAATTTACGGTCACATATTACGATCGACAGATTCGGCGATCGAAAGGCGAAAGAATCGCCCGGGGCATGGCGATGTTGATCCTCTCTCGTTATAAACATTTTGTAAACGTATGTCAATCTGTAAATTATTTAGTAAAATAATTTGAAGTACTTTCTCTTCTTGTATTTTCTATGGAATAATTTTCGAGAAATTGTTCTCTTATAAAAAGATAAACGTAGCTGATGAAACGTAGTTAAATTTGAAGCAATTTAAAAACGGGACTGTTATATCAACGTTTTAATAGCCGTCATTGTACTACCTTCAAGATAATGACAATGAAAATGGAAGATCTCTTGTTATCAAAGGTATTTCTCTGCGGAAATTCTTGTATCGCGGCAAACAATGTCGCGCCGTTTCGAGAATCTCGCGTCCCAGCCGCGTGAACAACCGCGAGGCAAGCATGTGTGACGCCGTATATCATATACGCGTATTAATAGCGCACCTTTAGCGTGTGCGCTTGTATGTACTATATAGCTAGCTCATAGCAAAGTCGGCTCACGATAGAATTTTGCAGCGTTCGCGGACGAGCCTGTGGTAATCAACCGTTATCTAAACGATCGCTCATTCGCCGATAAGGCTATAATTGGGATTTCGAGAGGACAATTGTGAAGGAGCATGGCGCTGGCCAAGATCAGGAATTTCATCGACAGCAGCCTGAAGACGGTGTCCACGCCGTTGGATCGCACGGTGAATTTGGAGCCGGAAATCGGCATCAAGATCGTGCACTCGCCGAACGACAAGACACTGAACGTCACAGTCCTCGGCGCCAGACACTTGCCACAGAACTTCGGCTTCACGAGAGTCAATAGCTACGTCGTGAAGGTAAACATAAGACGTCGAGACTATGGATCGATCGCATTTGAGCAAACAGAAGGCGCCGTACGCTTCATGAACGGCTCGTACTTCCGACGCACATTTAACGGCGAACGTGTCCATTTAAATCTATACAGAATGGAACACAATCGTTTTACTTTTATTTTTCTTTCTTCGTATACATAATTGTTTCGATTTCGTTTGCACTGATAAAATACGATACGAGATAATATACGAGGTAATCACGTCGTTCGATAAATGTGCGCCGGATGCCAACACACTTCTGTACAAACTGCAAGATCGCGCTTCGCTACGCTTCGCTGTACGCGAGCCTGATATTACGCGTAAGTCAGAGACGCTCGCAGCACTCTTGGGTGTTATCTACGATTACGTAATGCTATATGAGTAACGCATTATAGAAGTCCGGCATTGACTGTAGTATTTTATTGACTGGCGAGAAAAATGGTCTCTACAACTTCCCCCGCTTGTCGCGTGCGAATAGGACAACATATATGAACATTTGTATATGTGCGTGTAAGTGTGCACCACAAATCGATTTAACGCTTCAATATATTTTGGGATATTTTGGGAACACGCGGTGTACACACGAATCATTAATGAAATATCTGTTGCCAGAGTGACGGTCATAAATATTTCCAACTTGATTGCATTATTATACTAAAAGATAATTCAGTCGTAAATAAAATATGAATTTTCTTTTTGTACCGTTGGAATGTATGAATTAATTAGTTAACGAAATGTATCAATTAACTGGAAGTATATTTTATAATTCAAAGAGTTTTTCAGAAACCTTTATTTTCGCGGCAAAGGAGACGCAAATCAAAGTACATTAATTTCTTCAAATTTATTGCTTGTGTATTTGATTTTTTATTCTTGTTCCTATATATTTTTTCACTTTGACACTTTGCAATAAATCGCAAGTGAGCTTAGTTTTATTATCAGATATTGAAGAATCGAAATCTGATGATGCTAATTTTTTAGGTGAAGATGATTCCTGGAAAGGACAAATTTGAAACCACCTCGAGAAATGAATCCTGGCCGCAGTGGAACGAGGAATTTGTTTTTCCCTTGCGCAAGGAAATTAAGCAAAAGTTTGGCAAATCGAAAGTCGTGGAGGAGGAAGTTAACGGATCTAGATTTATCGTCGCGACTCTTTACGCAATTCTTGAGGACAAGCCTTTGATAGCAACTGAAAAGAAGGATTCGGATAAAACGTCGCCTACTAAAGAGTCACCGAAAAAGGGTGGGAAAAAGAAGGAAGGCCAAAGTAGCTCTGCCGATCAAGACTCCACGAAGAACAAACTCCTCAGTCAGTTCTTTGGTAAGAATTCTGACAAACTCGCGGAGCCTACTGACAAAGTCGCAGAGAGAAGAGCCTATGATAAGAGACGAACTATTGGTGCGACGACAGTTCCACTTGATCCGAAAAATTTCGTTTGCAAACCGCCAAAAGCGAAGCATGCCAGTGACGTGTCCACAGGTGACCTGTGGAAACCACTACGACCAATCACCAGTGGTATCTCAGGTGCCGAGGAACGAGTAAGTTTTTATCGCTTTATTCTAATAATCACACTACGCTCGCAAAAGCCACACAGTTATGCCATTTCTAAATGAAAAAGAATTAAATACACTATTCGTGATATTCATGCAGATTTAGGCCCATATTCAGAACGCGCTTTTTTTCGTTGTTTTTATCGCATTTATTAGACGTAAAACAAAGACAGATTGATAAAAAAAAATGCAGGCCTTAATCTTAATTTTTAATATACATATTCGCAATTTTCATGTAACTACACACACTACTTTTAATGAAAAAAATTTTCTTAAAGGTATATAGATGTCATTTTTTTATGATAAAATTCTAATCATACAGTTAACTATAATTATAATGTTTTTTCTTCGTTTTTCAATTCTTTGAAAATAGCTGTGGTGTTATCTTATGTGTGTATATTAAATAAGAAAATGAAGAAACTAAAAAATGTAGATATGTGTTTTTCTGTAAATATTTCTCTCAATGACATACGTCGCTGTACATTTATTAATTTTGCTATTAAAACACGAAACAATAATCTTTCAGAAAGAGAACAAAAAGGGACAAGTCGAATTGTCATTATGTCTCTCGAAGGGCGAGAAAGATGAAGACGTAGGCGGCCTACTAATATTGTCTCTAAATCGTCTGAGATGTTCACTTCAAACGATGCATGAGCACGAGAATCTTAAAGGGCAAATGTATTTGAAGATGTCAGTTGTCGACAGTGGTCGAATAACACATTTCTGGAAGAGCGATCGATTTGCACCAACGGTGTCTATGAAATTCTCACCGGAGGCGGCGAGAGTCGTCGCTGACAATCCGTACAAAGGGGCGCTCAGCAACGTGAGCTTCGTTGTAAAATTCGTCTCAAAAAATAAAATAGGTAAGCAACGAAAGTTTCATCTTTAAAAAATACAAAATATGTATAATTGCATTGTTCTTATAATTACACAATTATTTAGGCAAGAAGACTCCCGTGGGTCATTTTGTGATCGGACCTGACGTTGGTGGAGCCTATGGCGAGCAATGGAAACAAGCTTTAGCGAAACCGGGGCAACAAATAACGAAGTGGCAGGCGTTTGAATAAAAATAAGACGCGCGATGAGTTGGTAACTTATTCAACATTACGAAAACCGCACAGCTGTTGAAAAGCGTATTTTCCTCTTATCTAGACACCGCAGCAAAAATGAGACACGCTATATGCGCGTGTAAGCCATAAATATTTAAGACACCGATCGATAAGGCTATTCCAAAGAATACCATAGGAACGTATGCGAATGCAAACGTTTAAGTGAATCTTTTCTGCTGCATACGCTAACGTCCACGATCTGCTGCTGATCTTACATGATAAAATCATTACGTGACCTCGTAAGAGGCAATTGTTTTTAATGCATGAATCCAGTTGCAATTCTCAATCGCACGTGGTGTGTGGTATTCTGTAAATACAAAAACCTTTGCCAATTTTAACCGTCCTTGATTCCACGATGAAGAGAACTTATTGTTTCTGTTTCGACTCCGAATTAATGTAACCGTCCGTGTACGTAAAATAAGAACTATTGTGTAAGCATATATGTAAAATATATTAAACGGATAATTGTAATAAGTGTAACACATATCATATTTCGTAAAATCGCGAGAACAAGCTCGCCATGTTGCTCTAATATTGATATTTTGTTTCGACACAGATAACGTAACATAATTTTGAATTAAGATATATATAGTTGTTTAGCTCATATACATAGTTGTTACAAAAATGTGTCGTTCAAGACGATATACCCTTCAAATAATGACAAATTTGACTAGTTTTATACGTATGTACGTTAAATGCTCATTTTTATCACGAAACGAATCAAGCGGCGACCAATATTTTGATATTAACAAATGATTATTTTCAATTAACACGTTGTAATACATCGAAATGTTTTCTCTATCAATATTATTTATATGTTTATTAACGTTAATTATTTGAAATCAATATTAAGATAGCCACAAAAACTACAAAACGTAATTATAAAATTGCACTACATCCCTTTAAGTATTAATTAGTATTAACTTTTTCAAATTAGTATTAATTTTTTCTAACAGCTCAAATAAGAATGCCACAAAAAGAAATCGTTAAAACTTCAAGTATTTACAAAATGATGTAATATCAGTTAAAATATTTATTATAACTTTCTATAATTGTTTTAATAATGTAAATTTTTTAACGCTATTTTAAGGAATATTTGTATGTTTGTAGCTGCTGACACACCAAAAAATATACATACATTTAGTTAAAAATAATATTTTTATTTACTTATGTATTGTATTTAAAAGAGAAAATAACTTTATTTATAAATATATCTTATATTATAAACAATTCTATTTTTCTCTTGCAACACATAGAAAACTCGATAAGTATTTTGAGGTTTTATATTTGTTAAGACAATATCTAATTTCCAATTTAGAAATCATTTTATTGTCTGTACTTCATACAATTACCTAACAATATGATATTAAATTTTGAGCACGATATATCGAACGATATTGTATTTTATATGAATAAAATATATGGGCGATACGCAATGTTACAAATCATGCTTTGTTTATGTTGTACGGCAGTAAAAAGCTAAATATTACTTAAAAAGAAGTATGTAAAAGTATGTACAAAAATAGTAAGAAGATGGCAAAATGCCATTAAAACTAAATTAATCGCGTGATTAATCTGGACGGTTTTAACAGTCTTATCCGTAATATCTAGGGTTAATAATAATAATCGACTAATTTGATAGATTAGTAAGAATTCTCAGAATTTGTACTATAGTAATATTAAAATGGAAAAAATAGTACATTTTTTATATAGCAATAAAAATATATTTCTATAAAATATGTAATTTATTGATAAAATGCAGCTTAAGCCAAGGTAAATTACTGACTTACTGGAAGTTATATTCCTTCTTATAAATATTAAGAATTTCCATCATTGTGACATTTAAAAATAGATATAAAAAGGCACTCCATTGCGTAAAAAATTATAAAAATTACAAAATTGCATTGTAAAAACTACAATATCTATACATATTTGATTGTTGGAGATTGCATCTTCCCTGATGTTCGATGTGTAAGATGAGAAGAGTATTGAGTAAGTACAAGTGAATCTTGGACCGTAAAGATAGTTACTGAAATCTAAATTATCCAGTGAATCAGATCTGTTAAGAATCTTTGGCTAGACTTTTTTTTTAAACGACGAATACGTATCGAACGGTAGTTATCAGGCCGATTAATAAGAGATGCCAGTTTGCATATTCATAAGGTGCCGAGTTACAACCGTCTTTGCTATTGCATGTACAGTATTCCATAAATATATTATATGTTCCAGTTCGCATTAAGCAGAATCGCTCGTCGCCCATAATCCCTGGCTCGCCCATGTAAGCGCAGCTACGAAAATATCTCCATTCCCCATTAACTGTAAGTGAAAAATGCAAAAATGCAAAAAATAAAATCGACAGACAACAGATTTGTACTTCTGCATGTTAGCCATGTGTGGAACTGCATAATGTTATTACAAGTAAATAACCTTTTTGACGAATTTTACGACACATCGTCGGTCTTACACCTGGTAAATGCTCCAAGTCGGGTTCTTGTTTACAGTCTGTAATAGGGACTGTGGAATTGTCAAACGGATCCGCGCATTTCGGATCCGAATCTGACCTGCATACCCAACATTTAATAGAAAGACCTAAAAAAAGTACTTAAATTGATACAACATAATTTGAAACTTCCCCACTACCAATTACAAGTGTACGCTTTATTCTCGATTGTTTAAATGCTTATTTAAAACCATCTGATTCACTTGTTTCTACCAAATTGGAGGTTAGGAATATGTTTGTGAAATAAAATTCTTATCGCAGTTGCATGCAAATCCCTAGGAAAATTAAATACGATACACACACCCGCACGAAGTATTGATGATCTCGATTATAAAGGAGGTTACTTGAAGGTTAGTATCAAAATATTAATTTAAGCACTTAAATATTTTTTTGACTTAATATACCTTGTTGGATGCAGCAAAGGAAGAGTAACGTTGTTACAAGAAAAGAAAAGCGAATCTCAATGGCCATTTCGGAAAAAACGTGAGGAACCTTTTAGCTTTTTGCTTTGCGAAAATTCCTCACGATAGAGAGAGATTCGATCTTCAAATACTCTTTATATATTCTATATGTCCACGCCTATAATTGACACAACTGACCGCGCGCCGCGCTAGACCTCCAGTTATACTGGGTGACTCAGAAATAAGTGTATCGGAGCAAATTGCTCATTAAAGGAACCTCAGACAATAAGCATTTATGGCGAACAGGCTAATGTTATCAAACAGTGACGGGCAATTACTGTAGAATTAACGATATAAAAAAGTAACATAAGTAATCATGCAAGCGCAAACTTTTTTACAAAAAAATATAGAGAAGCATTCTTTTAGTACAAAATAAAATTTTGGAGATTAGAAGTGTATTGAAACGAGTCTATACATTCATATTCATAATTGTTAAATTATCACAATTAACCGCGTAATGCACTCTGACCCCACTGGTTATAAAGGGTGTTTTATTATTAAATAATTCTACGTAAATTTATTTTTATTATCGACACTTCGATTATATTTCAACGAATAAGATATCAAAAAAAGGCATTTGACATGAAAAATATTAGGGGACGTACTAAAGTTTTGAAAAATCGAAATAGATTTTATATTGTAGACAAACTCTCTCGATATATCACACTTTTCGTGTATACGTTACTGAGAAGTTCGGATATACTCGGGTTCTTCGGAGTTACGTCACGCGTGACTCGAGTTAACCGCGCCCGACAGATGTGGTGTTCCTTGTCACAGTGTCAGGGTATATAGTCACATGCATATTTACAAAAGAAGTGAAATTATTTTAAAGTGGTAAATCCAATGTAGAGAATGCAAGACAGAAAACAAAGTGATTTGATGCGTCTTCAAATGGTTATAAAAAGAAAAGGAAAATTAAGTTATTTTAAAAAATAAGGCAACTTTAGAAATTGACTCATATTGCTTAAAATTATATTCAAATGAAATTGTGAATTCAGATGTGTAAAAAAATATTTTAATAATCCTCACATTAATCAATTTACTTCAAAATTCACTTTTTTCTATTAGAGAGTTTAAAGTTATAATACCAAATATCCTATAATAAAACACATTGTGATGCAGAACAAATATATAAATATATACAGATATTACGTTACGTTATACAACGTGTGCACGTGCGACCTGTTAGAAAATAAACTGATCATCAATCAATTGTCTTTGATCATCTACGAGTTTTTATCAGGCAAGCGCGGTATTAGCATATAAAACGCACGGTTCAATACGATTTCTACGCAATCAAGTTATAAAAAAAATCATGTCTATAGGAAAACAAGACACTACAGTTACAACATTATGTTTACTGCATTACTCAAGATTCAAAGTCTATTCGTGAAAAATATCTAATCTTTCCCTTCTAGCCAACGCGATCGCGTTCAGAGATCTGCATCATGAAATTTCGAACCGACTGGCGATGCGTCAAGCGGGCTGCCCAGACCCACGTCCAGCATCCTCCAGCTATCTGTATCAGTCTGAGAGAAGGGGACGATCTAAGACCCCACGGATCTCGTAGCCCGCAGCGAGCGGAATCGGGCTCGCTTTCGCGGGTGGTCCGCGCCGACAGTCCGACGTCGTCCGCTCCGCGCGCTCAGCTCCGTTCCGGGGGAAACATTTGAATGCTATAAATAAATATAAATAAATTGATTTGCCGGCATTAGCATAAGTAGCGAGGAGGAGACGACTTCGACATCGGTGCCTTGCCGCCCGCGTGCGCGTCTCTCTTCCTCAGCTTACTCCGTTCCGTTCTCGCGCAAGTCGTCGTGCCGGCCGGACGTTGATTTATACCGGTGTCCCTTCGGTTTCTGCGGCATTCACCGTCGACTCTTCTTCCCTTTAACTTAAAAGGGCACTGGACTATGGCGTTCGGACGCGCAGACGACCGTCTTCTTTAGTCTCGAGCTCGTGGGAATTAATTTGAAAGCGGCTCTTTATATATTGCAATATGTCAATAGTATATTTTCGTCACTATTGGATTCCAAATTTGCAGAACACATGCATCAAACTTAAATAATACTTTAATAATTACTTAAAAAATAGACTAAAAGTGAGAGCACAGAGTTTTGTGTAATGCATAAGAAAATCAATCAATTAGAATCGCCTATTTTCCTCCCCAGGATAAAATACAGACCTCTTTGGTTTATTCTGTTATGCGTTATTCAAAAGTCTATGCTCCTATCCTATGAATTCTGAAAATAATCAATGTTTAATTAATTTTTCAAAGGATTAAAAACCGACAGATTTCAAGATGTAAACTCTAAAAAGTTTTTCTTCAGCCCTCCCTTATTGATTTTAAAGATGAAATGTTATGTGCATAGTAAGATGTATTACAGGAATTAAAAACCATGAAAGAATGTGTTTAATTTAAGTTTTAGACATTCATGTTTCTCTTTTGTGTAAATTTCCAACAAATAACCAAAAATAATCGCGGGCAAATGAAAACGTAATTGATCAATTATATTAAAACTTATACGGTTTTTGTGCTTTGCAAAAATTTTGCGCTTTGATGCTTTTATTTAACAGCTACGATGATGATTATTTTTTTTCCTCGATATCTCACACTGAGAAAAAAAGCAATTCAACAAAAATTTTTTTGTTGCGGGCTGTCAACTAAAGATATACTCAATACAGTAATATAAATACATAGTTCAATCAATATCGTATTTGTATTAATAGCGAATATTATTATATTGAGTATATCTTTTGTTGACAGCCCGCAACAAAACGTTTTGTTGAATCAATTACTTTTTTCTCAGTGCAAGAATCAATATTAGCTGTTAAATTAGCAAAAACTTATGATCCTTAAATATTACGTATGACAAACGATTATAATGCTTCCTTGTAAAAAGCAATTTTCTGTGTAAATGTTTTTACACAGAACTCATATTTCTTTCGTTAATGTACAATCTACGTAACTAACGACACATTTATAGTTGTCAATACTCCATATCAAGTTATCCTTCGTCACAGTCATCTTTTCAACTACTTCCGATAGTCACTTTCTTTTGTCATCGGCAAAATAAGATTTATGTGACGACATTTGTTTTGGACCGTCATGCTTTCGTGTTTCGAAAGTCACAGCTGTCTCTCTCCGCCGAACGATCGTTCGGGCGAAGAATGTGAAGAAATGTGTCCTTCGATGGATGTTTTGAGCAAAAGTATTGCAAATGTATGCGTCACGACATAATATTACAATATGTAACGATGTTCTTTTCATACTTCGAGATTCGCTATTAGGCGGGCAGGCGGATGATATTCTCGACAAAATAGTCGCGACAACTCAATACGTATCGACGTTTTACATAAACGCAAACGGAGCCAGAGTTTCAGGTTTCTTCCTGGGCGATGTCACGCGATCTAGTCATGTATATCTATATCTCGGGGCGAGGACCGGATATCGTCGAGGGCGAGTTCGTGGTCAGAGACACGAAACGCTTCATTCACGATACCGTGCCCGACCCAAGGTACTCGTACTGACGATACTCCGTTGTGTCACGATCTTGCGACGTTGTTTCGAGCAAAATGTGGTCGAAAAGGATTCTCGACGTAATCGTCGTAGAATACTCCAAATATTCCGACTCTCTGAATATTCTAACAAGTGTTCTACGATTGTCTATAGATGCAACTTATTTATCGAGAAACCATATTCCGCAAATATCATATGGTTCACAGATGATTTTCAAATGCAGGGTCACCCACTCATATATACATTCATTCGACTTCCATACAACGGTATTGTATTAACACTCAAGGAGCAGGAGTTGAAAGGCATGCATGGACAAGATTCTAAATAAGATCTTGACTGATGTAAAACTACACCGGAGTGCCTAAGATAATAGCAGACCTCAAGATAATGCATATTTCCAGATAATGCCTAATGGTTTTTAATATTTAACATCCTGATTGACATATTTTCCAGAAGACCTAACACCCTTTTGATTATTCTGCTGATATGAGAAAATTTTCACGGTACACGTGGACACACTATAAAATATATTGACTCTCTCCTCAGCGAGAATGGGGATCTTGTAGCGCCAAAGTTGCTCGCAAAGCAAAATTTTATGATCGGCATTGCGCGCGCGCAATTCGACTATTACTTGAGAATGTTTCGGTCACGGGAAACTTATGGTTGTATTTAAGGTTTATGAAATTCATTTGGAACACAGAAAAGATTCTTTAAGAATCTGTTTGTAAAATATTAAGAGAATCGCATCTTTTTCTCCGACATTCACGAAGTTACACAATCTTGAGTATCTTTGCCGCCTCCACTTTTTATTCTTCATGCTTTTTGTCGAATTGAGGAGCACCGGTTTCGAGAGCAACCGTTATTCTCTACTGTGACCAGAAGCATCGCGAATTCTGATTTGATACATAAAAATATGCGGAACATTATTAAACGATAACATCATTGAATATCACATTGAATACACAAATCAGACAAAAGAGGCTTTAAGATTTAGTCTACAGATCTCTGTTTCGAAAATCTGCTGACGCATTAAAACGTCTTCTATTTTGTGGATGAAGATTGGACCAAATTAGTCACAACAACACGTGAAACAGTGAGGAGACGTGATGAAGATGACGAAGCTCTGTTATCTGTCGTCGACAGGTCGGGACTGTTTTTTTTTCTTTTTTTCGGAAGGATCGCCTTATGTTAGACGTGTCAGCAACTTATTTCTGAAGCTTGTCGAGAGGCATTCACGATAAATGGCATCGTAAATACCTGAGAAACGAGACGAGGCAGACAAGGTTTAAAGTAAATTGAGATCATGGGAACTTTAAGTGCATTAATGCATTTTCTGGTTTTACTTTCATTAATAAACTGATTTGAAAATGTTTCAACATCTCTGTTCATTTCAATAATATGTTATCCGAACGATATAAACTTGAAGAACAATTTTAAAAAATACACAACGACAGGCAACAATATAATTACGATTATCATTCAACGTAACTATTTTCATCAAAAATTGGTTTCTACTCGTGATTAGAGATTGGTTGTCAATCAATATCATTACGCATACGCGTAATTCGAGAATTTATTCCCTCGAGGCGACATTATCGAATAGGCAGACATTGTCACGAAACTCACGATCCGGCGATAATGACAGGCGCGTACTTTAATCGCTTTTCGCGCACTGCAGAAAGTAGTTAATTTCCGTTATTGCGAGCACGTCGTGATGTCGACGTGAAATCGTTATATACGGCGCGAGATGGACACGAGCAATTTTGATCAATGTAACAGTTTCCTCAAACGAGCGGAACGCCTCCGACCTGCTCTTGCGAGCGCGAGCGTATCGTTTACGTGAGTCAGTCTCGCTTAGGTTGAAAAGAGGTCCTCGTTTCGGGAACGAAATCACCGGCCTGAAGAGCGGGCATGCTTCTTGCTTATTTTTCCCTCAAAAACAGCCAATTTCGTGTAATCTTCTTGCGAGAGCGGGGCGTGGCTCAGACCACAGGGATACTTTGGTAGGCAACTACGACGTGTGTCATTAACCGAATCCTTCAACTGACCGTGGATCAGTCTTCGCTTCCCCCTTTTCGAAGTTGAATGAATAAGTTTAGAATTACGAAGGTGCGGTCCTCCTGGACTGACCGTCAGTTAATGATACGCATAGCAAATAATCCATAGACGCCCAATATTATTGCGCAATGTTTGAACGTTGCACATTACTGAGATCGGCAGAAGGCTACACCGAGTATTCAATTGTTTAGATGATATTTTTCTCCCGTTTCATATATCTTTCTTATTGTCATTTCGCACAAAAGACTCCATGACCTACATGTGTGTGCGTGCGCACAGTAGTGCTAAAGCATTAAAAAAGATCATGTGGAGGCGTAATTTGAAGACTCAAACATCTCACATAAAAATCCTTCTCATCTGTAACGCATACGTCGTATATACTCCAACGTCTTAATTGAACAAGAAATCGCCAGGCATCTCCATCTGCGCGATTCAAGCGCGCAAAAACGTAACAACCGGGATGCAGGCGTAAGAGCATTTTAGTACCGCGCTATTAACCGGCTAATCTATTTCAAAATTAATGTCGGAAAAGAGCAGATATTATCTCGCGGTGAGACCAGTCTGGCCGGTCGGCGAGAGCTCACTCTCCCTCTCTCTCTCTCTCTCACCGTTTGCCGAATGGTGATAAACATCGCGTTGATACGAATCCATCTTCGCGCGGGCGTAATCAATTGTAAACGCGTCTTCGATAGTATTCCCTAAGAGGTAGAGGCCTCATCTGCTGACATTACCGTCGTCCCACCGCTGCCCGTCTGTACCCGCCGCAGAATCACCCTCCACTTCCGCCTGGCTTAGCAGCCACTCCTCTCAGCAGCCTCCGTTGATACTTCCTCTCGCGCGCGTGTATCTCGTCAGTCGGCCTGGAGCCACGTGCGTGTGCTCGCTCGAGCGGCTCCCGCACGAGCACGACATATCGGACAGTGTGTCATTTTCGCGTCGATGAATCGCGCGATCGAGCCAACAGATGAACGTCTTCGCGCGGAAGTTACCAGTGTAGAAAAACGATTGCATTTTTCCGAGTCATTCGTCTTCATTAACGAAAATCGATTGATGAAAAGACCGGCTGAAGAGAATCCAGCTGCTAATGGGCTTAAAGGGATATCAGTCGACTGACGATGAACGCGAGATAAAATAAACGAAGTGGCCGAAGAACTACTAGCGGAAAAAGTTGAAGCGTAAATGAAAAGCAGCTCTAATTTATTCGTGTCAAGATACTGAAGCTACTGTAACGCAAGATATTAAATTATTCCACCTTTATCGAGAAACAAGTGTGACAAGATACTAATGGGTGTAGAATGCACATTCGTATTCAACGAATCCGAAATCCAGTGGCTTACGAAGAATGTAATCGCGCATCAAATGCCAACTCAAGGAAGCACCGAAATATCTCATCACGAGTTGATCGATCAAGCATACCGAGACGCGGCATGATTCGCCGCCAATACCGACGGGCGAGAGAGTGGCTTCGGGGAAGAACAAAGATATCACCGCGAGCTGAGAGCGACTAGGTAGGCTCTCAAAGGTGAAGACAGACGGTTGGAAGTCGGGAGAACTAAAAATATCAGCCGGTTCCGCGGTCGGCCGGGCGGTGTGTGCGCGCCCGCCACGTTGTATTCCACACACTGGACAATTTTACCGGCTGGAGAGGTTGAGCGATAGCTATAGTCCATGAGACAAGGATCGTCTTTAATCTCGCGAACGGCGATTCGCGGTAAACGACCACGATCCGGCACGATCGTTGTTTCCGCAACGAGCCCGCCGACAGATCGGACATTCACACGGAACGCGATCCCGTCGCGTCTTCACGTGTAATTTACATTACGGACTACGTCTACTCTCCGTCTGGCACCACTATTACTCCTCGTCGTCGCCGTCGTCTGCTATTTGCTGCACATCAAAGATAACGTCAGAAATAACAGGTATAGCTATTAGAATTGAAACGCCAAGGCAGAGGCTATTGGTGTCTACGTTCGGTCGACCTTGATGCATCAATGAACTTCTTCGCGACTTCGAGCTATTTATTCCTTCGGGCATGTTGAAGCACCCGGGGTAAGATCTCCCCCCGGGTTGGTGCACGTTATTTAGGGACTCGAGGTATATACCAGTGAAGTTTCTCCAAAGGGTAGAGACGTCAAGTAGGATCTTTTGATCTTATAACGATTTACGCGCGCGACTGGAACGTCAAACAGTTTTCGTTGAATACAAACTAGTTAAAATGCATGAAATGTGTATTTTTTTACACATCGCTCGTTTCTGGCTTGAACGCCGACTGAAAGAAATATAAATCGTACTACATTATAGGAATCTTCGCGGCACGTGTAAAATACACATGAAATATTATTATAGAATCATCGCTAAAGTTCTATTTATAATTAAATGCATATCACAAACTTTTTGCTCGTATAAAAAAAAATGCTTTTTCAAGTTTCCCACTTTTCACATAAAATTAATGTAATCCGATAAATTTGAGCAATTGCTTTAACAAATGCAATCGTAGAGATATTCTTCTGAATAGCTTATGAAAAAGCAACCCATAGCTTCCTCCATAATTTAACGTTTCTTACGCTGTTGATTCGACTATTAATTTGTCTAATCAAAAGATTTTAAATGAGACTCTAAATGAGATCTACATCTATATTTCAGATCGAGTTCGGACTTAGGACGCAGTGTCAAGGCCAAGAGCCCATCATATCCCGCGACGGATTCGACGAACGTCGTGGTGCTTGTCGTCGGAGAATCGAGCCCCGGAGTCCTCCCGGGCTCACCGACGGTATTTCACGACGCGGTTGTTTGAAATTCTTCGCGTTGAGTCGCGTCCGTATTTATAGATCCGCGTGTGGCGGTGCGTAGGGCCGCATACGCCCGAGTGCGCGGCACACGTACGCTAGCCCCGTCGTCCTCCGTCCTCAGGGTGGGTGGATAGGTAGGTAGGTAAGTAGGTAGGTATATGTAGAATAACCGTCGAGCCACGTCGGACCTCACGTTTGCAGGAAGCGAGCGGCAGCACGTCGCGATCATGACGCGATGCGTCCGCGACGGGAGCACCACCGGTCTGCCTCGCCGACGAATGCGTCCCCGTCGCCGTCGAACCGTCTGCGCCCGTCGCCCTGCTGGCTGCGATCCACCGATTCACTTCCGGGCATGATCGCCGACGACACCGCCACGATCTTCCGGATCCTCGTCGTCCTGCTCACCCTCGGTTGCGCGGTCACCGCCAACAGTCCGGTAAGTGTCTCGTGTACGTCAACGGTATCAATAAAAAAATATTGCCAAATTGTAATTCTTCAGATTTCTAGTTTTCATCTTGAATTATTGTTCATTAGTTGCAACAAGAATAAAATGTAAAAAAAAAACAATAGATTAGAGTTATCCATATTATTCTTTTAAATCGTTCGTATATATAATATTTGGAAGATAATTGTAATTGAAAAAATATAACTGCAATATTATTTATTGATGCTATCAGTATGCCACTTTATCTCACTACACTCTTGTATTTTATCGTCAGTAATGTATCAATAAATATTAAATTAAAATGATATTCAAGTTGAGCAGAGTGAGGAAAATTTCAAGTTGAAATCTTGCAAGAAAAAAGATTATCGTTGATAGCAAAAACATAAAACAAGCCGTAACGCAATTTCTGTTAATTCTTGAATTTGAAATCGATTATATGTTATATTAATTACTTGAATATATATTTTTGCGAAAGTTAGAAGCTGCGTGGAACCGCATCGTTAACTGAAAAGATTCTAACGACTACTAACTGCAGCGCATTGGGCAATAGTTTTCACGATTACGATGCGTTTAGCCTCTAGAGACGCAGAAGTATCGACCTCGCATCATATTACGGAAAGCAAGGACTTTCCTGACCGATCGATTATTGATCGTAAAATCGTTTAGTTGGGAAAAACGGGATATTACGCGTACCATGTACCCGGCTAATGCACTGTAATTTCGGATATTTATCGTGTACGAGTTTACCTAATTGGTTTGCCGAATCGTATCTGGTAATATCTAGCCGGCAGTTAATACACACCGTAATTTCAGAAAGCGTGTGTAATCTCGCGCTTCAAATTTGATGTAGAATAAATTGATATTGGCCTGAATAATATAAATTTCTGAAACATTATACTCGAGTGCCCGCTACGCTTACATAGGCTGCACTGCAATTTTATAATATTTATTCACTTATATCTTAATTAATTGTATCTTAAAATAAACTGAAAATTTTGAACGTCCGCAGACAAATACTTTTAAATTTACATCAACAGAAATTAAAATCCTTGTTACGATTTCGCAGACAAGTTAAAATTATTAAGTATGCGTACTTACAAACATTCTCGTACTAAATTCATTTTAAATAGATTCGTATTAATGCAGTTCAATTTATCAAAAATAAATTAGTAATTAGTAGAGAGATTAAGAAAGAAAGGTTCAAAAGGTCTAAAGCAACCAATAAAGCATCGTGTCAGCGGAAACCTAGCAATACTAGCGTAATTATCGGTCAAAGCAGAGAAACCTCGTTTTAGTTAGGCACGTCAGGATAATTACAGTAATTTCGTTTCGTGACTATTCTTAGGCCGCAATAATCATTTACAGTTTCGAGGTTAATATGCCGACACGTGAACTAGTTTCGTTGCCAGTCGCCCGATAATAACATTGCCCAAAATCCTCATTTTATTGTAATCGCTACGAAAAGAGCTACGTCCAGACGCGAGAATCAACGAAGTATTTATATTTCGCAAAAAAAAAAACACAAAGTTCTGTTAGGAGCAAGATGAAGCAGACGCACTGAAAATTTTACGATCTGCGTAAGATGAACATCAGTTAGATAATATACATCTTCTAGAAAACGCGGAAGCGTAAACTCCTACAGTGATAGTTATTAACTTAAGTTCAAGTATACTTTTTTCTTTTCTTTTTTTTTTTACTGAATCGGGTAAACGCGATCGGCAAGGCCGAGATTGTCGTAATACATCGGCAACTGGAAAGTTTTGCATCTCGAAACACATCCAGCGATCGTCTCGAACATCGTATCCGATGACTTTGCATCGAAATCTAGCATTGCACGCTCGAGAGAGTGCCAATCTTCACAGATAAAATCCTTCTCCAGTTGTGGCGACGTGGGTTATATTTGGAGCCGAACAAATGCCATTCCGGCTCTTTCGATGCACGTGTATACGTGACGTTACCGTGCATGGATGATATCACGTCGTAATCGGGCATCCGCGAAATTACACGGCTCGTCAGGGTTATCGTGCCAGGCACGATCGTTCGGTAAGTCGTGCCAAATGATCCGCCAGCTAGCACTGGCATCGATACTACATTGCCCATAATCTTTAGCTAGTCAGAAAGAAAGAGAGAAGAGTAGGGAGGTCAATGCATTCATACATATGTAGACGGCGTGTAGAGAAACAGATAAGAATGCATCCGAGACTTCTTATCTGATAGCATACGTCACACTAATAAACCAACACGACACAATCGGTGTCAAAAAACAGACGCCAGATACTCCGTAGACGTTGGAGGTGCAATATGCTGTTCCGCCCTCGATTTCGCGTTAACTTGTCAACCGTAAATTCAAATCTGTTGAATATAATCGAACTACGATGGAGATTTATTTCTCTAGCGGCGATATCGCGATCGCCTGGTATTTGGAACGAGTGTGTTTTTACAGCGGTCTCCCCGCATCTATTTTATCGAACGAAGGTCTGTTTATTGCTAATGTCGACTGGAACGTTTGCGAGGTAGGTGTAGGAAGCCTCGAGGAAACTCAACTGCATCATCCTTTCAGCTCGTTTATTAGCATGCTCCGTCATGTAAATATTGCCAATGGGCAGGAGGTGCTCTCTCGAGATCGTCGTTTAAGTATCTCGAGGTTTATAGTCTCCAGATAAGTTGAAATATAATGTCATCAATTATCAAATTATAATATTCATTTCTCGTATGCTTACAAAAATATGCATTCTTTTTTGTCATCGGCGTTGTACTTACATTATGCAATCTCGCTTAACGTCTTATTGAGTTTTGCGACGCCGCAAAAGCGGCGTCGTATCAATACACTGACAGGCATAATCACTCCTGCGCAATAATAATTCTTCCTTTCTACGGTAGAAAAGCAAAACAACTTCTCCCATGCGCTCCTTTGGCACCCCATGAAGAGCTCCTTGCTATTCTACTGAGTAAGCTCTAAAGTTGAAGAAGCACCACTCGCGTACCCGGAGAGATTGAATCCAACCGCAACGCCACGGTTTTTCCAATTAACAGCCGCTTCACGGCATCAAAGTAAGCGTAGTCGGACGTACGCGAAGGAGACGTTGCATCAATCGCTGAACATCTCTTGACTTTCTAACCGCGTAGGTATCACTCGATGACGGTTGACCTCGGCCCTGTTGCACGTACCACGGGCACCCCGCGGTGAAATTTCCTGTCGCGTTATCCTCGGAGATGTCCGTTATTGCAAACGCCGAAAGGCCCCTGCCGGGACATTCCAGCAGCTGTTTCCACTTTCCCGAAGAGGCACAACCTGCGAGACGAACATCACCTCCGCAAACTCTGGCGCGAATACGCGGCTACGAAAGCTTCTTGATTTCCCATGTGATTTCTCTGCCTCCACGTGAGGATCATCAATCGTTTTACCGAGAAAACGTTAACTACTCGCAATCGTGCACGAAATAGGTAATACTAACGTCACTATTAATATTGTTTCGCGTTTCTTGCGTCTTTTAGTCTTAAGAGAAAACGTTTCTTCATTATTGAAATCGATGGTTGGTTCGACAAAATTTATATTTATTATCGTGTGTGACTCATCTTTCTTTTTTCATTGTTACATTATTTTTTATATATTATTAAATTATAAAATTATGATTATAATAATATATTATAATTTTGTAAGATTGTAAAGCAATTTGCAGCCTACTCGTTGCGAAATTCGCGTTCAGTAATGAATTGCCAATTTTCGACAATAGCTAATGTCTGAAATGCCGCGTCCCAAGAGACGTTTGGTCATTAAAAAGAAGAAAGAAGAAAACGAAGGAAAAAGAGCAAAGACATGTGCCGCAAGTTAAATCACCTAATGGAGAAGCCGGCCCTTCTTTCACTTCATTAAGTTACGCAAAAAACAGTACAGGTACCGCGTGCTTTTCACCGGCGCAAGAACAGCCGGGAAAGACTGGAACGTCTCGTTGGCACCCCGTGAAGAATCCTCTTTCTCTCTCCTACCGGATCACTCGGCAGCTCCTTCTGGCGGATCCAGCTCGATTAGCTCCTGTGTATCGTGACGACTACCGCGTAGAATTTTAGCCCGTTGTCGGGTAGGAAGTATGTGAGTCTCGCGGCTGATAAAAAGTTGCTGTCATCGAGGAAAGAAACATGGTACCACGCGGGATTGACGAGAAAGAGGAAGAAGTGCGAGAGGATCTCGGGTCTCGGGAGAAGACGAAGAGGACGTAAAGGAGGATGAGGAGAGAATGTCGCGTACGGTTCCCTTCAGTAGCAAAATCTTGAGACTTGCAACCGCTTTTGAAACGCGTTCGTCTCTCTCTCTCTTTCTCTTTCCTTCTCTCCCTCTCGTAAGATTCTCATCGCCTGTTAGGGACTGTCTCTCCTTCGTTCCATCCACCCCCATCCGCCTGTCGTTCCTCATCTCCTTTCTAGTGGTTTCTTTGCCGAGACGTTCACGTCGTCTGTGCCAAGACCGGCGATTTCATTGTCTCGTCGACGTACGCGGGGAAAGCAGTGGAACAAATGATTAGAATTCAGCGATCGGTCGGGAGTTCAATGCGTGATTGCCGAGGCCCCGATCACTGGCATCCGATGCACACCACAGCTCACGACACGAATCACTGTCTCACGTTTGATTCAGCGATAAGAGACGCATGACTCGCTTAAGCAAAGCTCCATCGCGTAACGTTTGAATGAAATATTTGCTCAATGGCATTGGTGTGTCAATGAAAAAGAATGAAGTTCAAAGGATGAGAGATTTCGAAATTTTTATCGTTTCACAGTCTATCGTGTATTTGTAATATTTCAAGCAATAAATCATCCAATCGTATTCATCAAGCTACATTCCGCAATAGGAAAAAATCTCAATTTTTCATGTCTCCAATTATCCTGTTAACGGATAATAACATTTATGAGTTACGCTTATAAATGGCATTTATAAATCTACAAGATAAGCGTGCAAAATTATGATAAACAGCTAGCACGATCGGTGCACAGCTGCACGTGACATTGTGTCTTTACTTTGGATTTAGCAATCGTCGTGCATAGAGTGGGAATGTCTCGAAACAAGTTATTCCGGTATAACTCGTCTACGCACAAAGACCTGCCTTCATTAATATCGTACATTAGCCGTTGCCGTATGTAGGTTTTCCGCTAAATGAATGTACCGTTTCCTGTAAACGTAAACCATCCTATTCGAGATAGCGACAAAACAAATTTCACCATCATTAAATAAATCGCGTTAAAGTTATTATCATAATATCCGGTAGCATTTTTAAATCACAGATACAAGAATTTACTAAAATACTTGTCGTACACTCATAAAATGATATTATACGCACCTTCGCGTATACGTTAGATATTAATAAATAAAAATATTAAATCAACTATATAATCACAAAAGTTAAGAGAATCAAGATAAAATTACATTCCAATTTTATTGTATCTAATAAAACGAGAATAGAATGAGGAAGCAACGATCAGTTATTATGATAGTTCCGCATAGAGAGCGTATCAATAGAATACTCGTAAAATTAGCCGCGGGTGCTGATATATCTCGCGTAGAATCTTTCATGCGAGCGAATGCCGGTGCAGAGGAACAATGAGAAATTATACAGTCCTAATAATATAAAGCTGTGGCGTACAGTGTCGGAGATGCTGATCCGGAAATAACCGTAGCCATAAATGTAAACGCGTATGTGTGGAAGAACGAACGAAGGGAAACGAGGAACAGCAGGTAGACGGAATAACAAAAGATGATTAAAAACGCTGCAGGTGACGCGCTTTGTTACGATCATAATAATCAGTTTTATAATCTAAATTTTCACTTAAGACTCCGATGCAAATTGAATTGAGTTTTTATTTGAATAATTTTCAAAACTATGACGTGCACAGTTTCATTTATATTCGAAAAAAAATTAGATGACATTAATCTATCAATTACTCGTTTATTAATCTTATGCAACACATTTCCGGTGCAAATGGAGTGCAAAATATAACGTAGTTACAATGCGTATCGAAAATTGATACTTAATAATCAGATCCGGTCTCAGGAGAATTGCATCATTAAGCTTTTAGAAACGCAGGGTGATTGACACAGTTAATCTTTTGACACAAATTGATATGTTACTTTTAAATTAATCTCGCACACACATGATTAATAAATAAATAATAAACAGTGAGATTTATGCGCCATAAATAATTTTCTCAATGCAATCCTCCAAATGAATATCGGTATTTAACTGAGGCAATAATTCTTGATTAGAATATTGTCCGCGAGAAAGAGCGTCCCGCTTGAACTTTATCCATGTCGACTTGACAGAGATATCCCAAGATATTTTGCAGACTTGCCAGATAAAAAGTAATTTTGTTGCGTTAGGCTATGTATTAAATCACAAACGCTGTAAGTCAAACGATTGACGACACATTCTTAACCGCAACATTGAAAGATTGTGAGAAATGAATCTTTGAAAGTTTATAAGAGAGACATAATAAAGAAGTAAAGTCGTTATTGCGGCTAGCAATAAATTCTGCGCACTCTCACTCTCGGCTAGAAAGGCAGCTGAGAAATTATGTAACATATGACACATTAGACGCATAATATTACCGCAAATGGATCAGAAGAGAAGATAAGATAGATCAAGCTGCGGTAAGTGGTTTTAGTCGCACTGCGACTGAGAGCTGAGAAGCGAAACGATTCTCGGTTCTGAAGGTTTTACAGAGAAGTCGTTTTCGTCGTGGACAATGTCGTTCGCGGAATAGATAACGATTTTTCAGGATGAGTCGCGTGCATTTATTGCCGCTATTAAAAATTTAATTAAAACGCAGCGGCATTTACGAGCTCTCGTAAACCTCAACTCGAAAGGATATTGAACCTTTACGTCAAATAAGAAGCGGCGCAAGAAGATAAGTGACACTACGTTGTGTTACGCCTGGCGACGAGCGGTGCGTCGCCGAACGGGCTGCGTTGCAAGGGGACACGAATTGTCCTTAACAGCTGTCGATGCAAAACTGTACCGTATTATTACACGATTATTGTACTTTACGATGCTGTCTATTACTTTAATTGATTGTTGGCAGGACGGAATAAACTCTGATGCGCGATTATAAGTTGCGGTGCCCTGTTAGGATTTAACATTATTCATACAACCATCCCTGACAATGTTGCAATGATCATTTTGATCAAGCATATACTTGTGGTTATGTCTCTCTGTAAGGCGGAGAACGCGAATCAAATGTCGCAGCTACACCAAAGTTATAGTGCAATCATAATTTCTCTCGGGAACAAATAAACGAATGCATTATAGTATAATCAGATATACTATTCAAATTACACGATGGTTACATCAATAAAAAAATATTTTATATATAATATTTTTTTTAATATCATGTATATGATAATTTTTTAATATGATGATTTATTTTTGCGTGCGTTTTAGAAGAGTAGGCATTTACAAAATAATTATATTTTTTCATTTTTTTCTTATCTATTCTTTTAATATTTTGTTTTTCTAGATATCAATAAAATCATCAACAAAATTTTAAAGATTATCTTCTAATTATAACAAATATAACAAGAATGGCCTTCCAATTATACGTGTGCCATAAATCAGATCGCAAACTCACCATAGCGAGCATTCCGTTGACAACGCGGCAAGACGACAACCGGGACCATGAGATCCCATATTGAATGTGTAGCAACCCCTTCTTCGTTGAAGAAGTCGCAAACCATTTTCGGACACAGAGCAAACTCCAACAACGTTTCCATTTAGGGAAGTGTTAATTTGCGAAATAAATTTCGGTCTTTTGTAAATCTCCTATCTATGCGTAATCTATGCAGAGCTATTAATACAAACGTTTACTTATGAAATTCAAAGCTTATCGTAATTTTAAAGATTAATATTGACTGAAATAATAAAGCTATAGTTTTCACATTACGGTTGATTTTCTTTAATAATAATTATAAACGAACAGACTCACAGATTGGAAGGTATAGAAACAAATGGATTTCAGTGAAATAATACATTAAAGACTGTTTAGCTCGAGAACTGTGAGAAGTATAATGTGCGAGATTGTGTCGATGAAAGCGCATGTCGTGGCACCCATGCGTCGATCTCGTAATATTAAAATATGCGTGGACACGGTGGGCAGACCGGCCACGATACCATCTAAGGTATAGTTCAGGCGCTAGCTCGGGAAGCAGCTTCCGAATCTTTCTTTGTATACCATCCAAAATGGTCTTACGTTTTCTTCATGTGATTCACGATCCAGATTGGATCAAATTGATCTTGAATTTCATCTGCTATAACGCGCTATCATTCTCAAAAAATTCATAATTTATCAATTTTTTCAATTCTCTGATTTTCCTTTTTAAATCACTTTTATCATTAATCTTGTTACAACTTGTGTGTATTTTAGAGGATATTAAAGTTTGACCATACCAATTTACATCACACAGAAAATTATTTTTTTTTATTATTTTTTCCCATAAAGTAAACGTAAAGATATAAATATGAATTATGGAATAAACGTAAAAAAAAAATTATGTTATCTCAAATGAAAAATAAAATTGGCCGTTACAAAAAAATATATTTAAAAAATTAATTTTTAAAAATAAAAAAAAAATTAAAAGGCTTGAAACTGGCTAATTTACTTCATGTAAACTATCGAGCAAAATTTTTTTTTTAAATAAATGTAGATTAAAAATTTCTTGATGTTCGTGCCGTTCTGTGTAGACTTTGTAAAGGATCTTTCAAACGATGAAAGTTGCATTGGCAACAAGTAACATGCTCTTCGATTTTACCTCGCGGAATTGTCTTCCCTTTTAGCGGCACAAACTTTTTGCGGAATCGTCACCGAGATGCAAGGTACCGCGCGTCTCAGCCTAGTTTGGACACGCTAACCTTGCCGCATACAAATTTCTCTTCATTGTTGGCCTTTCCGAGAGATCGTCTTTTCTTTCATTAATGTTTTTTCTATCTTGCGTTCCTTCTATCTCAACAAATAATTCCGTACTAATGGATCATCATCGCCTGTTACCAAATTTTATTCGGAGTAATTATCAGACATTAATGTATGATTTTCACGTACTATGTGTCTCCATATCATTTTGTTATGTTTAATTGATGCTAATTAAATATTCATGGTACAGTCGATAAATCCGGTTCAGATACACGTGTAATTCTATTAACCTTTCGAAATATTTAACTTGTGTACCTCGAAATACACAAAATTAATTCAATAATCGGTAATCGTTTTGGAATCCTTGAAATATTTCGAGATTCTAGTTGTTAAAAATTTATCCGTAATCACATTCAGTAAATTTGTTTGCATTGTTTGACTAATTAATGCATTGAACGAGCACAATCTGAAAAAGAACGTTTAACTAAAAACTTGTTCTAATATGTATTAACAAAAAATCTTATAATACTGCGGTATTAATTTCAAACTACGATCATTTTCAAGGTGCAAGGTGCAAGGTGCAAGGTCAGAAATTTTTCTCGTCTCAATCTTTAATAGCAATGATAATCACAACGTTAAAAATAAATATTTAATCAAGGTTATATAACATATTATAACATATTATACTATATTACTTAAAAAAGCTTTCTTGGAGACTGTCCGAAAGCATGTATCTTATTGAAAAATTTATTGAAATATTTCTAGTAAAAATACACATGTTCGCAATTTATCAAATACACCTGCAGTAATGCTATGCATTTTTCTTCAAAATCTGTCAATATTTTTTTGACGATCCTCAACATAAAATTAAAAACTTGGCTAAATATATTTTTATCTTATTCTAAATTTATGGCCGGTATTCATATTCGAATCTTATTTTAAAATCGTCTCAAGTAATGTCTTAAAATGCTGATACAGATCTGTGATTGGTTGATGGCATCTTAAGGCAGTACTTAAGACTATCTTAAATATAGGACTCGACTATGAATACCAGCCTTATATGTCTATATAGTAATATAATTCTTGTTTAAAAAGTATTGTCAACTAATACTGTTTAATAAGTTTTTATTTGTTCTAAATTAAGATACATATTAATCAACGAAATATATCCCTTTTTCTCTTATTGTTAACTCGATATTGGATTTCTTCGAGGTGATCAATCTCGGTTAGGCAATCGAATTTTACGTCATTATTATTTCGAACAACATTGACAAGATAGCTGCTGAACGCTTCAAGCATCATTTAGATCGCGTCTGAATGCATGAGACTACGATGAATCATCGCGATTGTGATCGAGAACTATTGTTTGGAATTTCAGAACAAGTGTAGATTTTGAGGAGCTCGAAAAGGTGCGACGGCGAAATGACAGTAATTTTATATGCCTACATGATCTTTGTCGACACGGTGACATCGTGTAACGCATGATTAGCGCTAACGGCGATTACGTCGCGATGCCATTACCAACGGGCAAATTGAGTTTAATGTCGCGACTTGGGCGTTACAGCCTTGGAGCATACTAAATGATAGAACCAGTAGAGTGCTGGCCAGGCCGTATCTATTAAGTCTTTCGGTCTAGGACAGATAATTTCAGTACATTTCGTATCAGCATGCAGCCATCGTCGACACAGAAATGTGTCAAGTGACGAGATAATGCGCACAATATGAAATTTTCGCTGATTAATTCTCTCAGTAAGGTCAAAACATGAAGTGATTGCAACTTGTCACAATTCATTAAAACGTCCAATAAAGTCATAAAATTTAGTGTGACCGTCAATGTTCACAACAATATACAATAATATATTAAATTACACTAATAAATATGTTGAATATCGTTAATTAAACATTGCAACTACAATATTCAAAATAAATCGAAGAAAATGCTTTGTAATACTACACAGAGAAAAAGATTTCTTTAAATTTAATAAACAGTTTTATTCGACTATTCTAAAACATATATTTGTTTCTAATCAATTTTATTAAATCTAAAAAAATCTGTAAAATTTATTAAAACCAAAGAAATGTATGCTTTGGAATAGTCGAACAAAACTGTTTATTAAATCTAAAGAAATCTTTCTGTGTATCAAAACAAAATTTTGATTTAATGAAAAAAGCTAGACATCATAACATTGCTAATTATATTTAAAATTTCCAGAATGAGAATAAAACATTCGTCTTTGGAGTTAAGAGCAATGTAAGCTGCCTCCATTCGACCGTCGATCAGCCGTCTGCCGTAGAGCATTTGCCAAAGAACAGTAAGTGTATGTGCGTTTTCCATAAATTTCTTCGTCCTGATCGAGTTTTTTTTTTTTTTCAATATTGTCAACTTTACATACTTTCATTACAATTTTAATCTCACTTTAATATTCTCACATATCAATACTTGCACACAGAAGCGACAAAGTTGTCATACTTCACAAACTGGAGCGAATGGTCGGTATGCGATCGACATTGCACGCAAAATCGCGTCAGGAGGTGTCGATTGGAGAAAGATTGCGGGATCACTGTACTTAGGGTAAATATACGAATCGCCTACGCGATGTCACGAATGATTTTTAACTAACGATTTGTCGTACAGGAGGAACGCGGTTGCGAACATCAAAGAGAGGGTCGTCGAAGGCGGTGCAGACAACGCCAGCGCCGGGGACGTCGTCGAAGAAACGAAAGATTTCACGTGGTTCAAGTAAGTCGCGACGTGCACAGGTAACATTTCAACTTTCGATTACTAATACGCGCCCACGTGTTTTATACCACGATAGGTACCTAAAGAAGCAGAGCCTAGGCATGGAAAGCGAAAAGGCAAAAATACCAAGGAGCACTCCGGAAGGCATTACGGAAAATGGAGTAAATGGTCACCTTGCACGAGACTGTGCACAACCCAACGTCACAGGTATTACAAAAATTCGTATGTTACGTAACTGGCACACGTCATTATTCATTCGTTCCGATCAGATGGTGTAAAAAGCCGGGTATCTGCGGGCGCGACGTGATACGAGAGAGCGCCTACTGCTATGTCGAAGGTAGCTTCTGCCAAAGATGGATTCACCGAAAGATTCGTGGTAGCCACGAAGAAGACGGCGATGGTAAGTATATTCTTATAACATTTGTATATTGAATATTAATACAAAAATAATACAAAAATATGAGTAGCTGGCTTCACTGATTTTTTAGACTTGGTGTTAGACGAGTTCGAACTCAATCCTAATACCGTGGACAGTTTCACTCCAGAAAAACATTCGAACATTTGGAAATGCGGAGTGGTAAACACTCATAAAGGATCCAGATTATCATACTTTACGCGAATCATCGGCGGTCGTCCGACTACACCTGGAAGCTGGCCATGGCAAGTGGCCGTGTTAAATCGATTTCGAGTATGTTTGATGATAGATGTTTCATATTCTTACAAACAGAAAACAATGGAAGTCTAAAGAATCTCTGTATAAATTGTGAGAAAAAGACTTTATATTGCCTAAAATTGTCTTTTTTTTTCTTTTAGGAAGCTTTTTGCGGTGGAACATTGGTATCTCCAAGGTGGGTATTAACTGCCGCACATTGCATTAGAAAACGCCTCTACGTTCGCATTGGAGAGCACGATTTAACAGTGAAAGAAGGCACGGAGTTAGAGCTTAGGGTATGTGTCGCAATCAAAGCTAGATAGACAATTTGCCGCAACGGCGAGAATGCAACTTTGAAAAGAAAATAGATTTAAAAACATTAGAAAATCAACGGATCAATTCTATGGTCGTATAGGTAGACTCGGTGACCATCCACCCAAAGTACGATGCCGACACCGTTGATAATGACGTGGCTCTACTTCGTTTACCAGTTACCCTGACCCCGTCCCCTTCGAGGGGAATCGCGTGTTTGCCTGCGCCAAAGCAACCTTTACCTACGAGCCAATTGTGCACCATTATCGGCTGGGGTAAATCTAGCGTGACGGATGATTTCGGAACAGATGTGCTACACGAAGTCAAAGTATATGTGGTTTCAATGAAAATATTTTATTATTTAATTTTATAATAGTAGATACGCAAATGCATGTTTCAGAAAAATATTACAACCGCTCAATTTTGATTTTAGGTTCCAATAGTGTCTCCAGAAACTTGTCGAGAGGTCTACATGGATTACAGAATTACGGATAATATGTTTTGTGCAGGTTATCGCCGTGGCAAAATGGATTCTTGCGCGGGTGATAGCGGAGGACCTCTGCTTTGCAGAGATCCTCGGAAACCGGACCATCCGTGGACAATTTTTGGTATCACTAGTTTCGGCGAAGGTTGCGGCAAACGTGGTAAATTCGGTATATATGCCAGACTATCCAATTATGTGCGTTGGATTACAAAGGTGATAAAGCAAACGGACGATTACACTTAGAAACATGGTGCATATTATAATTGTATTATAATTGTAATTAGTGTTCATGCATAAACAAAGTAAAAGTGAAAAAATATAGCAAGTAATTGAGATACAAATTTCAAATTGTATCTCAATACAATTAAAAATGCAGAGCTACGCATTTAAAAGTACTAATTTAAAGTTAACACTGCAACCTGTTATTATATCGCATTTTATTTTTTCAAAAATATGTTTGTATCATTTTATGTAAAAAGTCAGGGAATGAAATGTTATGCAGAAATAATTGCGATCAATTACACGTGTTTGTATCATTTTCCATTTATCTATTTGGTCCTTATCCTACATGTCTCGATTTTTCGATCAAAAGTGCAAAAATCTTGGTTCTTTTACAGATGTTACGATAAATTATATATTGGAAAAGTTTAAGAAAAGAAAATTTATATGTAATTTTAATGTACGAGTTTTAAAAAGGAACAAAAAGGGAAAATGTCGTAAGAAACATTTGTAATAAATTTGAAAATTTCCAATGTTTTTAAATCTATTTTCCTTTAAAAGTTGCATTTTCAAAGTCGCATCTTTTATATATTACTAATCTTTCATATACTTCTAATTGGGATGTCATGTAGCTCCATATAAAAACGACAGACTCGTCAGTCACGAGTTTAAACCCACATCCCGTAGATTCAGATTTATTTCTTTTAAAATTCATTATTGTCTAGGAGAAACACAATAAGCCTATTAGGCATTAATTAGGCATCATCTCTTCATTATTATTATTATAATTCTAATTTATTTACTTTTAATTGAATGACAAATAAGAGAAGCGCAATACAAAAATTAAACATTGTGCATGGCATTATAATCTTCATATGGTGCTGCCATCTTTACAATCGCACTGGACCTTCCTCTTCAACGATATGAGAACGTCGAGCGTAGAAGCTCGTATATTATGATAATAAAAAGCAAGTATTTCAACGGTACCAATTTATATTTAATTAAATTTACACTTTGAGAAGTCCATTTCAGGATGTTGTTCCATGAACCTAGAAAAATTGAAAAAATTCAGCCATTTATTAATTAATTAAAAATGCAGATACTAACATATATGATACAATAAAAAAGTGTCAAAAAATGTTTTCTACTTTTTAATGACGTCTTGCTTTTTTTGTTCCTCGGACGTTGGAAGTCCTAGTTCCTTCTGTCTTTGATCGTACATCATCTTCTCAACGAGGCCTCTTGTCTCTCCATCAAGATCAGAAAGTTTACTAGGTTCGGGGTTTACTTTCTTCGTGCTAATTTCTGGCTCGCTCGTTATAACATGTGCCCACCATTGCATCTTATTCACCTGCAATCGGCAAATGTTAATTTTATCGTCAATTATAAGAAATAATTATTATTACGTTATCATTATACCAAAAATTAATAATACAAACTGATACATACATTAATGATATCACTATTATCGGCTCATTTATGTTTATTGCAAACATATTGACAGTTTTTCTTTATATTAATGATGTGTACCCTTTTAAATTACTACTTAAAAAAATAATTATTTTAAGGGATAAATAAAATCGTGTGAACTGCATATTGTCTATTTCGACAGTGCATATATATTTTAGTTTCCGTATAGTTTCCGTATCTGTGTAATATACAGATGTTTCTCTACGTTTCTTATGTTCTGAAACTTCAGTTGTAAATAGAATTGATTGAAAATCAAATAGCATTTATATTTTATATAAAACGTTACGCAAAACAATTACTTTATCACTAAAAACAAATATAGATCTTTATTTAGGAAATAAAACAAAAATTATTTTAAAGAGTAACACAAAAAAATTAATTAGTCCTTTAAGTTGCTTAATTACGTTTATTGTTTAATTATTCAATATAGACATGTCTTTTTGCCTGATTCATTACCAATCGGTCACGCGTAATCTTAAATCTTTATAAGACTGAATAGTCTTAGAAATGTCAGAATCACCGTTTCGGCAAGGCCGAAGATCGACGAGATCGCGAAAAAGCACGTTTACGCGGGCGCGTCTGTGCCCACGGCTCACCTTTTCCAGATTAATTAGCAATAGTTTTCCGTCCTCTATTACCCAAGTAGACTCCTCGAGTTTGACCTCATGCGGAAAGTCCCCAGCAAGAATTGACGGATGGCCTTTCAGTCCGCAGCTCAGGTGTTTCTTTGCGATCGACACGATCACGTCTTTTGGTCTGACCGAAAAGTTCACCTTTAGCGGCACTCTGATCTGTTAATGTAAAAAATGCAACTTGTGAATTTATATGTTCTTTCGAGCGCGCACTACTCACATGTGGTGGCTGCGAAACTCGTATGAAAAGAAGCTTCGTCGCAAACTCATTTGTCATATAAAAACAATAAAAAGTGCTCTATTTAAAATAATAATATATACCTTATATATATTTTTTGCATTCTTCATTTTTGCTGTTCTATTCTTTTTTATATATTTTTTTTTTCCTTTAATCAATATAATGTGAATTGGTTTTGATTTAAATTTATATATAATTACAAAGACTCTGTGATATTCCATGGATAGTTAATACACCCAAATAGAGAGAGAATGGATAGAATAATGAAGAGGAAAGGGGAGGGTGAGATTTGTTCCCAGCGTGTTCTGTACAGGTGCGTTTTTGTCCTTCTACGATTATAATCTCGTTACAGATTATTATGATCCGAATCACCATCTGTGACCTCGGATTTCGGAAACGAAAAATATCTTAATGACCTCGGAGGGAAACCTTGAATATTTGGGAGGTTCGTGGGGGCACTCGGATCTTTCGAGCGCGAACTGGAAGATGAAAGGTGCATTGTAACGATTCACGAAGCGAAATGGCAAAGGTTCGACATTCCTGGGATACACCTCGTTAACCACGAAGAGTACTCGTTTTAATTGATGGCAGGCGTATGCGGATCAGATCTCGGCTCTGGGTCATTGCCAGTTCAAAAGGGTCAAGACTAGATCGATCACGAGCGTGAATGTTCGCTTTATGTGAATTCGAAGTGCCGAACGATTGTTTTTCTATCGAGTCATCCATTTGCACGATCACCTGAGTTATTGTCAAGTTAATGAAAATCATAATAATCAATAATCACATTCATTAATACTCAAACAACGTGATACATGCCAACTATTTTTAAAATGTTACTGACTTTTTAATTTAATTAGCTTTTCGCTGACAGTATCATATATCTGATTGAACCTTCGTCCTGACGTAAATTATAAAGTGAGTAGTAAAATTCATTGATACATATTCATGTACCGTCGCGACAAAGTGGTTTTGTCATGCATCGGACTCCATATTTCAATTCCAATTTGTGGCGGGTAAACAATTCAAGCCGCTTAAGAAAGTTTATTATACATGCAAATTCCGCTGCATTATCTTGAACCTTCTCTCGAAATTTATCGATTCACGTTACTCCGGATGACAAGGTAAGGTCTCACATATTTACGTAATTTTCGCGCTGCACGGATAATCGCTTCACGCAACTCGAGACTGTGTAATCTTCGATCGCTCGCGACAATCTTTCGAATTCGGTAATTAGTATTTGATATCCACCAATCAAGATTATACATTTATTTAATTTAGTTTTGTTATGATACTTTAGATACATCGATTTTCAATAAGAATATACCGCGGCTCGCATCGCAATGCGATTGTCCGACTCATCTCGCAGTCGCTCGTTCTTGGATTTCCAGAATGACGACTATGACGTGACGGCGGCAGCGGCGGAGCTGGGTGCACCGGTGCGTGGAAACGGATCATGGCTACCGACTTTGCGTCCGATGTTAACAAAATGGAATATCATTATAAAAGTGGCGCCGCGAGAGAAGGCGAGGAAGAAGACGACTGTAAGACACTGCTCACTTTGCCGAGGTCTACCCTAAGTAAATTGTGACGTATATACGTTTTAACAATCTTCTTCATCCCCGCTATAAAGTTAATTCATGTGTATAATTAAGAATTCATGTTATTATTTGCTTTTCGCAATCGCAATGATACTGCGTTTCTTCTTTCTAAGCTTCTTTATTTGGCAATGTTTTCTCAAGCGAGACTATAAAGCAAATATTGTTTTCCTATCTTAATATATTAGCCTTTGCTACAATTTTGTTCAATGTCAAACCACATGTGCTACATAAGCGCGGGTAACTTTTTATAGTTTAAAAAACTAACGTGCAAAGATTACGTACATTATGATTGCCAATCACAGCTGTATTGACACAACTTGTTTCCAGAAGTTTTTGCCGGGTAAAGAATTGATTATTTCTGATTGTATATAATAAAGATTTAAAAGCATGCTTTGCGTTCAAATTAAACTTTGAACGATCTTAGCACAGAGAGATCTTCGATTTCTTCCGCATTTACTTTCCTAATATTATTCTATGTCAGGAATAAGATGTTTGTAAATTTACATAATATTACAATTAATTATTACGTTACGAATTAATAAAGCACTTAGCCATATCAAAAATATTTATATACGTATACAAGTAGATGTGTAAAAGCATAGAAAAATACATTATTTTCTTTCAAGAAATTCCCCAAATTTTTTGCGTTTTAGATGATTCCCTTACGATACAAATTCTCAGAATATAATAAAAAATATCACTCAATTAATTCCATTTTTATAATATTCTCATTACTTTAAATTTGGTAACCGCATAAAACAGACGTGTCATAATTGACTGTTCGTGATTCCAAAAACTTACGAAACATTCTTATCAGAGCGAATCGTATAAGATTCTTTTAGATTTTAGGTTTTAAAAATGACATGGAAATTACACACTATACAAGTAATTTCGAAGTAGTGTCAAAGCTTCATTCAAGACCTCGGCATTCAACTTATTGTCGCGAACGTGCGAACGTGACTTTGAAGGCTATTACAGACGCGCGTCGCCTCGGTTCGTGGATAACCGATTTATTCGGCAATTCGTCGAAATCCTTGATACCAAAGAATTGGATACATTTTACTCGCGTTTGCGTAACCACATAGTTCGCTCGTTACTCACGTCGAGTAACGCGCGCCTTTTTTCGACACGTGAGATCTTGTGACGAGATCGAAATTTGTAATCGCGAATGCGATGTTACACGGTACATGAGCACGCGACTAAGAGCTTTCCATTTATGAATTCCCGGTAGTACATCAGCGACAAAATAAAATTAATTGCAACCGACGGACGATTATAGAAGCTCTAATGAATACGACATCTCCGCAAGACACCAAGGACGACGTGAGACGCAAGCGAAAATACACGCGAACAAGGTTGACTTACTACTTTAACAAATACAAAAAAAAACTAGTTTGGTAAAACGTTAGGCACACGTTGCAAACACTCTTCAGAGCACTCTTCATCAAAGATTCAAGAACATTTGTACATTTTTATGTTTTAGCTTTTATACTTTGTCTTTAATTATAAAAAGTTTTGTCTTCTTCTTTTACTGACACTATAGTTTCTGCTATAACGCATAATACAATGTAAAGATGTAAATCTGTAAAACATGTAATTAAAACAAAAAACCTAAAAATTTGATAGATTATGGTATCATTTTTTTAAAGACATATTTTCGTTTACCGATCAGGTTTAAACCTACTTTGCAACTATAACGTCTTCAAATACATATTGCAAAGACGCATTGGAGAATAGATAACACATTGAATATATGTCGATAAAACTCTTGGGAGGGATATTAAAGCGTAATAAATTGTGATTTCGTGTAATAAAAAATTTTGCGAAACAATAGTAAAGTATCAAAGTAAAGATGACGTGAATAATCTGTATAAAGATGACTATTTGCATTGACGGATTTCATTTAGGCATTTTTCCATTTATACGCGAATAAAGATTAATTCATAAATGCTCATTCTAGAGTCAAATGAACGAATAGTAAAGTAAAGTAATAACGTGCATACAGTAATTGATTCTGCGTGAATCTTCAAAGTCGACATTAAATATTTATAGTGACGATAATGGATAGATGAAAGAAGAACTTCTGATGTCTGAACATACGATTAAAAACCGGAGACAAATAAGGATACAAACGTCATTTAATGTTAAATTAAACTGCATAGCATCAAATCATGAAATTATTCTAGAGCTTAGTTACATTAAATTTATTTCCATTACTGGAAATTTTCACAGAAATGTTCCAGACACTTGTTCTTTCGGTTCACATCAGAAAATTTTTGATCGTAGTGATATAGTATTTTGTAAGTAATCGTGTATCAACCGCGGTTAATGCAAGATGTTTCTCACGTCATTATTAACGCTACAAAATCTGGTATTTAAATTAGCAATTATCCATACGAGCACCGTCTCGCGCTTTTCATAATCAGTTGCAGCCTGTTACGACGAGAGAATATAATTATTCCGTGACAGGCATTTCATTTAATATGCGTTTTTGCAAAACCAAACACTGTTATCGCTAATCGGTCTTTTAACGATGAGACATACATAAAACGTTGCTACAGATAAAAATATAATTTATGACTTCCGGTAGTTAATATAGAATATATATTCAAACGGTAGCGTGACTATGTGTTAACAGGATACACTCATAATGATCAATAATCAATAACTGCCATTAAATAGTTAATACACATTTGCACAAAAAAAATAATAGCGCAACATTTTATTCTACAGATAGAGTCACAGCGCTAATAAAAAACACATTTATGTAATTGCTCATAAAAAATAGGTAATAAAAAAGGTTGCAAATACTTTACTTAATTGTGAAATATATTTTAATATTATAAAGATATATATATATATATATACACACACACGTATGTATGATATATTTTGCCCATCATTCAGCAGTCAGTAGTTTAATATTCACGTTTACGATAAAATGGAGCCAAGGAGTAGCGCGCTCGAAAGGATGCGGGAAGATCGATGAGCTGCTCTCTCACCAAGCGCACTCAGGTGCGCAAGAGTACAGGTGTACAGTGTGCACGTGTGCACATCGTTCCGTGCGCAAGAAGAAACGGACCCGAACGGAGGAGAGGACGAGGCGCAGATCGAGAGAGAAGGCGAAGGAGATACGAGGCACAGATAAATCGGCGCCTGCGATCGGTGCATCCGGCTCGCGGAGAGGATTAGGATTCTCGGCGCTGATTTTGTGCAACTTGCCGCCGCGATCGGCGGGCCACGAGGGGGCGGAGAAGGAGGCGAGACGACGGGGTGCGCAATACGCGCGAAAACGCGACGGGTAATTTATACGTATGAAAAGATGTTGCAAAAGACACACGTCGGGCTCGTCGAGATTAAAACGAAGAGAATAGCTGCCGTCGCGATAATAAGCGCCGACAATGGATGCGCTTCCCGAAGCGGGAGAGTCCGCCGCGTCAGGGGCGTTAAGGTAAAAATTGTTACAGCGCGATAGACACGGAATTTAGGTCGCGGTAAGGAGTAAACCGGAGAGGCGGGAGGCCGTAGGTAAATATTTCTTCACACCACAATCTGGAATCGGGCTAATGTAGGTCGAGCGTTACTTTACTTCAATCATTAATATATTTACCTTCATAAGCGAGCGGATGTAACGCGCAATTTATATCCAGGCGAAATCGTGAGGAATAAGGCATCGCCAAGGGTATTTGTTAAGATTAGATATTAGATAGATCCGGACAATATTAAGCAATAACCGTCTCGCGGACATATGTGTGTGTGTGTGTGTGTATGCATGTACGTTATTATCATAGTATGTATTATTACAGTTTATTACCGGAGAGAAATATTACTTGATGGTGCATTTATCTCCACTTTGTTTGATTAATTTAAAGTCTCGATTCTCGTAAATCACCCTGGGAATATTCTGTAACGCAGAAAGGTTTAGTAGAAAAAACTTATTATTTAGATTTACGCAAATATCCCGAAATATTGTTAAACGGTGCGCGCGCGCTGATCTCTCTCTCCTCGTTTTCCACGCGATAATCGCTGATTGACGAGGCCCGCGAGGTAGAGTTCCCTCAATATTAATCGTCTTCGGGGCTTCGTCGCGACACCCAGGCGCGATCCATCGTCGACGAGGGAGGGGGAGAGGAGAGGCAGGTGCGGCCCCGCTTACCACGATGGTACCAACGTGTCGCCCTCGGTCCTCTCGGCGAAATCGTGATCCAGCATGCAACAACGCCGGCCAGAAGAATTTCAGGGGGGGAGGGTCGGGTGAGACCGGTTCCTCCCGAAAAATTGGCGCCGAGCTGACCACGTTTCGGGTCAAAGAACGGCCTTGCCTCTCGTCCGTCTCTCACTCCCGCGGCCTCCTCTCTACCTTTCCCGTCGTGACTGCTCCTCGAGCTTTTGGCGTCCTCGCGATTCTCCCTCCTCACCTTGATTCGCCATCGGCACCACCGTCACGACGTCAGTGGCGTAAACAGTGATCTTATGTCAGCGGAAAAAAACATAATAAAACGACGATGATAAAGATGTAAATAATATTGCGTGTCTCACGATCGTGGGATACACTGCGATATGGTATCACCTCGCGTATCGAGCGTTTCTCATACTCAAGTCGAAAAATCGATGCTTGTTTCTCTCAGAATTAGGAAACTTTATGGCGAAATGTTCACGGTCTCGTTTCCTTAAATGGTAAGAATCAAAAAGATCTTTACCAATTGGTTTCTGCGGACTGTATTTGATGGGCCTTATGCAAATTCTAACCTGAAATTCGACATTAGCATAGACCAAATCGTATTTCAAACGAGTGATTAAATACATTGCCACTTAACGACCGCTAGTGGATCGCATCCTTGACGAAGTGCGGACGGACAAGAAGAGTAACTTTCGACAGACGTGGCCTTTTCTCGTGGCTTCGCGAGCAAAGTTGTTCACGTAAACAGAAATTTGAAATTGAGTTACGGCAGATCAGTTACATTATCGAACAGATAATACTGTACACTCTGTCCTGCGCATAGGGAATCCATAAGGCAATAATAAGGCCGAGCTCTCTGCAGATCCAGTTCGAGAAAGCGCAACAGTTGTAATCTCAGATAATTTTGCGCGAACATACACGGCCGTAGATAGCCGCTGACTTATTACCGATTTGTTCGCTTCAGATGTGCGATGACTTTATCCAATATCAATTACGCGTGCTTCGTCGTAACTCATTTAAGTCTTACCGCAGCCTTAAGACAAGCAGTCACGTGCGATTCGGACCGCAGATGTTCCCGTCAAACTTTTTTATCAATATTTATACGAGAAATTCACCTTACAAAACCTGCTCCTGTTCATTATAGTTACGCGCTATGAAGATCTCAAGTGCCGCACACGTGAAGAAATACAAACGCAGGACGGAACAGGTATTATCTCCTCAGTGCTCATAAATATTGCGCAACGAAGCGCATGTGAATAACGCAATGACGTTAATAACGCGAGGTCGAGGTTGATTGGTCGTACGTTGAGGTTTTCACGAGGGAGAGAATCGAGTTTTTCGTCGTTAAGCGATATAAATATCGGTATGAGTAATCCGCGGAGTAGGCGAGTAATGCGCGCGTGGAAAATCGCATCGGCGCGCCGCTGAATGGACGATAATAATAATAGCTCTACTTTCGTAGCGGAATTGCAAATTGCGCCCCGGTGTAATGGTCCTTTTCGTTCGAAGGCGCGTGCGGCCCGGACGCCGCGAGCGCGCAGCGGATCGTCGTTGCGCACTGTCGATGCCGGCGTGCATACGCGCCGCCGCTCGTTACGCAATTACCGAGAGAGAAGGAGACCGCGAGAGAAGGGGGATACGCGCGCGGAGGAAGGACTGGCGCGCCGCGACCGCCAAAAGTGAAATCGGATGGAAGAAGACCGAGCGGAGATAGAGCGCTTCGAGATGGCTAAGTCAAAAAAGGGAAGTGAAACCGAGTATGCAGCTGCCCCTTGACGCGTATCTCTCGTGTTGCTTAGGAAATCAAGTGAAGTATCGATCTCGCGGCGCTGTAAAAACGTTAGTAGTGATAGTTCTATTGGTCTTAACACTTCTGCTTATGTAATTTGTAACGAAAGCTAGAAGCAGACTCGGTATATACTTGCGAACGCATCTCGTGAAATTAATTAAGTTTAATTATTAGTTTAAACTAAGCACGTATATTAGATTTCGAAATAATATTTAATAAGCAGATTTAATAAATGTCACTTAAATCCTGATGACTTTAACACAAGTCCAGTAAAACGACTCTACGTCGTCGTTTAATGTTGCATTATGGGAGAATAAAAGGCGAGTGTGTACTGTGATACGCAAAGAAATACCACGGTAGCACGAACAGGAACGAGCTCGCGGGAATATTCGGGTTATCGATACCTAGAATCAAAAAGAATGCCTTTTCCGGTACCTTGTTAAAGGACCACCCGCGTGCACAATCTCTGCCGTAGACTACACGAAAACTGCGCGAGCGATCGCAACCCTGTTAACGTTATGCTTGCGCAAACTGCGCCGCCGATGACCATTGTTCTCAAAGCAAGCCTATCGTTGACTTCTCATAAGAATTGCGGGGCGTAGAGAATTTTTTCGGTTTCGTCCAATTTAGCGCTTATCCAGTTTTACTGATCTGAAAGCGAGCGAGTATGAAAAGAGCTCTAAGCAATTTAGCAGTGATGAAAATTACAGATTATCATTACAGCAAATCGACATTTCCGGTTATTTTCCAAGGTACATTACCTAATCATATTCTAATACGGAAGCATTTGGCAATTTGCTTCCTTAATGACTCTATCTTAATGCTTTATCTAGCAAGAATCAGTGTCAATTAAATTCTAAACAGATATGTAAAGATTTATATGTCATAAAATATTTCCCTGTAAAATACCTAGTACAAAAAATTCCAAATAAATTGCATTTCACTAAGTTGCACTTTGATACTTTAAATTCTTAAATACGGTGAAAATTTATATGTGCCGTAAAAACAAAAGAGCCGCGTGTCAAGGCTACACATATCCTGAATATTATTTTTTTATTTTGTGGCAAACCGTTAAGATTCGCAATCCTGCGACTTTGACCTTTGATCAGCAAGGCAGGTATCTCTGCGGCAGTTACGTTTAAAAGTCCAAATACCTTTCGTTTTAGTAGGGAATTTTACAGAAGATAATTTATTGCAATTCCGATGTAACATTCCCAATTAAAATTATGATAAATAATGGTAATACAAACAGATATATAATGTTGCAGCTATATCTATCATTCTTCGATTCTTTTAATATCACAAGTTTTTTTCCTCAGTACATATTTCCCAATAGATAGTTAAATAAAAAAATTAAAACAAAAATTTTTTGTAATAAAATTTTCTATTTTATATATCTATAACGTGATTAAATATTGACGATTCTTTACACGTCTTATCAAGATACAGGCGTCAATTATTATAATCGAATCGTCGAAACAATTTCACGTACATATATAAAAAACGTTATTTAAAAAAATAAAAATTAACATGAAATTCTTAAATGGATTAAATTCCTGAATACCGTTATGAGCAAACGGTATTTTATATTTATATCGCTCTTACAAATTACCTTCTAGGATGTGCTTAAAAAATTGTCAATGCATCTGAAATACGACGAAATGAAATTTACATTTTGCCGAATACATCGTAAATATCATTCGGTAATTCTAATTAATGGATTCGGTATCGATTCTTGCGTCAATTTACCACAATTTATATTATTTGGTTATCACCGATTTTAATAAAATACAGAAGCGTAGAACTCGCTCCTCAAAGGCGTTAAATGCCACAGCGCTCATATACAACTGTTTTGTAAATATCTCCTTGACATGCTTGCGCACAAAAATGTGTGTACGCGGACGGGATCGTTACGAGCGTTCGATTACGTTTAAGTGCATCATTATATCCTGTTTTTAAGCGATACTGCAAAATATCGCCGATTGGTCGCGCGGCAGTTAAAACGCATAACTAATAATCCTCGGTCACATAGGAAACGACGACGTCTATTACTGCGACGCATAGTAAAATACGTCGCGTAATATGCTCGGAATGCACCTGTTAGGGGATGATTCGCTCGTAAATTTTTACGAGGCGCGCGAAAGAATTTTAATGTGCGCGCAATGACATCCGCCCTTACGCAACTATTAATACGGCAAATAATCACGCGGCTCATATTCGCCTCCGCAGCGCTACTTAAAAGCAATTTCATGTCGCTGATAATTACTCTCCCTTAGGTGGACCATTATCCCCAGGTGTTGTATTACACGCGTGGCTATCCATTTGTCTTCTGCGTTTACACCGCGGTCCCGCAGGCGGGATGAAACTGGCGGATTACATGAATTTTTCGCTATCAATGCAATATCATAAAGTATTATCATCATCAATTTCTTTCTTTTTACTTTCATGCCTGTCGTATATCACCGATATGACGTGTATACCGCTAATTACTAGCAAACTGTCACTCTCGGTAACGCTCTCTCCTTGTCCCCCACGATTAAGAACACGCTATGGTAACCGGGGGGATTAATTGTCGGTTGCTGAAGTACACTCGGATTGGGAAATAAAACTTATTTCACGTTATTATTACACGCCCGATAATTTTCTCTCCGACTGTCGTTAATTTCATAAATTTATTTTAATTAAGACTGATCACACACAGATAACTTTAATCTGCCTTATTTTTCATAATCGGCGTATCCCGCGCAATCGAAGCGAAAAGATATCTTTTATTGATATCACGATAGATACCGCGATCGTCGAGCAAATTAATTTCATCGGTTGCCGCATCCGAGAACTCGGCCGACACTCGCGAGGAGCGAAAACGTCAGTGCGACTAAGCCGCTAGTTGAAAATCGCTCGGATCGCGATTATTGATCTGGGTCGGCGCGAGGCACCTTTCACGCATCGGTCGAACGTTACTCAACATTAATCGTTACAATTTCTTTGTTCGTGCTCGGGAACGACGGGAAGAAAATTACAGCCGCGTGTTTACGCATCGTCAAGATCAACGACGTCACCGTCAAACCACGCGCCTCGACAATAAGACAATTCGTAGCGTCGCTCGTTGCTCGTGAAAAACCTAGGCACGTCGAACGCGGCGGCGAAATAAGAAATTGCCGAGCAAACCAGAAACCCTTGGGATCGTTGAGAAAGAGTGTCTTCCACACTCGTCAAGGTAGCCGAGCGGAACCTCTCGCGGTCGATAACTCCTAAGGATCATTAACGTCTTTTCTAGGGGGACTACACGTCGTTGAGAGGAGCGACGCTGTGGTGGACGATCGTTGCAGAGACGGCTACGCCGAGTATTGGGAAACGACGTGCGAGCAGCGAGGTTGATCCGGGATCGCTTCCACGACGAACGGCGAATGGCGACGGCGGCGGCGCTCGCAGTAGGTGACACTACGTCGGTGTCAAGGACTCCGAAGGATGAACAAGAAGTCTATACCGAGATTTATTGGGTTATTTGCGTATATGTTACAAGGCTGCGCGCGGCCAAGTGACACCCGTGGCAAATCGCGCCGCGCGGTGGGTGCCCAATCCGTGTTCCTTCTTCCGCGCGAATGTATCAATCGGTGCCATTGATTGTAATTAATGACGGTTTAATAACGATTAGATCGGCTCGGAACAGATAAACGCTGTCTCGTCGCATGCCTCAAGTGACAATGCACAATTTATATACGCGGGTAATAATTCTAATGACGTTTTCTAATGACCAGCGTTAACCTACTTATATATTTCTTATCTTCAGAAAAATATCTTTTCTCAAAGGGAATTAAATTTCAATTTGTAGTTGTTTCCTTAGATTATGTATCGCTGATTATCTTTTTCATAGATAAAGATTTATTATGAAAGTGCGTCGGCAAAATTGCACATCACCGAGATGCAATTTTTCGAACGTCACAACTTATTAAAGTTTCTCGTACTCTGAAACGGAATAATTATTAATAACAAGCCAAATTTCAAGCTAGCAATTTATATAATAATGATGATGCAAAATAATGCAGTTTACAGTTATCGGAGTGCTGTTACAATTACGATCGTCAACAATAATCGGCTCTCACTTAATTAAGTCTTGACTAACTTGGTCACAAGAATCATCAAGTGCGATTCGTAACTGCAGTAATGTAATTGCAAGATGGATTATCTTTTATTTCGGCGATTCTTTTATCAGCTATTACGATCCTGTTGAAGGATCCTTTAACCGCAATCCAACAAAGATTAGTGCTTATAAGTCATTAAGAATATTCCGTAAACTCATTATCGATTTTCGATTTCTTTGAGCTTCTGATGATAGAGCATCTCTCACATTTCGTTAAATTTCAGAATATATACGAGGCCAGCCACGCGCTAATGAGGGACTATTATTTGGTTAAGGACATCGTTACCGCAAGAAACGAGAATACAAATTCGCTACGTAGCGCGGGAATCTTTCGTAACGCGACAATTCTGCGCTGCTCGAAATATGAAGAGAAATTGCGGAACGGCCGACGCGGACGCGGCACGCACGGCCGTTTTTCGGCACAATTACGTTCGTCTGTCTTAAAGCGGGCTTTATTATATTTTTCTCGCGAATCGGGCAATAATATTGCAAAATTACCGGTTCTTGCGCACAACGGCGTCGATCGTCAGCTGCACATTCTCTAACTGCATAGTAATTGCTGCGATGACCCCGGCGCGCAGGCAATGCAACTTCTATATTTCATAACTGACAAACGTATCAGATGAGGGAGAGACCGTGGGGCGAGAGCTATAAAATAATTAAAATCTCTGCAAATCTTTCTCGTTTTATGGAAGCAATCAAAAACGTACCACGTTCTCAAACTACAAAAATGTATACGGACGTAAACTGACATTTAAGGCTAAATACGGCACGCGTACGTATGCAATTACGATTAAATGAGACTTTCATAACAGTACACAACACAAATAAAGTTTCTGATTGAACTGACGCTTGTATCGAATAAAACGATCACGCTTCTATTATTATTATTATTCGGAACCGCTTCGTAAAGTGCTTTTCGTCCTAGATCACCCTTGCGACCTTTATTAAATACGATGTGCGAAATGCACATTCTAATTCCGCGGCAATTACCGCCTGGACCTCGTGGCCGCGCGTGGCCTTATGGTTTCTGGCGATTAAGCGATGTAGGCCAATCGCGCGGCAAGATCGCACACACCGGTAAAACGATAATTGGTTATAAAGTACCATTTGTTTCATTCCTCCCCTTACGATCACGGAGGAGAAATATCGAATCAAATCTTGTTTTATGTTCTTTTCTTGTTGTTTCGTGCTCCTTTATTCAATACCTTACGCGTGTTTATCTTTGTGACAAAACTGTTGTCGAGAGCGTGTGGAGCACAATAATCTCCCGCGCATTTTAATTGCTGCAGACAATTACCGCGATGACCCTGAAGAAGCAGGATGATCTTGCGAAGAACTCTGTGAGATAATATTCTTTTTATTTGCAATTGAGTTATTACGAAAATAAAATTTTGCAATAGGGTGTCTCATGTTTAGCATCGAGGTCATGTGTTCTTCAAAGTTTTCAAAATATCATATTACATTTTATGTGTGTGTGTGTGTGTGTTTGCGTAAAAAAAATAAAAATTTTAGAGAAAAACTAAATAATATCATTGAAAAAAAATACAGAAAAACGTGAAATACAAAACATGTGACTTTACATAAATTTTTCGTTAATATTTTTCGAAATAACGAGTTCTTCTCTAGGCCCTAGTAGACCGAATTCGGAAACGCTAATGTTCGCACGTTCTTTCAAGCGATGAGAACATACGTCGCTCCACCATGACCGACTACGCACCTTAATTGCGCGTACGATTATACCAGGATGACCCCCGGGTGTCGTCGTTGACCTTAGGAGAGTTTCCATTCCCCTTAAATTCCTGCATTTCGCAATTGGCGGATGCCCGGCTCTACGCGTTCCCGGGCACGTACGTACACACAGGTGCGTATGAGCGGCCGTGTCAAACGCGTTAGGGTCTTTGACGAGCGTTTCATACGTGACTGAGAGGTGAGATGAACGAGAGACCGGTGAGGTAGAATATGAGAAGGTGAAAAGAAGACAGGCTGCCGTCTGTATGTCCGACAGTACGCGAGGCGCATACGGAAAATATGAGTTCAATGTCAGGCCGACGATCCGCTACGATTCCCCCTCGTTCCCCCGGAATAGTTTTTTTATCCATCGTCGTGACGGTCGCGTTGCGTCTTGCGTAACTGGCCTAAATACCAATCGCCACATCCTGGCCAGACAATCGCGAATGCAACTAGATGCAGATAGATTCTCCACCGCGGATAGAGTCTCACCGAAGTCTCCCATCGTTCGGTGACTCCGTTTAGCACGAAGATGACGATCTCGCGAAGGAAGAGTTTCTACGAGCGTGAAATGTCGCGAGCACTGCGAGGCACGTCGGGCTGTGTCGATGAAAGAAAAGGATGGAAGGTAGCGAGATAAATAAAATAAACGTTAATTACGCGAGTTAGTAAATGCATAATTATCGATCTGTGAGAACTTGCGTCTACGCACTTCGATTTATGAATGCTTCTGATGACAACACGCGCGATCTTGTGAGAGATGCAATCGCGTTTAAGTAACAACTCGATCACCGCGGCGCAGAACGTAATTAATCGAGAGATGAAACAAGTCGAGAAGGCAAAATCGCGTCGGGGAACACGTTTCGTGTACCTGTATATAACGTAAGCATGTACATCTTCTGCTGACTGAAATTGGAATCGCGCTGCAATTTCTCGAAGGTGAGCGGTGGCGCCAAAATTGCAAAACCGGTTAATTTAGAATTTCGGCGCCGCGACAGCTCGCCGATCGACCGGCCGACCAACGGGTCCGAATGCAGCTTCTGCTTCGGTAACGGGCCTGCGGGATGTGCGTCGGTTCTAAAAATACATCTTACTTAACCCCTTCCCCGAGAACGCGCGCGAACGCCGATGCGAACGTACGCGCGCGCCGCGCGCGGTTATTTTAATTTATCTCTTCACATTTCCTACTTATGTCACGACTGCCTTTTCTCGGGTGCAATCGAAATATTCTCGAGAAGGGGGGTTTTTTTTTTCTTTACGAGCTCGCATATAACTCATCTCACGGAGATCGCACAACCCCGTTCCTTACTCGCCAGCGAGATGTACGAGGCACGGAGAATACTTGTACGCGGAGTCAAAAAGTCGCTATAAATAACCGCGCGATATTCAATCACAATGTTTAACAATCCAGTTTCACATGCCAAAGCATTATAAAATACATCCAAATGCATATTTTCGTACTCGCTTTTTTTTCCACGCGAACCACGAGCCGGCGTGAAGAATGTTCCTTACGTAAAAGAGAATGTTAACATACGTTGCCGGCGGCCTATGAAAATTGTTGTGTTACACACAGAGTGGAGAATTTGCCTAGCCTGTGACCAACGGGAACGTTAAGAACGAAACCCGGGAAGGGGGGGGGGGGGAGAGGGGGAGAGCGTTATAATTTTAGTTTCGCAAAGGGTGGAATTTTTAACTCGCGAACGGCCTGGAATTCGACCTGGCGCGGCCAAAGCGCGATCTCTCGCGCCGCGCCGGCATGAGATCACTCAATTGCATGGCCTTAAATACTTTAGAACACCTTTAGGAATAATGCCACGACGCGAAACGCGATACGCCGCGCGACGCCGCCGCGCCGCTGCCACACCACGCGCGTGTACAGCTTGACAGGTATCGCGTAATTGATATTACGAAAAAACATTGCGAAACAAGGGAGAGAGGGAGCGTCGCCGTCAGCCGGGGAGTTTCTTCGTTTCCAGGCGATTTCGTGCAAAATAATTAGCGACGGGGCACCGGGGTAAAAAAAAAGGAAAAAAAAAGAGAGAGGGAAAGAGCGAAATCGGACTCCCTGGGGTACCTTGTACCAATCTCCGCTAATGTCCAGCGAGATTCCCTGCCCTGCCCCCTTGATTGCCTTCGTGCTATATCGAGAACCTTGCACTTGACAGTATATACGCCGAACGTTCGCCCGAGTCCTCGACCTTCGACATATTGCGTTATGTGCAGATTTTCTGACGTCATGATTTTCCATTTTTGCGTTGATTTCAATGCATCCATGTTTGTGACGTAATTTGTTATCTTAATTATTTGACATTTGTTAGGAAAAATATGCAGGTCCCGAAAGTAGCATAAATCCTAAAGTGTACCACGCGTTAATTTCGAAGTTGATTCTCGTAGAAAAAAAAATGTCCGATTGCATTTCCTCGTAATATAGGTGCCCTGTTAAATGCTAATGTGATCTTAAATGCATTTAAATACACTCCAAATACAACAATTGCGCGCGGTGACGATTTTTCGACATGCGCAGCCACATCAGGCCAGGTGAGCGATCATGAGATACCGCTTAATGGCGGACGTGATTGCTCGAAATCGATTTTGCTTCACTGTACGCTCGATCGGACGGATAAAAACATCTCCCTCGACGTTTTCGCGGTTCGCCGATTAAGAAAAAGCGCGCACGGACGATCGTTCGATCGCGTATCGCGCGTGATTCGTCAGCCTGAAGCAACGATGCGTCCTTTCAGCGCGATTTATCGGAACCGCTCGATTAATAAGAGATAAATCATAATTGAGTGCAATCTCAATTTATTATTGTATATGCAGCAATCAATATGCAAATCTTTTGCAAGTTAACTGGTTATTCAAAACAAAATACAGTTTTACGCAAGTGCAAAAAAATAAAATACATTTTTTTCATAAAAAAATTACAGACAAAATTCTTTTAATGTTAATATCCGTGTTTTGTTTAAATAAGAATTTTAAAATAGAATATTTAATTAAATCTTTGTATTATACCTGTTTCAAATTTTATTTTGAATCAATGATAATTCTATATTTTCTCAATCACGTCTTTCATCAATGAAACTTCAAGTGGATGATATCATAATTACAAACAAAGATAAAAAAAAAGATGAAGAGTTATTGGTACTTGACATTCATCGATTGCATCTGACTTTAAGTATCAATTGACTTCATAATAGAACAGATCGATATCTTGAAGTAAGCAATCGTATAAACTTGTTCACATTTCACAACTCATATTGAACGTAAAAGAACAACAAGCGGTTGTGATAATTTACTTCATTGCCATAATGATCCAGTCAGAAACACAATCCTTTTATTCCTGTAGAAATTGACTCGAAATGTAATAAAAGGAACGATTACGGAGGTCGATATGACGCTTTCTGTTTTTTTTTTTGCTTAAAGGGCTCTCGCAGTTCGTAAACAACATTAAAATAGCTCTTGCCAACATTGACCTAGATGGAGTGAATAGCATCTGTATGGAAAAAAGTATTTTGGATGATAATCTCCAGCCATTCTCTTTAACAAAATTACAGTGTAAAAAAGATTGATGTTTGTCAGTAATATTCGTTTCAAAAAATTTCTAGAAACTCTTGACCTCTCTATCAATGGCTGACAAACGCAACAATAAATAAGACATTGACGAAATTCAGACGTTACGACATGATAACAAATTAATATCCTAGTAAAGCTAAATAAAAAATTAAGATTCTTAAATATTGTGTTTCAATGTAACATGGACTCCCCGATACATAATAATTGAGGGAAATAAAAATATGTCAAAATTGAAGGTAGATATCATTTGTTTTACAATACAATTGTTTTACGTTCTGTGATATATTTTTGTGCCAACAGATTTAACTAAAAACCTGTAAATATAAACAATGGTGGTTTCAGTATATTATTTCCGGTATATTATGCCAGAGAAATAAACTGAGTGTTGCAATAGTTTTTATCTTAATAACATCATTATGCAATTGGTATCTTCACTCAATTGCTGGGGTTTTGCATTAACCGACAGCTTGCATTCGCAGATAGCTTTGCCATTGGATTAATTGCGAATAACGTATGCGTCACGCGTGTTCGCTTATACTCACGACGAATTCATCTGTGATACTATCCAGACTTGGAGACAAGCGAATAGAGGACACTGCGACGATAAATGCACACGAAGGAGCTTGTCAGCGCAAAATCATGCCATTGTGATGAATCAATGATGCCGGGAATTCGAATAAATGCAGGTATCTCGAACATATGTCTTTCTGTCTCTTGTCCGCGATCAAATATCGAATTCGCTGTAGATGTAATTCTCATCGTCCAAAAAAAGGGCTGCGGCATCTTCGACTCACCTAGGCTGTCAAAACAGCTCCTTGCCAGTCCCTGACCCACATGCCTGACTTGCTGCATTTATGTATTAAAAAAAAAAAAAAAAAAAAAAGAAGAGAGAAGCTTTTTCGAACGTTCTCTTCACCAATAATCACGATCCGTCACGACCGAGCACCGGACATCGTCGAATCACGCATTTGCTCCGCACGGGAGGTATCGACTTATCGATGATCACGCTGTCCGATCCTGCTCGGATCGCGTACATGACGTTACATGCCAACCGTTGTACATACATGATAATCATACGGTGAAATAATTACAGTATGTTCGGATAATAAAGACAGAGAGAAGAATAAGATCGAGAGTTTTCGAAATATCGGAGTAATCGCCGTGATTAAAACCAATTAGCGATATCACCTCGTAAAGTGCCTCTCCTCATTTACGGATCTGCCCATCCGGTGCAGACTGCTTTTTTTTCTTTCCGTCATAAGACATTTAAATATAGCTCATTTCATAACAAATATCGCAACTACAGCATAACGTAGATAATCATTCAACTGTGCTTCAATTTCTCAAATTCACTTTCACTAGTCTAAACACCCCCTTCCCTTCCCCTCCCCCCAAAAACCGAAGAACGCTGATTTTCCCACCCATTGTACAGTTAACACGCACAGAATTATTTTCATAGCACAGTACGCGTGCTAACGTAACAGGGCGCCCTCAGAATTGTAAGAATGTTAAAAAAGCACAAGTATTAGAAGCAGCTTACCAATCGAAATATTGCGGAGCCTCTAAGTGCGTCTCATAGACGCTTATATAATTTCACCGCGAGCCGCTGCGTCGACTTGTCACTTGATTAAAATAAGCATCCGTTATGTAAATGATATCGTAGTGCAGATACGCGCATATTAAAGCGCCTCTGGAGAGACGTGGAAAAACACGGGAGAGAAATGAGAGAGACACGGAAGATAAAACGGCGGGACGTACAAGCCCGACGTCTCGCGATTCGACTCTCTGAATGCGCGCATTGTGTTTGGCTCTCCTTCGTAAATTGTCTCGCGTCGCGACTCTGCCGAGTGCAACAGCCCGGGCGGCTCCGCAGCCGGTAAGAGCTGCTGCTCAAGCTCTCGCCGTAATGCGCAATTCGTGGGATAACTTCGACATTATCTCCGTTCTCATTAATCGCGCGCGCGCGCCATTTTTTCCGAACGCGATGCAAATTGAGGTCCCGCTTAACGGCAATGACGACGGGAGCGGAGAGTGCGTGCGCTCACGGGGAGGGGGGACCCGGCCAAAATACGGCGTTTCGTTTTCTCAGGTGCATCCATGACCCAGATAGTGCGGATACTACGCATCCTCCGGGCGCGAAAGCGAAGACGCGCGCGCGCGCGCGCGAGCGAGCGATATGTAACCAGGCGCGGAAGGATTTCCTCCTCGATTTCGATCGTTCGGATCTTTTTGCTCGCGCGAGGCGGCGGCGGCGGCGACGGCGCCGCGCGCTCACGGTTCCTCATCGACGCTCGTATTTCGTCGGATATGCGTCGCCGCCCGCCAGGCAGCTTTGCTGGCCACGTCCCACCGCGTAGCTGGATGAGCGCGCGAACGGTCGCGCGGTACTGGGACAAGGTTGCCTGGGGCCCATAACTATCGCGCGCGCTGACACACAACAATGCGCGTTTCTTACGAGCGATTCACAGTGGATCGCGTCTTGCGTTATCTCTTTTCTTCCCGCCGATACGTCTCTTTCCCCCTTTCGTACCTCATCCCGCTTGCTCTCCTCTCCCTTTCTCTCTCTCTCTCTCTCTCTGTCTTTCGCCCAGTCCACTTGGGCCCTCTCCCAGGCCCCTACCAACAAACTCTCGGGGGTTCGGATGCCTCTGCCCCTTCCACGAAGATCGCGGGGGGGCCCTCGATCCCCCTTCTCCGTGACAGTTCTCTCTCCCGTCTTTCCCCGTTCCTAGCAGGACGCGCCTTCCTCGGATCATTCGATCCCCCGCGGGAGGCGACACTCGGTTTTCGATCTTTGAATACCGTGGCACCGCCACCGCGATGACCAGTCTTCGAATCACGGGCGAAACCCGCATGTCTCTCCGCGTATCTGCAACGTACCACCTCACGTTCCCGCGTTGTGTCGCGGATGAATATTTTACAAAGTAATCTCGTTCGACTTCTACCCGAGGTCGCACTTCAGTTCACCGCAGTCGTTTCGTCATATTTCGGGCGCTTCATAATTTACCGAAAGGCAGGAAAGTGAAATTGAATGACGACCGAAATCGGTGCGCCATTGAGAAGGTCATCATCTCGCGCGAGCTAATTGGGGAGGTACGATCGGTGCATCTTAAGATCCACGCGATCTTCGAGATACGTCGAATTGTCCTTGATCGAAATGTTGGTAAGTATTACGTTCGTGCCTGTTATTATGCAAGATTTATCGGATTCCATTGGAACTGGATTTATTTGCGCGTGCTAAATTTAGTGAAACGCAAAAACTCTTTAAAAGCGTAAAAACTTGATTAAGCTTGGAGTGTTCATTATATATTCGTGACATACATTTAAAATATACATCTAGAAAAATGTTTTATATTTCTCTCTCTCCCAAATATTATAATTAATTTATCAAAGTTCGATTGAAACAACTATTTTCGAAATCCTTTAACAAAGGCGATAGAATGCTAAATTTATCTTGATTAATTTTCGGAAGAAATTCTGACTGCACTCCTGTTGATTGAGTTCAACAGATTAAAGCAATTAATAATTATTTCAATTTAAACGCTACAATCGTGTAATGATTATCTGAACGAAATATGGTTTTATTACACAATATAAGCTTTTGTTTTCTAATGAAGATAAATTGCCATACATTTTAATATATTTTAATCGAATACATTTTAATTAAGTCGAAAGTAGTTTACGTGGCTCACGCAATAACATGGAAAGTGTTGCAATTGTTATACGTAGACATTTCAACCGCGGCTAATGCGCTTAAATAACGTGTCTTACTTCGATACTTATAAAAACTATATACAGTGAAGGAGTTGGTAGGTCAATCACTCATCAAAACGTCGTTGCGCAATGAATGTCCGTGACACTTGAGAACAATGCGAATCACGTAACAGCATTGATTAAGATTGTCGGGATTCGCCATAGAGTTATACCATTTCGATGACCATTTTCTTTGGTTATTACGAAGTATTATGATCATTGAGGCTCATCGTAATGCTGTAACTACTAAATCTAAATTTGCTTCGGCAATTACTGTAATTTTGTAGAATGCAATTTAGAAATATGTTTCATCAAATGGTACATATAACGTGTAATATAACCGTATAAAAAGTGATATAAACATTTTAAAACAGTTAAGAAACTATTTTTTTAAATAACTGTTCTATAGAAATATATGTTATGATATATGTTATTAAATAAGAAATAAATTTCTTCAAAAATAATTATTACAAGAACTGACTGTTATTTGTAAAATAATGATAAATTATTTCGGTTCAATTTCTCGGGCAGTTATAAATCGCCAAACAATCCAGCAATACTTTATCGGTGACAGGTCTATAGTGTGAGAATGAAAGCTGCACTGCCTTTACAAAGTGTTTCTCGCGACAATTCGAGACCGGATTCTTGACTACATAACGGAGTAATCAAGCATTGTAATACTGAATATTAAATAATCATTGAATTGTGCATCTAAATAATTCTAATTGCATAAAATATTGCAAAATAGATTCAAGTTTTTATATAAAGATATTATGTTGACATTTTATGACGAAATGAATACTTCTCTCTCTAAGTAATAAAGTAAAATAATACACTAATATACACAATAGAATAATATTTTATTTTGCATTTATTTTATTGACGCACGACTGACTGTTCTATCATTATCCTTGTAGCAATGCAGTGCTAATGGGCGTGCGTAAAAGCTGAGACATTGAAGTAGTTTTTCATTATATTTCAATTCATTCTATGTTTGAGATTACAGATTGAAAAGCATGACTAATTATCCGGCAACCGTAGTAACATTGGTCGATCACCTCAATCTCATTTTATTGTTCTTTGAAATGATGCCAAGAGCAACAATTCCTCCATATTTTTAATATGTATATTTTACACACATGCACACACTTTTTTTCTTTTTTTCCGAATAGGCTGTGCATCGATATTAATTAATTATTACATGTACTTAAAGTGATCTGTAATTATTTACCATCTTTGAATCTATATAAAATTTAATGCATTATCAATAATAAATTCAAAGCTATAATAAATGTTGCAATTAAATTGACTACGGGTGACTGCGTCGCTAAATTATAGCGATCGATAATAGGACGCTTATGTCACGTATAAAGCTTCAATATTAGCATTGCTGTTTCGCACGTGCCACTTTATTACCTTCACTGACATATTATCATTAATAATACCCAGTGGCAGTTTACCAGTCAATTGTCTATAAAAATTCTGCTGCATAATCGCATCTCGAAAATCATGCACAAAGAAATTCCCTGAGCGTGCCGCGTCGTTATATCGCCTTATAAATAAGATTGCATTAGCTATGCGTAACCTTCTCCTAATGTCGGATACGTTGATTCACTTTCGGAAGTGGCTTGTGTATTATGAAAGTAACTGTGGAAAAGGCGTACGCTCCGCTGACTCCGATAACTGCCACGGCTCCGCTCGACCATTTCAATTCGCCGCAGGATATCGGTCGAGAAGAACTGAACATTAATTTTTATGTTCTCAAAATCAAATCAAAATATGGAATTTCCTTTGTCGGTAACACCAGATTGTAGAATTTATTTTATAGCAAATAGATATTTTTAAACAAAATTCTTTTATGAAGTAAAGTATTACATAAAGAATAAATACAGAAAACTATAGAAAAAAATGACAAAAACATACAATATAAATAATAATTAAAATTTGTAAACTCATTTCTACATTGGCATTTACATCATTTTACAATTAAGTGTATACGAAAGAATCTTTAAATATATATCTTGTAATTCTTATTAAGTATATATGTTATAATTTTATATATCTATTTTTCATAAAATTGTGACAATAAAAACAAATATTAAAATAAAATATAAGAAATTCATATAAAGATTGTGATCCTTGATATATTAAATAGTATTCTTTCTCTTTTCAGATTCAATTCAGATTCAATTGACTAATTCAAAGTAAAAGATTTTAAAAGATTACAGCCTTGTTTATTATCTGCTTGATTTTAATAACCTTTTACGAATAGAAAGATTATAACATCGTGGTTTATACGGTTCGTTAGGATCGATATTCTCAACTTATCATTACAAAAAGTAGCAAATTACTATCCAATGATAAAATAAAACAAACTTGAACAATTGTTGCACAGAAATAAATTCTCAGATTGACTATTTGCATTTGAGTTTGATCTAAACAAATAATAAATAATAAATGAATTAAACAATTATTCAGTGATTTAATAAACCAGAATTCTTCGTCATAAATTATATCATAATCTGCACAAATGTGTTGAAAGAAAATTCTCGATTATTCATAGAATTATCAACAAAACGCGAAGATTATATGTACTGGTAGAATTTAATAATTTTTTATTAAATTGTACTACCATAATAATGGAAAGCCTCCTTTAGTTCTTGGTTGATGCAATGACCCAGATTCCGTCTCACCCACAACGCACTTTCCAAGCTGTTTCCTTTGATATTGGTCACTTTGCATCCTCCATTCTCTAACTTGAGTCATATGCTCGTAAGTAACATAAAGGTAGTATATAATATAATCCAAGTTCCTCTGGATCGAGAAACATTGTTTTCTACTTCGTATAACATATTTACGTGGTCAGATATTTAAAAATACATTTACGTACTATCATTTACTTATCTTAACTTTTCGCTACAAGATATATTAAAGTGATCAAGGATGACATCTTCATGAATAAAAATATCGTTGAATAACTTCAAATGTCTTAAGTTAGATGAGGAAAAAAAATTACTAACATATATTCTCTTAATAAATTTCTAATTTTACATTCGCTTAGACACTATATTCAAATAAAGATCCTTTGTTTGACAAAGTAATTTGTGCACTTTATATGCTAGGACAAATCTATCCGAATTAACGTCCCTTCAGGGAAACGAGTCACGTACAGAAAATATTTACGGTATCTCTCGTGAGGAAGAAATAGCACAATAGACGCCGGATACTGCTCAATAGATATAGATAATCAATAGAACAGAGCGTGGGTGTGAAGGACCTCATGCTCCTTCACCGTTCCCATGAGTCTTTCCACGTACGCACAAGGCTTTCAAGATTCAGCTAATGGCGTGTCCCGAACGCAACTTAATGTGACTTCGATGTTTTCTTGATACGCAACGGCCAGCCGTGATCATATGAGTATATCTTTGCAATTCGGGTGACTTTTCATGTGCACTTTTTCATGTGGTCCACTTCCAAATCCGACAGTGTCGTAATAACGCCGTAAAACGCAATGCAGACGTTTATAAACTGGCAGCGATCCATATACATATACGTATATTGATTCTTGAACAATTTCCAACAGACAGGTTAATAGCCCCTTTTATGTTAGTTACATTTCTCATGTTCAGATGAATTATAAAATATAAATTATATCATCGACCATTTTTTAAGCAATATGTGTGTGTGTGTACTATTCTGTGTTGCTTTACGATCTTATTATATTTAATTTTCAATGGAATTACATAATATAAACACATTCTCTTTTGAGAGCAACAAGTTCAAAAAGTGAGCACTTGAAAATTAAAATATTGCCACCTCTACGTCCATGATTGCCTTAATTTGATTTAATTAATTTTAAATATATACATTTATACAGTTTGTTTTGTCTATTTTTTTGTGCATGACTAAAAATGAATCTCGCACTTTTGTCTCTCCTAAGGTTTTCGTCGGCGCGTACCATAAACCGTGGCATAATAAAAAGTCACGATCACTGGCCGACCGCGGTTGGGAATCGTTTATTTGGCAAGATGCCATGGCCAGATTATCCAGTCACGTCGTACTCGACGACTTTTAATGTCGGTCGTTTCTGTCCCTCCTCCTCCCCCTTCATTTCATTCACTCGTTTATTCCGAGATGCCTTGAAATCGATTAGAAGCGTTGCGAACTGCGCGCTGCTCTCCGAGAGATGAAACGCATCTCGAACCGAATGCATTTGTCAGAAATACAATGCTCTTTTAAACACGGTGCTCTCCTTTGACTCGTCCTCTTCCGCGATCTCACTGTCAAACGCTAATTGAAAATACGTTCAAGATAAACGGAGTCTTTAGTCGAACGGAACGTGGACGACGGCACAGCAATGACACGTTGAAGAAGGAAATTGACATTTGAGCCTTGTTTCTTTTTATTAAAAAGTGCAGCGTCACGGAAAACGATCGGAGGTATGCTGATTTTTGCGAGATGTGTGTCGATAGTCAAACGGCTGGAATGCCAATAGCGATTGATCAGCGCCAGTGGATAAAAGCTTCTTACCCAGATATGTCAAATTTAATTGCATACGACGGATAAGACTGCGCAAGACCGAGAGAGGAAAAAGGCAGAGGAAGAAAGTCGGGATAGACACGTCTTCTGCGTCTTCCTATATCTTTCGGCAATAATTGCACGTTGCGCACACAGTATGCAAAGTACCGTGACTTAGAGAGCATTTTTCGTCTCTTTAGAATTTCACAAGTGAAATTTGATGCACTGTCCGCGCTGTCCATCGTGGAAATGCTTCTACATGTCAAACTCCTACGTTGTCTGCCATATGGGGATTTCATAAAAACTGACGTTACATCAGCGGGCGGGCGATTGTCCACGCGTGTAACACGCGGATTAGACCGTTATTATGTATAAAGCGTCGAATGCAAATCGCAAAGAGTGTTTGCGTAATTCGTATATATAAAGCGTAACGCGTGCGCGAGCAGCAGCAATTAATGGCAGCGGGCAGCCTGTCGGTTCTCTTTCTCTTTCTTCTCGCGTTACGGCAACGCTGTCTGACTGAACATTTCGTAAGTACGAAAGATTATCGAGGCGTGTGTTAGTTTCAGATCTCTCTGACGTGCGTGCATCAGCACGGAATCGCGCAAAAACTCAAGAATGCATCTCTTAAGAAGTCGCATTGCGAGATTAAACTTTGCTAAACGTCGATTAATTCCTATCTCCTTACATTCTGTAAAATTTACGGTTTATTCTTCGAGATATTAGATACCACGTATCATCCCTCACATCATATTTCATAGGCTGGAGCCAATTTAGCATGTCAAGCGGTTTGCAAAGAAAGAATTACATGCGATGGTAAATTATCATCGTGGACGAACAACGTTGCGTATGCAGACTATCATTGCATTTATCGCAAATTATACGCGCATTGTGGATGAATTTACGTGCGTTACATAAAAAAATTGCATAAAATAATCATCTTCAAATGATTTTTCTATGGGAAGTGCCATTCCGTTGAATTGCGTGTCGAGGAAGAAATAAAAATCCTTATAAAAAATATGCAGAATTTGACGCAATTATTACAAAGTTGGAAAATGTATGCTTTCTTGTTAAAAAATATCCTTGTTAAAATTAGTAGGCTAAATTTTAACACATATGCTTTTATTAGTTATTTTAACATATTGCTATTGCGTTAATTCAAGTAAAGTGTTAATTTATTAAAATAACTGAAAAAAAGTGTAAAAGCAACACAACGTGCATTTTTAATTTTACAGAATAAATATGTTTCTTATTATCAGTGACAGAATTTACTTATTAAAATTAATAGAAAAAAAGAGTTGAGTTTACAGAAAATTTACATTTATTTTTATGTAAAAATCTGATATTTATGTTACTATTTAACATATGCTATTATATGTTAAATTAACAGAAAAATTTCTGTGCATCATTCGGGACTTGCAATATGTGTTAAATTTAACACAAATTTTTCGACTGTGTACATTTCTATAGCTATTCGCTGGGGAAAATCCAAAATTACGTTTTCGCGGAAGAAAGAAGTTCCGTTTACGATATTCTCTTGGAATTTTACACACACACACACATACACGACATTAGAAGTCACATTTATCTACATTTTTCATTCAGCAGTATGCTGCACGACAGTCGTCAAAAGTACATACTTAGAACGGACTTCCCGCGGCTTCTGCCGCAAGATAAATCGACGGGTATCGCGACCGATCGCCTACCTACACACAGATACGCGGTATCGTCACCGCTAATCTAACGTGTAGCCGTCGTAACCTTTCGTGCGAGCATTAAAGTGGGATGAGCTCTCGAAGGAGACTCGACGACGCGCATTATTGAGAATCTACGTGGCGGCAATGAGCAACGTGCGCGCGCGCGTGTGCCGAGAGATCATGGATCGTTATGCAATCAGACGTGCGAGTACGCGCGAAGAGCTCGCGCGGCACGAGTAAGGTCTACGACCAAGGTATGTAAGTCCCGGGATGGGCAACGACGACGAAACCTTCCTCCGCTCCCGTCGCAGGCGAGACATTCTCATCGTCTCAGGATTGTTCCTCGATTCTCGGTCTCCGTCTATTGTCTCGCGAATGTCAAACCGCGTGACGCTCGATGCCACTGCAGCGTCGCTATAAGCGCCGGATTTCCACGCGGATGGCACGAGAGAGGAGGACGATGACAGGTGAACGTAACGAAGTTGCTGCTGGAATTCACTGGGTAGGTTTATCCAGTGGGAATATTCAGAGCCGCCAATTGCATTTGGCTACGGAAGGACGCCCGACCACATCGCGGGGGTTTGCCTCGTTGTACACTCACTTGATGTATTATGCGGTGTATCAATATGACTCGAGTGAGAGACTACGTAGCGCGGTGAAATGATTTTCGTGTTGGCATTTGGGGAAACAACGCCTGTAAATGGCTGCACTCTTCCAGCTGCGGTTTGCAGTAATGTAACGTGAAACATTTTAGAGATGTTGATATAATTCTCGTAGCCGCAAACGATTATGTATAAAATAGCACATTACATCCTGTACGTATCGCGTTATATGGATTAGGCAATATCACGCAATACCCTTTTTTTCCGTATAATGCGATGTAATTACGAAATATTGCTCCTTAGTCAAAACTAGTTTGTGAATAAGACAGAGATATTTCGTGTAATATTTTTTGTAACACAGTGAAAAATGAGCAAGCTTGAGGTCAGAATTTCACGCTCGGTAAATTCATTGTAAGTCAAAAATCGTCAATTTAAAATTCCTTCACTTTTTCTTTTTACATAAGTTTGCCGTACAGCTCGTGTAGCTTTAGCGCTCGAAGTGCATCACCCGGTATTTCTTGCTGATAATAAATTGCCGAGAAAAGTACGGCTGATGTCACGGTTCTTCCATGTTCATTGTTCCGCTGATATAAGCCGCGCCGTGCAAACGTGCGTAAGATCCCGAGGCATCGATCACAGGTAGTAGGTTCAAGACAGCAGAACAATGAATTGATTGGCGTTGACGAAGGTACAAATTTACTTTCGCACTCGTATATAAATCTCGTGCCAGCTGACTGAATTTTCGCTGTCGTCGCGTTTTTGTACTCACATGTAATAATCATATAACATGACTATTTTACAGAGAAAAAAAAATTGTGTAAAATGAAACAGCGAGATCTAAGCAATAAGCCCATCGGCTGACACTTGACGAGGGTGCATTTCTGCAAATTTCTCTTCATGTCGCGACACTACTGAAATAAATTACACGTAAATCCGATAAGCGGATAGCTAATTTCGTTGACATATTTGCAAACCGATAATAACTTCATTTGCATAGAACATGAAACGCATCGTAAGCCAAATATTACCAACAAGGAGGATAACAATTTTATAAAAATTTAGAGAAGTTTAAATGTCAAACATAAAACAATATCAATTAAATTGTCAATCTCAGCACACCAAAGAATCATTGTTAAAACGAGTAAAAAACGTAATATTTCGTTAAACAGAATCGATTCGTCAACGATGCTCAGCATTCGAGTTTATCGCTTGCTACTTATTTTGCATGCCGAATATGATTCCTCTCTATAGCGCATATTTATACGCGATACCATGTGACACTCGAGAGATCTCTTTAAAATCCTATTGGCATTTCAACGTAATAACGTACGGCCTTTTTGTCTCGCCTGTCATCCGTCTGTCGTTTTAATCATATCACATCGTCAAGAATGCACGATCGTTCACGGAGGCAGTCGCTAATTGTAATGACGTTATTGTGCGTGCTACAAAATGCTCTTGCAGGAGCATGGCGGCGTGCACCAGGTGACACATCTCGAATGGTACACGAGCCGCTGCTCCAGTCATTCGTGGGTGATTAACCTCGTTTCGCGGCGTCCTCGCTCGGTACAGGGCAAGGAGCGCTCGTTCGCTCGGAAATTTCGTGTTATGATTATTGAGGCTCGTGCAATAACCAGCGCGAGTCGATTAGCAAGGCGAAACGATTTCTAGCGGTAGCCCGTGACCGTAACCGCCCGCCCGCCAGTAGTATCACCGCGCACGGCTCGAACGACTCTCATACATCTCGTCAACAGATTGCCCGGGTTGCATTTAAATTTATAATTTTTACCGGTCGGTGCACACACGTGAGCCTCGCGCAAACCAGGAACCGAACGTTCATAAATGGCCCGTAGAAGCGAGACACACTCGAAACACCCCCGCGTGCGCACCGCGAGATGATAGAATCGCCTTAATTAGCGCGGCTCGAATGACCGTCGCATCTCGAGAACGGGAGGATAAGCCCCCGGTGTCGTGTTACGTAGCGCTCCGAAAGCAGACGGCTGAAGGTCAGGCCGCCAGGATCGAGCGGATCTCTCTCTTTCTCGAGAGAGAGAGATTCGCATCTTTTCCTGAGAAAACGGCGACGGGCATTATCGTTATGAGAGTGCAAGTCATTATAAGAGACGTCCCGCTCGCCGAGATGAGATAAGAATCCCGGATAGGACGCTCCCGTTGTGCTTAATGCAGCATTCAAGTACTGATCCGAGACCCTTTAGATGGTAATTCTCGATCTAAATTAAGGACCAACCAAGGTGTCCGATTTACGTTACTGGATCATATCTTTAATAGCTGTTATTCTCTGCAGGAAATTTGTCGTCTCAACGAATAACGACATATGTAAAGAGAGTGAATAATGAATGAAATAATAAGAATATTATTCAAATTATAGTAAATGCATAAGTGTTTCCCCAATTTAACAATTGCAATAATCAAACTGGACGTTGATCCGGGATGCTGACTTCCAGAGTGGGATGTAATTTTAGAACCTCTTCAGGTAAAGTGAACCGACATAATAAGAAGAATGAGATATACTGAAGTTCCCGAGTTCCATTATGCGTATTCGCGATGCGACACGTTTCAAGTGCAACCCGCAGCGTTCGTGGTTTTTTTTTTGCTCGGTCTCGTTAAATCGGTGACGAAGGAGCATTTACCTACGTCCTCGAACCTTTCAAACGAGAGAGCGATTTTCGATGCGGACCAGAGCTCCGCATGCCGTGCCTTTGTCTCAAGACGGGTTCTTCCTGCGGGTTCTGCGATCACCCTGGCTCTCCCCGCCCCTTTTGTTCCGCGGGCGGATCCGCGAATACCGTGAAAAAAAAACCTTGCCCTTGCGTGCGTTCGCCACCGCTTAAAAAAATCCACATTCCACAGACTGGTCGGGGAGGAATTTATAAAAAGGCAAAGCGTTCCTGTATACGCACACATACGCGCGGTTCGCAGAATATCTCTGTATTCCAAGATCCGGTACGGTGGTAGAACTGAATTAATTGTCCAAGGGGGAGCGTGACGAACTTGAAAGGTGTGCGCGGCCGAGTAACCGGGCTTACCTGACAAATATGCATCGATCTACGTTTTGCCCGTGGGCAAATATATCGTTCGAAGGAGAAATATTCCTTGCGGATCATAAATTGTGCTTCTTATGCGCGCGCATGTATAATATTAAAATATGCATATACACAATATAAAGATAATCGTTAAATAAGCATGATATAATCAACATGAAGTACACATGCAAAGCAGTTTTTTTTGTTAAGAGTCACTGCAACGAGATGCTCTCGTACTTAATGATTGCAGTTCTCCAGGAAACTTCAAGGTATTTCTTAATAATCGCGTTTCAATCGTCAGCTTTTCAATCTACGCCGGCTAGAAAAACGATTCCCAGCATCGAATGGGTTCAATGACTTTTCACACGATTTACTTTGTAATTGGACTAATCGGCCGTCAAGTTGTTAACAGAACGAAATGTCTTCATACCCATTCATTAGACGTAGCCGTAATAGACTATTTTTCGAACAACGTATTAATGAATGGTATTTGAGTTCCGCGTCTCTTCTCAAGACTACACTCACGCTATTTATACAGGCCTGGAAGTCGTAGGAGGCATAGGAGAAAAAAATCATCACGAGGAAGAGAAGTCGACCACTTGAGCATTGATCGCCGTAACGAGCGGCGGCCACGTTTCTTCTTCTTCTTCTTTGACTTTTTTTACCGCCTCGTCGATGAGGCTTACGTCACGTGTCTGCTCGCGGATCTGTTTTTTTGCCCGTTCTTCTTCCTCGGCGAACGTCATTTCCGTGTTACCGTACAACGCGCATTGCGTGGTATACCGGTCTAACGTGCCTAATCATCCTCCAACAAAACCGCAGTCGCGACCTTGGCGGATAGCGTAATACTACCGCGAGATGTAATACATGCGGGATTACGTGCAACGATGACACTTGACGGCGATTTGTTTTGAAATTAAGAGGAATCGTTTTTAAAGGGAAATCAGCTGTAATAAAAATAACTTACGTATGAGTTATCCCGCTAAATTTACGAACGTGACTTTAATCAACCATTATCAGAGAGAATCTATTTATCTCTTTTCGGGATATCATTAAATATGCATTAAAGATTCTGAAATTTTATCTTTCTCGTAAAATATAGCCGTAGATCTCTCGCCAATTTCTTCCGTAACATTTCATTAGACACTGTATGCAATTTTAGAGGGGTAATTTTTTTACAATCAATAATTCAAACTTTTATAATTTTAAATGACAATTTCGCAATATAAGTTCAATTATTTATAATTTATTGTACAATTCATATTGTATATTATATTATTAAGAAAATACATTTGTGTTTAATTTCGTATTTTTTATTGCGCAAACATCTACGCGTGATTGTACAACAAGCAACTATGAAATATCAGTAAATAAGGAAACAATTGCAGTTTACCAATTACATATAATAAGTTTCCAATCGGTGTTATAAATAATCACTTTCCTGCACATTAGATTCAATTATAAAAATATCAAAGTAAATAAGAGATAAATAAAATTCAATGAATAATGCATGGATCGAATGTGTTTAATTAATTGTTAACGAGTATTAATGAGTAGTATCAACGTAACGTAAAACGGGATTCTGATGCGCTCGCCTAACTGATGGAGCTCGATCAAAAGGACGACTCGTTTCATAAGTTTAGGTGGCTCGCAAAAGTATCGTCTCCAGAGTCTTGCCGGCACGTGCGATTCAAAGAGCTTCATTGGAGAAGCATTGAAAGAGGCGTACACGTAACCATACGGGCGTCGTGATTATGCCTTATTAATAAATCATTTTTGCTACAAAGCGATACGCGACGGCATACTAGTGAGCAATTTACGGCGACAATTCAGCGCGCGCGCGGCTAATAGATTTTCACCTGCATCAGCTGCGAATTAAAAAAACCGCGAGCGTCACGAGGTCGCGCGCGCGCAACGGCCGCATTAGGAACGATATTGCACCACAGATCGCGCGAGTATGAAAATCGCCGAGTTCGCCGTCGTTTTACCCGAGAAATAGTGATCCATTAGGTCGCCGGCTCGTTAGCCGCGCAGCGCGAGGCACCGAGAAGCACGTTCTCGCGCGAAGCATCACCTGTCGCGAGCCGACAGATATTTGTCACGACATTATGGCATTATTTGCGTAAGACTCCCCCACCTCGGGAGGGAGAGAGGATTGGCGCAACTCTGCAATGAAGCACGATCCGTTGATGATTTCGAGAAGACGTAGAAGACGCAAGGTCTTCATCGTAATGACTTCACTATACCTCGCGCGTTTAAAGCGACACTACTGTGGAACTTTACATCGCGTTTCGCTTATTAGCGAGATCCCGAAGAAGCACACCTAGTGAACGCGCTCTCGAAGATCTCGCGTGCGACGTTCGCCTGTCACCAATTATATATAAAGTACAATGTTTCTCTTCGACGAACAAACGCGAACGGCTCGTGATATTCGTATAGCTCGCGCGAATATGCAAAGCAGCAATCAATCGCCTCGCAACCGATGCAAGGCAACTCTTCCGAGTATTCCCGATTAACCGCAACTATACCGCAACTACCGCGATTTTTAAGCGCCGAGATCACCGGGCGAATGTTGCTAAACCTCAAGACATATAATTATAGTTATAGGCTTAGGTAAGATTTTGAACCTCACATATTATATGTAATAACCGCATCATTTGGCCGCAACGCGGATACAAGCGTTGCTGAGGTTACACGTGAGGAATAATAAAGAGCAGCCTCACTCTTTTTACTTTGGACTCTCCTCCTCGGACGAAGCGAAATCTCGATGCGCGAGCGAGTATGTAAATATCAGTAAACAACGCTGTACTGCATCGGGGCATAAAAACTGAAATTCGTGAATCTCAGTGAAACCGGATACCAGTGGAAGCCTGATATCCTGATGCGACCGACGATTTATAAATAATCACATATTGACAAAAATATAAATTGAAAAGATATTGAGGAAAAAGAATAATCAAGTTGCCAATTCGTAATAACTCTATCGATCGGGACGATATTTTTTTCCAAAGGCAAGAGTATCTCAGTAAGAAATACGAGAGAACGGTAGCAACTTCTTTCACCGTTCGAGATTAACGATAATCAGATTGCTCGCCCTAATCGTTTGGACACGGATCCCACCGTTTTTGCTGATTAATGGGATCCCAGCAAGATTCACGGGAGATGACCATGGTGTTCACTCGACCTAATCCGATATAAAAATCAAATCGCGTTCCTTTTTTTCCCGTTCGAGTCCAGAATTAGCTAGATACGTCCGTCAATTGTCTCTTTAAGGTCACGGTCGGTACCTTGTCACAATTGCTGGGCACGAGTTCATCGGCGAAGGCCGCCCAGCAAAGAGATTTAACGACCTTTAGTAAAGGGCCCGCCGATTAGATTCTCTTTCAGGGTTGTAGGCCGTTCTTTGTTGCAACATCAACGTAGAAATTCATGACTGATGATGATGATGATACGCACGGGAGGCGATCGTCCGCACGCGCGAAGGTCGTTCCTTCCTCGAAAGCGGAACGAAGTCGAGCCCGCCGATTCCACGAGGGATCGTGATCCTCGCGATTCTCAAGGTCGGCGTGCTTTCTACGACCGAATAGCGATGCTCTCCGATTCTCGATTTAGAAATTCGTTCGACATACGTTCCTCTGAGATTCCCAGGAAATCAGATTTTAACAGTATAGTAAATAAACGTGATCAGTGCTGTTAATGTTAGTCGGTTATGCTAGGTCGGGAGCTTCCATAAGGAACCGTCTCAACCCCCCCCTCCCCTTCTCTGCACCACCACCTGTCTCCCTCCTATTCCCACCTGCATCCCTTTCACTTTTCGCTCGTACTTTTCGTGGATCGAGCGGTTCGCCTTCGGCCTCAAACTCGTTTGAAATGGTCCGCGCTCATATATCCCGCTTATATCGCGTCCCACCTCTCACAGTCTTTAATGCCGAATACACGTCGTACATACAATCGCCAACGACTGCATCCAATGACCGCGTTTGGCAGTTACCCTCCCACGTATGATTACCGCCGTTTTTACGAGGGTGTATTTTCACGACGAAAACGAAACAAGAAATATCGACGTGGATATATATAACGAGAAGATAAAACAAAAACGCCTTTGGCCAATTATTATTTTATCGATTGTCAATAGGATATTTTCTGCAAACGAGATCGAGAGAGCATATAATTGGTCGGAGACAGAAATAAAAAAAAAACGCGAGCGATATCTCTTGGAACGTATCGGCTTCTGGTCCAGTATTTTTAACCGTCGATCGCTCGACAACGTAAAATATAAGGTAGCCGGTATCAACGATGATTTTTATCCTCGTACGTTCGAGCATTAAGATCTCGTGTATCGCTGTAAAGAGATATAATTAGGCAATTGAAGATGCTAACGATAACAATTATTTGTACACTCCGCCTTGCCTTTTACCAATATTAATTTCTTATTTTAAAACAGGCAGATATAAATATGAAAAGTAATTTATTATTACAAAATAAACTATTATTTTTTTCTCCTCATAATCTGTTTTTAAGCATGGATAAATTATGGTAGTTTTTTATACGCTATAAATAATTCTATTATCGCAAAAGTGGTGCAATTAATCATAGATTCCTAAATAGTAATCTCCCTCTCTCAAGAAAGGATGACTTCATCGTAGCCGGAAATCGTGAACAGGAGCAGGATACGCTTATTTTTAGCGTTTCATCTACCGCATGACGGTAATAGCTGTTCAACAGGATATAATTAACGCATAAGTGATGTAAACGCTCGCTTACGCTTTCCTATAACTGGACTATATATTCGTCTTTTTTTACGCGTGTACACTTTAAGATCTTATCGTCCTTACGTCATCAATGTTGCACGTGTTACATGAGCGTTCATTGTGCTCCGCATAGATACTTGATATTTTAAAATTCCTCGAATTAGCGGCGCGTTTCTCGATTACCGGAGCGGCTCGACTACGTTCACTAAAAGATCTTTTTTTTTTCTTTTTACCAGACAGAGAGCTTAAAACGGCAAGCGAGCTGTTGGTGCGTTGACGCGATCGGTGATGAACGACTCGTCATAAAAAGTTTACAAACAAGAAGAGGAACGATTGGGGCCGCCTAAAGAATCCCCTTACGGATTTCGGCGCACGTCTTCTTTCATTGTACACAGTTATTTATGCACTGGTTACGCAATCGATAACTCAGGTTTTCGGGATCGGCTATGCACTTTTTAGGAACCGAGGTCACGTCGACCCGCCGAAACACGCACTCGATAAACGGAAGATACAACAGATAATTTCTTCCGTGTATTTCAAATCGAATACCGAATATAATTTGCGCTGAAAAACAATAGAACCAGTAATAATTATAAAATAAAATTATTATAATTATTATTAGCTTATAATAACTTTTAATCCAAACCTCATAAGGTCAGTACTATAAATATATAAATTATAACTTCTATTATACAAATTGGGTCTCAAAACCTTCGAATCAAAGATAGAATTTTGAATTAGTAAAAAAAATTTGCTGTAAGCTTTATTTTTCCGACGTTGAGATGTTAAAAGGAACAACAAGTGACTATTCTCGGATTAATCACACTAACGCCACGCGCGTATAATCTGATCAGCCGGATGCACGCAATATAAATTATAAGATATTTGTTGATGCACCTTTTTGCGATCATCAATAATTCGCTTTCGTCGGCACGGAAGTTGTAACCTACGGGCAGGCACACCTTGAACTGTCACTTTTATCCATGCGAAAGTAGAAACGTGCACGCGACGTTTCGCCGGTGCGTACGGCGTCGCCTAATAGCCGCCGTAGACTTCGCGCGCTTCCAAGGCGATTTCATTGACACGGCGGCGACAGCGATAACTCTACTACGCCGTCATCGGGGTTTCCGTGAAAGTGGTACATACGAAATGTTCACGGTCGGGAGGTCATTGTGTCGGAGAAATAGCCGGCACAAATCGTGGTGTAATCATTAAGAACAGAGAAAATTTAAATTATTACTATTCGATTAACTAAATTATAAATTAGAAAGTGACTATTGCGCAATGTGCAATCGGCGACGGTCCACGCGAGGTTCCGTCTAAACATCATTAAAATTCTAATAAGAATTAGAGGTTGTGTGCGTTGAGAGAACGCGGAAACGTTTATTAACAATTGAGGTACAGAATAGACTCACGTGATTTAGTAACAGCCAAATTGGACCCATTTACCACTTGCGATTATACTATTAAGATGACTGTAGCCAACCTGTTGCCAGAGTTGTGTAAAATTCTGTTAGAAATTCTCGTAGGGGAAAAAAACACCTCTAGCGTCTAAGACAGCTTGAGAATCACTACGGCATATTCCGAAACCGCTTTCTTAATATTTACATTTGCGCGTTAAGTGCAAATTATGACGTTGTAAACGTACGCGTATCCCTCGAGGGTTAATTCACTTTGTCTTTTTGTTGTCGCATTACTCCGGTAAGAGTACTATCAAGGCTGACTATAATTGCCCGCCAGGATCACTAATAATTTAATTCCGTGAATAAGAGCTAAGTATCATAATATACATATATCTCGCAATTTCTTTCTATCTCGGAGCTAAGAAAGACCATGAAAGCTGGTCGAACAGCCAAGTTTATCATGCTTTTTATATGCGTTCGATTTAATCTTTTTGCTCCGAGTGCAGCGCAATACGGACGACGGGGTGCAACGCCCTCTGAATGCTCGCGTGCCTGCTGCCTCCTGTGCCCTTGGAGGATCCTCCTATGGAGTGTGCGAGAGCAAAGACGGACTCGCGGTAAAGTGATGCGAGCAAAATGATACCGGGCATCATGAGCATCATTCCGTGCTTGCCCCCCTGCGTATGCGTATAATCACGTTTAGTCCTCGTCATGCGCGATGATGCGGCGTCGCGCGCGGTTGTGCATTAAAATCTGGCGGTGCATTCCGAAACGGACGCACAAAGACGGATGGGATATGAATAGCATGAGAGAGAGAGAGAGATAGGAATAATAGAATGACGAAAACCGAGTTGTTGTGTGTTGCCGCCGCTTTCACCATTTCTTAGACACGAATGCAAGAAATGTTTGCGCCACGTAACGAGCTAATAAACCGATGCATGTTTACATAAGCTCGTCGTTATCAATCTCCTTTTTTTCTTTTACTTGCGGATTATTACGGGAGCCGCAATGAAATGACATTATGTAAATATTATTCCGCCCGTGAATGAAATCACGTGCCAGGCGTTACAATATCGAATTGCAAAACAATGAAATCGCGGTGAGGAGAAACTCCTGGAGAAAATAGATAACACTTCTCGTATTCATTCAAGTGACGAGATATAAAAATATCGAATAAAGAAATTATCTAAAATGTAAATCAAATTAATTTGTATTAAACACACTCTTAATTAATAGCGCAAAATTTATAGAAACTAATTTGTTGAGCTTATTAAAGGCAAACATATTCATTTAGTTGTAGTTATAAAAAAAGAAATGTGAATATAAATAAAAATAAATATATAAAAATTGTATCTTGTTTTATTTATATTTGCGCTTGGTTTCTTCTTGCATGTTCAAGTATTACATGAGTGCTTTCACGGTCACAAAATACGTGAGAGACCATTACGAATCCGATATTACGTTCACGCCAAAGAGTGCGAAAAATATCTCACCTTATTGAATGAAAATCGGAGTGCATTGATCGACAAATAACGTGTAACTTCATTGGAATATATAAAATGGTAACAGAATTACTTATAAGACTGTTCGGTCAAAAGAATTCAAGGTGACGTTTAATATTCGCCAAGATATAACTGTCATTGTTTTGCTGATTAACAATCTTTTAACAATTACATACATTTTTAAAATGTATGAATTATATATATATATATGTGTATATGTATGTATAAAGCAACGCTTAGATACACGGAAGAATGATATAATTCTATTGCGTTCCGCAAAATGCCCCGTTAAAGTATTATTCCATAATAATTTGTTGCACGAGGAAAACATAAACCACATAGAAAGACCTGTAATTTTATAGTATTTTGCGCGACGAGCGACAGCGATTACGCGAGCGTTTCGATGCGCAAATATCTCCGCCTCGTATATAAATTCCGAGATCGTAATCGGCGTATGCTACTTGTAAAACGCTCAAATTGTCGCGGCATCGAAGGCTGCCCTTTAATAAATTGGAAACAAAAAGCGGCACATCGCGCATTTTCAATGCTTCCGCTGCTCCCATTTTCCTATGGTCATAAAATTTTTTCTTGCCTACGGGTTACTTAATGCCTCAGTCTTAAAAAAGACATAATGCACCGCAACCTTGCTGTTGCTTATTATACTTCCTTATGCTACAAAAGCCTGGCTAGCTTGGCTGGGGATAAATATTCCTCGTTATAAAATTGCATGTTCGTACTTCAATCTACGGGCTTCCGTATTTCATGAAAACTTCCTGATATAAGGCTTATGCCATAGACTTAGACTGTAATACTTCATAGTCTTGTTAGTATTTTACATCACTATAATTATATCCAGTACTTTCATTGCTATTTATAATCAGTATTTTTATTATATTTATATTCAATATTTATTACTATGCTTGATATTCGCATAAAACTGCAAAATAATTTGTTCAAGCAAAACGGTTCAATGTTACGTGAGATATTTATGACAAAAATATTACATATTATTATATTAAAGATTGTACTTTAAATGAAGCTATATCACTCGATAATAGAAATGCATGGCTTACTCCGCCAAATCTCGATCTTATACTTTTGATATACAGCTCAACGATTATGACAGTATTTGATAAATTGATGCAGGTTAAACAGCATAAAGATAAAGTATGATATTTTCCTTTAAGGAAGAATACATTTAAGGACAAAATTTCCTTTCATAAATTATCGTGCAGGCGCTTCTAACTTATTAACAGCTTCTGTCGTCGACTCCTCTCGCGATGATACCCTTAGAGAAAAACAAAGACGATTTGCGACCCCCGTGTAAGGGCGATGGTCAAACTTATTGCCGTTTCAGACTGATATTGTCTGGATAAAATCGTGCGCGACAATCCGCCTTCGCTGGATGTAATGGAGCAGTGCATAATTATAAGTTCCGGGTTCTGGGGACACACACAACCGGTGACTAATCACATAATGTATATGTATATCGCGAGGATAAAACGCCTTAGGCAAGAGAGCAAAACAACACGCTGCAAAAGCAGTAGTCGAGTACCGCTGCAACCGGTCGTCGTATATAATTAATGGATATGCAACTTGGGGATTCCATCCGTACAAAAACTTAAGTCGCTGCGGGAAACGCACCTCGTGCAAGATTAATCGGTTACGCGCCGACGCGATTATCCGTTACGCTCATCCGTAATCCGGTCTATTAAACTCTCCTTCTTATTTCTCGATCATTTCATCGGTTTAACGGATCTCCGCATCAAGTACCCGGCGATGAATCACGCTAACCGTTCACGGTGACACTGCTGATCTCGCCGTGAATTTGCTTTATCTTCCGTTGCGATTTTTCGCGCGTAATTGGATTTACGTCGGATAAACGTTCGGAGACACGATCCCTTTGTCTGCCATTTGCGGCGTGACCGTGATCGCCGCGTACACCCCCTTGGCAATATTTTACCCTTCCTGCTCGCACGGACACGGGAAGGAAGCACGAAAAACCTGTTCGCGCGTGACCTTGTATACGGCGAATCATTACTGAATAACCGATCAGGGATAAAAGAATCTTAAAGCGGGGTGGTGCGTGCGCGCTTGAAGGAAAAGGCGTCTGTGTGGTTTATCGTTAAGCGGACAGGTCTGCCTATACAGAGCCGCGTATATAAATGTACCATACGATCTTGCTATCTCCTTCTCTCTCTTCTTCTCCCCCTCCTCCCCTCTCTCCCTCTTTCGTCGAGGAGATAGAGTGAAACAAAGAGAGATAGAGAAATACGATTCCATCGCATACCGAACGGGCCGTAGACAGTCGCACACACCCGTGTTGCAATTAGACATTTTTGCAGTCCCGCAGACAGCGGGAGACGGCAAGATATGCGGATGGAACGATGAGGTAGGGGACGAAGAAGCTGCAGCTCCGGTGTCTGCAAATGGGGGTTCACGGCTATACGGGTGTGTGCCAAGGAGTAAACTCGAATCACGTCCTTGTCGCGAATTGTTTCGAAGTTATGTCCATCGCTCGCGACATACAAGAAAATATAGTATAAGAAAATCGCGTGTACATGTTAATTTAATGACATCTAACTAAGAAGTAAACAATTAAGAAATTTAACAAGTGACATACACGATGATAGAAACATATACATAGAATGAGCAAAAAGTATCGAACCAACGAAATATTTCAAACGCAAGACATCGAAAAATCAATAATTTATAAATTTATTTTAGCATATTTTAACAAAGTATAAGATAGATGAATTATTAATTTTTTAATTATTTTACTTTAATATTTTTATATGGCGAATAACTAGAGGGTTCATATTATGTAAGAAATTATATGTACATATATAATTTCTAAAATCTTTTTATTTTTCTAAATATTTAATACGTATTGTTAAATTTGATTATGCTTTATTAAACAAGAAAAAATATTTTCGTTATATTAATTAAATATTTAATTGACATTATTTCAGTTAACATTTGGTAACCATTACCAAACTTTTTTCAATGTATAAATATAATAATCACATACTATGAAATTACTGTGAAATTCTTCACATCATGGCACATGATTGTTTGATTAAGCTTCCTAGACTACGCGAAGAATGTGGTGAAACTGAATAATTAGCACACCTCGTTTCGTCACCTTTGTATCAACGAGATGATATCGGAGTTTTAAAGAGCACCGCTGCGTTTAACAGAGCAGAAAGACAGCCGTAATAGACAAAAAGAGGAAAGGAGGAAGAATAAGGATTTCTATACGCACAGTGTGGTAAAATACTTTGCGCGCCCGTTCATCTTGCGACGACGAATAGCAGTCGTCTCGTGATGTGCGACGACTCACATTTTAGGGCGACAAACGTCAGCAACATGAGAAATGAAGAATCGTTTCGTATATGGATCCTCTCTCGAGCGCTAGTCGTGGAATTCTTTTTCTTGTAGTCCGCGCAGGTCGAGGACCTCACAAAAATAAATTCCAAGAAAATGCTAATCAAATGATACGTCTGGAGGGCAATGCTCTACGAACTTTGTCATCTTTCTCGCATAATTGAATTTTTTTTCGTCGGCTTCGCTATTGTACTAAACCTTTTCTGATTCGACTGGTACCCAACTGGACAGACCAGAGAAGATTCTTTTTGCTTTTATGACGACTGTATTAAGTATAGAAATCCTGATTGCCTTATAAGGCATACAACAGTCAGTGACGTGGCAAATACCAAATAAGAATTTACTTTGTGACTTTCAGAATAGATTGATAGTATAAAAAGTTAAATCCGGATGTATATCGCGAGATCCACGTGTACAACGTGATTCACGTCAACATGATGATGAATATTTAATATCAACCTATGAGCGACCAAGCGACTTTAATTCATGCGCATGCAAACTGTTCCGAAGATGAGTTTTCTACGATCTTTGTCGACGCCCGGAATAAATTTTGCACCGTGAAGACGTAACATCAGAATATTGGAAACTGAAATGCGGTATAAATTTATGCATCATGTACATCATGAGTATAATTGCAAAATAATTTGTGAAACTCAGAAACTTATAATACATTATATTCTCATAATACATTATATTCTCATCTAAATTATGATTAGAGATATACATAATACAGTTTTAACATAAACTTCTAATATTAATATAATCAAGAGAGTGGAGCCTTAAAATTAATATCAAATAAATTCACTGAAAAACTATAAATGTTTGGTGGATGTAATCAAAAATAATTTTATTTTTTTAAATATTTAGTAAGTATCAAAATTTAATTATAACTTATACTCACTAAACATTTAGAAAATTACAATTATTTTTAATTATATTAAACATTCAGTGAACATTATATTACTCAACATTTGGTAGTTATTATCAAACTTTTTTTCAGTGTACAAAAATCATGAACATACTACTTTGATTAATATAAGTGAAACTGTGTAATAAAAATGAAGAAACAGTACTTCCTCGCGTGTTACCAAATTTGGAAAAGGAGACATCAATTATCTTTAATTCAAGCGTTTTCGGTTAGGCCATTTGTGACATTATTTCGTCAACGTTTCATAATAAAATTTTGCAATCTTCATTGGAGACATTTCGCGTAAACGAGCCAAGGCGAGTAAATCATCAGACCGGTCCATGTGGCTAATTTGTTTCACAGATTAAGGAAACACCCGATTGTCTAAAGTCTCGGACACACACCGTTACTCGACCGTTACTCGAAACAATCGCGAAGCCAATGGGATGCCGGCGACGAACGCGTAGGTGTCACGATATTCCGCGGCGACACAACATCGAATTGACGTGCGCGGAATCTGTAGTACGTCACGAATTCTGGCTGAATGCAAGAGGCGATACCGTCGTGCAGAAAAAGGATAAGAAGGATCGATTGCACCGCGCGGCTGGGCTTTCCTTTCTCTTAATCTTTATTGGAAGAGGACGCAATCGTCCACGCGAAGTATTTCGCATATTCTCGTCTTCGTTTCGACAAAGTTGGACCGACGCCGGCTTGCATTTCCAAGCGCTGTTGCACTTTTTTTTAACAGTCCCCGTACCCGAAGTTTCGGGTGATCGGACTTTGGGGACTCTTCTTCGGGACGGCAGACGTCGTACGGGGCGCAGAAGGTCCAGACAAGTCGCGAATGAATTGCAACATCGCAGCATACGGTCAGCCAATTAAAGATCGGCCGTGTAACCGATCGCGCGCCTCGTCCCATTTTGCTACTCGTGTTACGTTATGAGAATCGTGTGTATGCGCCGCGTGTGCGCCATTCGTAAGTGTGACGGCGAATTCTTTTCTCCTTTTTTTTTTTTCATTTTTTGTTCGAGTTAAGAGTTATCGCGGTAAAAACGACCGCAATGTCTCTCGCGAAGAAAAGACACGTTCTATCTCTTTCCCTCTCTTTCTCTCTCTCTCACCTTTATTCTCAGAGAACATACGGAGCACGCTTACGAGCACGTATGCATACGTACGCGAGCGAGATGAAAATCGAGGCTTCGCTGCAAAAACTGTGATGATTCACTATGAGAAGTCACGTTTTTTATGAAACAAACGGTGTTATGCGCGGAATCCAGCAGATGGGACAATGTTACGGGGTGTCAAAGTGATATACGGATGCGTATGATGTGGTATCTTAATTTTCGATATGCGACAGCCGCGGAATTGCGAGCCGTGAAATTATAAATGAAAATTGACGTTACATAAAAAAAGTTAATTTCCTCGATGAAATATCAGCGGATTGCGTGAATAATATTTACGATATATGACTCTTGATTATATACGCAGAAAAATATTCTCGTGCTGAGAAAAGCAATTGCTCAACTTTTAATTTTCTTTTTTTAAGTAACGATTATTTCTTTACAAAGAACATTTAATTAATAATAATTTTAAAATATATATTCATCATTTATTTAAATTAAACTTCTATGTATACACAAGAAAAATGCATATTTTAAATTATAAATTAAGTAAATATTACTTATTTCAATATTTCACAAGTTCATATATTTAAAAATCACTCTATCATAAATTTGTCAAATTTAGTCAAAATATTCTGGAATATTTTGCAGCAATTTGTGATAACATTAATGCAATATTTACAATAATGGAGTTGCGAGCGTATGTTCAAGAGGAATGCTAGAAGTAACGATTGATGAAGAGTGAAAATGACAACACCATAAGATCGCGTGAGTGCTTAGTAGGTCGTGTGAACGAAGTCTTGCAAATTCCCATATAATCGCATACGGAAGAAAAGTGGTATTTGACCACGTGTTTGTGCATAAATTACAATTTGCAAATCTTTTTTCCTCAGAAAATGCTGTAATCACGTAAGCTGACATAATGGTTCGGAACGGCTGGTATCCATTATCGTGTATGGATAGTTTCCGACATTTTACATTCATTTTAAAGTGCAGTAAAATCAGACAGCGACATGATTATACAACTGAAAGGTATAAATAAATATTTTTTTAATCAAGTATATTCGGTAGAAATAACGTACATAATAAATAATCACTTTCTCGTAATGATAATAATTATATATGATTCTTACTAAAGTTTAATTCCTAGAAATTATGTAGCAAGTTAACAAAAAATTTTCAGTGTAAATTTACACCGAAATTTTATCAAAAAAATTATATACACATATCACGCCACGATTTTACTTTCCGCATACCTTCCTCTGTGCGTGGGACTGTATTTTAAAGCGTCTTCAGCTGCATTTTGTCTTGTTAAAAATTTCAAAACTGGATTTTGCTCGCATGTAAAACAGGATTTTATGAAGTATGTAAATATTATACTTTAGGTGTGTATATGTGTGCGTGTATGGCTACTACCTTGCTGTTGTAGGTACCTAACCGTGAACTTGAAGAGCTGCATTTTGACGTAAGCATTTCTGCATACCTAAATCGTCATCGGGAATTCCCCAAAATTCCCGCGAATAAAATAAAATATCTCGTACGCTAGCTCATCGCCGTCGCGCCGCTGTTGCTAGCAGGATACGACGGGTACCGGGTATCGGGTATTATAAAAAATACAACCAGGAACCGGATAGAGCGGTTCGAACAGAATTGGTTTATCTCTACCAGGATTAACCTTGGCTATAGATCGTTGACTCGGGTGACAGGTAATACTTGAGAAATTACAGTCACGTTTGTAATATAGAAAAGTATATTTCATTATTAACGTGCGAAATACCAGACCTATAGTGCAAACGTACTTGCGGAAATCTTTAATGAAATCTTTAACCTATCGCGTTTATAGGGATTAACGTAGATAACCTTTGGAATAACAGTACATCGACTGCGAGCGTATATTTCGCTCCGAGCGAGCCTAATGACGTTCCACATTATAAACACACCTATAAAATATTCACTATGAGATATTAAAATCCTATTCAAGTTATCTCCGATCTTGTAATCGGCCTGATCGCGCATCCGCGCTGCTTTTTCGGGTGCGACTATCGCGTCAATGTTTCAAATGGCCCCCAGCGTTAATGCGGACGCAATCTTAAAAATGCAATCGCTGCAGATAACTGAGAAACGCCCGAGAAAGCTCACGCGAGTAAAACTTATCATTGTTTTGAGACCGCGTTTTCTTCAACGTTTGTCGGGAACCTACACGCCCGAACGGAGCCCGAGCTCGTTAATCATCGGTTCGTGGAGGTTCGAGGAAGCTGAAAACGCGTTTGCGCTTAGTATTCGCGAGACGAAGTATCGCACGTCCTACAAAATTTAATCGACGGCACTTCGACGGCGACCGTTACTCACGGATCGCTACGCCCAGCATAATTGTTTTTCGCTACCGAAGGTCGGGAGGCTGCTGCGGCAATTGTAATTTATAAAGACAACGCCGTCGAAGAGATTTACGATATGTAGAATATAGGTCGTAACTTTGGGCGTTACTTACGGTGACGCGCGCGATGCATCGCGCTGCTAATTATATATGTCTGTATATTTATCGTAATCGGCCATTAAAAACCGGCTTCACAACCGTATCGAATTACGTTTCAATACGGTTTGGAGGTGAAGCGGTAGTGAACAATCATACCTCACGCAGGGATAAGATGCAAAACATTGTTTCAAAGATACAAAGTACTTAATAATCTAAGGTTGAAGGTGGAATTGCATTATTGATATAAGCAAATTTAAGAATACGCGGCCTCTTTTTTATTTGATTTGCTCAATGGTGTATTCTGAACTCATTAAAATGTCGAGAAACGGAATCGCGAAGGTTTACTCTCGCCAGGAGTTGTGTTATTTCTCCTTATCAATACGAATATCATTACGACAGTTTCTTATTTCTGCCTCTCGATTATCCCGTTTCGTTTTCTTCTTCAGTTTCTCGTTCTTTGAATAATAAGAAACGTCGATATCGTCGATCTCTAGCGACTACCGGAGTCTACGGGCTATTACGCAATTGACTTCCTCAATATCACGTGAAGAATTAACGCCGACGTTAAGTCACGTGCACGCATAAAAGACGACGCGCCTCGTTACGAAGGCGCGCCCCACCTTCCAGTGGCCACTTTCTTTTCGACTTACCTAAGCCGCGCACAAATCGTCCACGTGGTCCGCGACACGTAGGAGATAGCGGAGATTTCCTCGCCGCGAATTGCACAATTCCACGTCCTTCCTTCCCTCCCTGATTTAACCAGCGACAAACGGCGAGATAGGCACTCGCATATTGACGAGTACAGCGCAAAAAGATACGCAAAATGCAAATGAGGTACAGGCAAGACTAATTACGCGAGACCGTAACAAACTCGGAGGAAAGTACGAACATCGTGTATTCATGTAAAATTATGATGTAATTACGTAACGCGGGATGCTGCGATGTCTTTTTATGTAGCCATGAATTTTATTGAACAGTGACGTAACGAGCATTGTGAACGCCGGAATGGATGTCGGAACTTAGCTTGGACTCACAAATACACTCAAGGATCTCACGTAACAGTTAAAATGTATAATTTTCCGATGAAGTAATAAGTACGGCACAGATGAATGAATTCGTCAAATAGCAATAAATACATATTCCCTTTCGATTAAATGACGAGACTAGCAAATAATAGTACAGCAAAGCACGTATGTTTTCCACGGGCCGTGTAGGTGTGAAAAACCGACAATTCGAGCCGTAAATTCGAGCGCGATATCGCGGCTAAATATTTCTGAAACTATTAAACGAGCGAACGCCAACGTGAATAATACGGCCGGCGTTGAAATAATGGTTACACAGATTTTCATTCATGGCCCGCACGTGAGCCGTTGCACACGGCGTATTCGAGAATAGGCGAATTTTTGCGTGCCGATCAAATGGCACGAGAAGTTACGGCAACTCACGGTAATACGATACTTCGATACGAGGAACTCGCGTCTCTCAATTGGATATTTGCGAAAGTTTGAACACGATTTTTTTTTATCACGATTATCCATGTTAGTATACACGCTCATAAATCGAGCATTAATCGATGTCGGTTAATATGTTAATATCGATAATTGATCGGACAGAGTATACGGTAGCCCGAGTGCGGAGATTATAAATTGTTTACGGCGAATCCACGTCTACCACGCGGGGTATTATCACGGGTATGAAATCGTTGCACATTTTCTCCAGAGGACATAAATAATCGCAAATGTTTTCCTGTCTCCTCGCGTGTGCCTACGCATACGCGATATAATCAATCAATCACGTGGCCCGTGTATTTTCCTTATTGGAATTACATAGATTAATCTAACGCAATATCAATCAAAAGCGTGGTGTGGTATAATTATAATAACACGGAGCTTTAATAAAAAGTCCCGCCTCTAATCAAGTTATGCCATTTGTCTATATTCTCCTTTTACCAATTCCAATTTGTCGACCGGTGATATTCATCATGTATCCTGAAATATTTGTTCGCATGTGAAGTGCCTGGCTTCGCGCTAAAGATGCAAGAAAACACACGAGTCAGCGATAGAACTTCAATTCCGCAAATACAGCGGGAGGCTTACACACGCGGATACCAATTATCACGGGGCTCTGTTAATTGGTTGTTACGTATGTTTACTTTCGGGAAAGTCTCTTCTCTTTAGATACTGATACGTTTCCTGCCTATCGCGATAACTTTCTTTGTTGTAGTTCCTCCGTAACTAATTGCCACAATATTATCTTTATAACGCAATATATATATATATATATATATATATATATATATTTATTTATTTATTTGTATAAGCAATTTATGCTTTTAAAAAGAAATCGAATTCAAATAAGTTATATATTTAAGAGAAAAAATTCTTTGTAGATATCTAATCGTGCAATATCAATTTTGAAGGCACAAAACCAGACAACTCGAGTTCGATCGTACGAAATAGTTCGCGATGGATTTCAACAAAATACCAACAGCAAGTGAGCATATCCTAACGGAGATATGTCTCGCGTTCACGGGCACGGACATATACCGTTCTGCGCCGATGAGATAAACGGATCGTGATCGAATCGGGAGCAACGTAGCAATAACGTAATGTGCGCGGGAGAGCCGTGTCCGGGTTCGTGCCGCAGACGGGGCCTCTCTCGGGTTCTCTCACACCACGCGAACCATTCACGAACAACCTCCGCGAAGTTGAGATGAAGGGGTTCTACATTCCACCCGTTTGTCGGACTGCCGCGCTCACTTCGACCCGTTAATCGACAGGCAGGTCGTAAAACTCGATTTTGGGCACTTGAATATATGGACATATGGATCTATTAGCGGCCCACGACGATTTGATTCCCATGTAGATATGTCCAAATACGGACTCGCGCGAGTACATTCCGAAATTAATTGCTTTACGAGTTTACGGTATATAGGTGTTCGACGCTTTTCATCTTGGTCGAGTTTACCACGAAGATATATTCGATTGTACCCGACACCACGTGACGGCACGCTAGTCCAGGAAGTCGAGCACGGGATTCTTGCACGATATATGACATAAGAACAAGTTGCGTACAAACACGTAACCTAGTATTACAGCCTGTTACGAGTGAATAATGTGATAACGAGATTCCAGTGACATTGTAGAAAAAAATGTCTGGTGCGCTACGCCCTCACTAAATAATAAGCCATTATTGTACTACGTCGTAACGAGAATTTTCGTCATTATCGTTAGAGATAATAAGAATTTTTTTACAAGCGTTTCAAATGCAATACAGGCTTATTATATTATTATATATAAATCGATTTGAACTCTTTATAGACTCCATATTTCATTTCGGATTAAAGGTCACCGATGTTTGTACCACGGTTCGCGTCTGTGATAACTGAAGGCGGCGGCATCTAAATGTCGCGAGGATTTCACACTTTACGAACGATTCAAGTGCCGTCAGCCGCTTGAATCCGCCCATGATCGTTTCGTCATCTTCTGTCTTCGGCACGACCATAGGGGAAAGTTCGGTATTGGCTTAATGGCGGTACGGTGGCGTGAATTCTTGCGCGAATACAGTCACGCGTCGGTCGCACATTACATGCATCATCGTGACATACGCCGCACGTCTGGTCCGCCGGCAAAAATGTAATTAGGGACGGCAATTAGCGGTTATGGCGGTTTAGCAATTGCGCAAACAAGTTAATGCAGGAGACGCACGATTACGGCGAGCAACGTTAACTAGATCGCCTCGTTTTCTTCGCCTCGTTACCGCGCCGCGTCAACTTGATAGTAACAAGATATTTTGTCTAGCTAACGTTTACGAAGCCAATCACTCAAGCTGAACTTAAACACGATCGTTATCTATTTTCTGCAATTGCGAGAATATCCGTAAGCCCCTACTATGCGAGCGCTCTTGCAAACGGCAGACCGAACATTCGACGACCATCGACGGTTGAATATTCATGCGCATCATTGTCGCACGCACTTTGTCACGCGCTTAACTCCATCGAATGAGCAAATGGAATCTACATAATCTGCATAAACTGTCGAGTTTAACGTCGAATTTATCGAGGAATCAAGCCTGACAGACGTGGACAAATATCAATAGCGTGGGGTCAAGTCGAGGTTGAATCGATTTGTAACGTTTATCGGTCAAGTTGGAACACAAAGGACATTTTTAAGTCTTTCTTCGTCGTTAACCGGCACTTCGCATTCACTCTCGAGAGAATCTCTTCTGCCGAGCCCATCCCGGAAAATCCTCGCGCAGACGTATCTCACAAGTGGCTCGCGCAGAGATACATTCATCGTTCATAAGAGAGGCGCGCGTACGTGCCGCATTGAGCGTCGCGCGGCATCCAACCGACGTGGACTCTTGAGCAAGTTGGGAAGAGGCACGGGAGGTGGGGTACACAGCAGGGACAGGTAGACGGGCGCGCAATTAATTTCTCGAAGCGAAGGTTCGCATATCGGCTCGGAGTGGGCGAGCGACGAAATAAGTACCGCCGCGCAAAAAGAGAGACAATGTGTTATGGTAGGCAGAACGAAGACGGCGAGGAGGAAGAGCGAGGTGAAACCAATCCCTTTCGACCTTGCTCACGATCGAAAAAAGATCGATACACCATTGAACGCGCGCGCATTTTTTTACCGCGTGCACGCATTTCTCCCGGCAGCGGTGCGCGACGTGGATCAGGAAGCTGTCGAAAGCGTGGCCTCGCCCCCACCGATAGACAACGTGAGACAAAACCGAATTCGAAAGTAGAAAAAGATCCCGGGGGCACCTATCTTACTTCCATTAATGAGATCTAAACTGTTCCGCAAATAAAAACGTTGTGCCATACATATTAATGAGAAGTATTCTCTTTGAGATGTTTCTAGCATTTCGTAGATGACAAAACAGAGAAAGGAAGAAAAAAAAAAATGAAGCAAAGATGACTCAAGTTTTGTAGAGGTGTGCAATAACGCACTTCAAAAATTAACTGCATAGTTCAAGTTATCACGATGTGTTGGAGATGATCAACGCTTTCAGTCAGAGCTATAAATACGGTAATACATAATTGCAGGATACGCTGATTACACTGCACACAACTCGGGAGGAATAAAGGCAGCAGAGGAGAAAAGTCCGGTTTAATAAAATACTTTTTGCCGAGGAAAAATCGCGCGCGATAAAGGGTTAAGAGGAATTCTCCGGCAATCAATCGTGATAGATACGATAGAGCGGGAGTCGTTAAATCGCGCGCGGCGACAAGCGTAGGTGCGCCGCGCGCGAGCGCGGTAAACTCCGCAGTCGCATTTAAATTTCAATCGAGACGCAATCCGCCATTAATGGAAACCGTACAAATTGCACGTGAGGATGTACTCATTTTTTCCGACGAATAACCGACGACGATCTCTCAAGACTTGTCGGCGACGATTAATGTCCGCTTGCGAAATATGGCTAATAACTTTAATCGACTGGTACGCAAAGACTTTGTCCTCTGGTATATACTTAAGAAAATGGGTAGCAGGTAACTGTAGAGATGACTAATTGTATGGCGAGCATAATCGTAAGTGTACAGTGCGAATGTCCCTGCTTTGTTGCCTTCCTTCCTTTCATAGAATCTTTAGGCTAATTAGAAACAATTTTCCCTCTTGTGACACAAATATCTCTCGTGAAACATTAACATGTAAATAACTACAAAACACAATTAGAAATTATAGATTTTTCGTGCAATAATATCTCACAAGATTTATCGATAATTGTTAAAATTTGATTAAAAATATCCGAAATGGATTTACAGTACCTAAAAAATTAATTATCCGCAAATATAAATCGAAAGATTCAAGGCGATTTCGCTTAATTAGTGTTTTATCGCTGTTAATTTCTCGCTCGATCTGGCAAATGTCCATATCTCTTTATTTATTGCAAAAAAAAAAGAGAGAAAAGATCGACGGAAGTAATCGACGGGAATCGAAATTAATCGACGACGTGTAAAGGTCAGGCGCGATCTAACAAATTACCGATATCAGTATTACCGATACGGGATGCGAGGCACGCGCCGTATCTGTTTGAACAGTGACTTCTGCGAGACGTCCGTGATGCCAGCTCGTGAGAGAGGCTCGGGCTGTATAAAAGCTACGTAACTTTTCGCCTTGGGGCGACCGAGCGACCGGAGGCCGGCCGAGAAGGGACGGTGCACTTGACTTCCCGGCGATCGAGATCGTTCCGTGAGATCACGACCTCGTAGGTTTCTCCCGCGGACTCTGTGTGTAGGAAGGAAACCGTCCAAGAAGGAAGCCCGGTGCGTTAGTCCTTGCCTGAAATAGAGCGCCACGTATGCGTGCGCGGCTTCTGAGTAGAATATTTAATTTGCGCAGAAAACCGAATGTTTGATGATTAGGCTTAACTTGCGCGAAATACGTGCGGCTTAACGCGCGTCTTGTCCTCGCGAGCGATCTGGCTGAGTCAACCTGCGATCGGCCTGCGATTGAGGTTGAAACACGTCAGGGAGATTCCCGGAATCGATCGATTGCATGGTACTTTTACACGGATCAATCGTGGATGCCGATGACGCTATCTTCGGGTGGATGGATTCAAGGTTACGAAACGTTTGCCGCTGGTAATTCGGACGTGTTGCATAAGGACCATCGCGTATCGTCGCGGTTACGCTAACTTTCGTAAGCCGATGATTCGGAAGTTACATTAACTGCTGCCAAGGCAAGCAATTTCAGTCCGCATCGCGTAATTTCCACCTGTTTATACTCAGCCGATCGAGCTTTCGATAATCGGTCGAAACCTTTCGGGAAATCTGTGAGACGAATCGTCATTTTTATCACGAATGCAGATTTCGCAAAGTTAATTCTGTCATAATAGCGAAGAAGATTAAATCGCGATTAAATACGATTGCCGTGAAATTCATTATAAGAGAATATCAACCTCCCACGCGATTGTCGGATCTCTTACAGAATTACTGTAACACTCGGTCGGCAGCAGTCACGGTCGGTGTTTTTCGTTTTATCCGATCCGATCGGACAAGAGAAAAACGCGCGATTCACACGTGTCTCGACGCGCCTTTGACGTTGCGTAAAATGGAGCACGCGATTGTTCCCGACGGCACAGGTGCAACACGATGGCGCGGAGATGCCATCTCCCGCGTCGGTTGCACTTTCTTCAAGCGTTTCGCGAACAGAGAGAGAACTAAATCGTCGAGCAACTCACTCCTTCCACCATCCCGTCGTTAATTACGCGAATTAAGAGCAGATTGAAGATAAAGCAGAATTTCTCCTTCACTCTTCACATCAATATCATTGTCATGCGACATTCTTGCGGCAAATTATGAGTTCGTGTTTCAACGGCGAACGATATGCGGGCCAAACGAAAAACGAGGTCCAGATTACGCGGAACAATATAAAAATCAAGCAAATTGGAGAGCACGCGATAAGACGGAACTCTCTTCCGGTCGTTGGACTTGCTCACGACCGGACAAACACACGAAGGACGGTGAATTACAAAGTACAAGATTGCAGATACTTCGTCACACGAATAAAAAAAACTGATATTTTCTTGCATGTTAAAGTACAGAACAGATATTTCATGACAGCATGAATTAATGTTTAATTTATTAACGATAATGTGAGGCCATTTAATATTTTACTGGCGGAATTTTTTCATCAAAGATTTTTTTCATATATCCTCCCTAAGAGCGATCGGAACCGATTAAAATTTCCTTATTACACTTTATACTCTCGTATTAATAAAATCTCGATTAAATTATTAAAACGAGTGACTATTATCATAATTCATAAATGAGAAGTTATTTGTAGCCATTATTCATCATTTGAAGTGATTCTGTACTATACAATAGAGAAAAAACAAACGCGTTACGCATTATCCACCGAAAAACAAATGCCAATCTATTCGCGACATTAAAACCATTGTCGGAAGTTGAGATATAAGACAGGTATAGACGCGCCTTTCCCCGTCTGTCATTCGAGGAGAATAAAACCCGCGTGTCGAGGTGTGCCGCGGTTACGCGCGGAATTTACAAGAGATAAGAGCGAGCCCACACTTCCTAGACGCTCGTTACGCGGTCGTTAGGAGATAACGCGCCTCGTGGTGATTTACGCTCGCCGCACTTCCTGTATCCGCGAGACAGGGAAATAGGATCGATCGATTGATCACGATCCGGTCGGCGTCAACCGGACTTTTAGGGCACAATTAATGGTGGACCCTTCCCTCAACCTTCCGTTTGTCCTTGCGTTTAGAGCACCCACGGAGAAGTGTCCCCTCGCATCAGCAAGGCGCTACGCAAGGTGGACTCTGCCGCCGCCACCATGTACGTGCGTCTGGGAAGGAAGAGAAAAAAAAAAGATCGATCCTCTCGGCCGTGGTGGAACTGCCCGTGTGTAGAATCGACGTGGTGCGAGCCGCGATGCGAGCGAGCGAGCGAGCGAGCGAGCGAGCACGAACGCGCTCGCACGTCTACAAGAGTGGGAGATACGAAGGTATAAAACCGATCTGGTAGACTGGTGCCAGCCAGTCCAAAGGCCAGATGCGGCGGCGGCTCTAGTCGCACGCGTGCGAGAGAGACGATCACGACATACTTGGCGTGCGGTACTCCTCTCATTAACAGAAACGCGAAACGCGCGTCACATACATACGCATACACAATACACACATGTTACATGCGGCAGTGACCAGCGCACTACCGGTCATACCTCAGTAGTGATTCCGTGCAGGATTTTCGCCAAGGGCTTTTCGAAAGCGAGTTCGCGCATCCAAAGGGAATCATTAGGTTGACGAGGGGACGAGAGACGAGAGGCATTGTCCTGCTCCGAGGGGAGAGAAAGGACAGCGAGCTCCGATTCGGCTCTGTCTTCGAAAACACATTCCCTAGGATATATATGCGCTTACTCGTGATATCGATCTTTTCCCCCCTAAACATACCGAAGATCTCGAAACGCCGATAGTCAAGCACGGAGCGCGAAAAGTCGATCTGTTCTTCGAGGGTGACCGGCAGTGGATTTCTTGTGAGATACGTGGATTAATACGAGGGAGATCACCAGCCGACACTAGCCAGGGAGTGGTGATCTCGTTGAGGAACGAGGTTCGACACGAGGGACTCGACTCCCGGATAAGATACTGATGAGGATCCAAGAAGCGTCTTCGGCCAACAATCTAGACGAGAGTATTCTATCAGGGTGGCGTCGCGAAAGATCGACGCCTCGTAGCATGTCGGCTATTCGCATTAACGTGGAGGAGGCTTCCAACGGCGGTGAGGATATCGTTAGAGACGTAAGTTGTATTGCGCGCAACAGCTGTTGCCGGTACTCGATAATCCTTGATGTAATAGCACCTTACCTCTTCGCCGGCGCTCGCCGGGGTAGCGGTGAGGCAGTGCGGGGGGAGGGGGAAAGTCGCAGCATCGCGGAAATCTCGCGTGTCCTCCGTTTTTTATCGGTCATCGGCTTTCTATTTCATGGCGCCATTTCTTCCGCCATTTAGATGGCTGCTGGAGCTCATCCACGTTTCGATCTCCGCAACAGAGATCAACGTGCCTCGCGAGACCCGGAGGCACTTTCACGGTTGCGCGACGAACGGCTTTTGATTCGGCGGGAAAACGCATCGCGGCACAAAGGAAACCGCGAACGTAATCAAGAATCGCGTCGCGCGAACCGGTGAAACGATCAGAGCGAACTAATGAGCTAATAGGTCGTGCGCCTTCTACGACAAAGTAGCACTTGTACAGCTCTGAAAGCGAGAATATATTGCGCTATTAATTATACCTGTGTTTATCGACGGCTCCTCGCCACCATAAAATAAGACGGTCAATGAGATGTCTAGTGTTGTATTCACCCGTACTGTTCTATTCACCTGTACGAACAGTACTTATGTCCAGTAGAAATTCGAGTAGTGTTGTACAGATGTACATGTCAACGTTAGATTCATTTTGGCTTTAGCTGGATGATTTATGACGGCGAGATCTTAACAGCCGAAGAGAATATCTGTTATTCAGAACTATGCAAGAATCAAGTTCAACGCACGAGTTCACGCACGGTTTAACAGGCGACATTTTAATAATTGAAATATTCTGGTAAAAGGTATCGAATGTGCATTAGGTTCACGGGCAACATGTACAGCTACACCGTTCACCGCAAATACTTAATAAGCTCCTGGACAACCGTCCAAGTTTTATGTAACGCAAAAACGGGGTTCTACAACCTCGCTACCAGTTGGGAAACGAAGAACACTATTATTCCCATATAATATGCATCCCGTGTCGAGAGTGACTGGAAAATAGCGTATTACGGAGTAAAAAGTCTTCCCGAACCTGCTACGCTGATATGCTACGTTAACTAGGTAGTAATTGTTATACGTGAGAATTCCAGTGCTCCCTGAGATATACGACACCAAGTCATTCGCGTTTAAAGGGAGATGTAGCTCAACAATAGCGCCCGCGCGCGCGCGCGCGCGCACGTCACGCATAATTACACAAATTTCTCCGATCCGGAAGCATCTCTCAACGCCTCGTTTAAGGAAAGAAAATCGCAACAGATCGCAGAATTTACTGTTAAAAATAAGATTGCGGTTTTCAGGACACTCTATACGTTCGATTACTGCAGTTTCTTTTTGTGAGCCGTTAAGTATATGTCGGTATCATTTTCATTTGGTTTCATTTCACGTTCGACGGACCGCGGTTCGCCGTAACTAAAAAGCAATCAGACGCTCGCTTCTTCGTTTATGTTTCTGATATTTGCCGCGATATTAATAGCGGCAGCTAATTAAAATAATGTCACGCGCATAATGACGCGACTTTTACCGAAGCCCGCGCAACACACGGCTCACTGATTTATTCATGGTAAAAGATTCAGTTTCACTTATATATATTATCAATATTTTAAACTTTCACGCTCGGAGCAAAATCGCGGGACATATCGGCCTCATCGCGTATGCATATCATAAAAATGCAAAACGACATACGTTTCCTAGAAAATTCTAATTCCGGTTTGATAATGAATAAAATTCTCTTAATTACCGTCCTCTTCCGCAACGTCATGTCGGGCGTTTTCCTGTCTGTCGATCGCTAATTTAATCCCGAGTCTCGTTTCTCGCAATTTACGAGCGCTCGTACGTTAACGCTCATAACGATTCGATGTTAAGGTCAAAGAAATAAAGCGCGGATGCGGGTGCTGTCGCAAGAGAACAATCTATGCTCTCAACGAGGCGGTAAGCAGCCACCTGCGAGCCATTAATCATCGCGTGCGCAAGTTCCATAATTCTCGCAATTTTAATGTTACGACTTCACTTACGCGCCGTACGAATGAAGCGTATGCGAGATGTAGCGTCGCAAGAGTTGCCATCGCGCGAACGGATCTCGCCGCTTTTGTCCGACGTAAGTTCCTGGGGGGAATCTTAATTTACGACCGAAGAAAATTTTTAATGACTAACGAAAACACCTTACTGCGTGCGTTCTGAAATCCTCTTGCGCCTAAAGTTCATTTAGATTTTTATTACGAGGCAGAATTTTTCGGCTTTACGGCGCCCGCGTAAGTAAAGAAATAAAATTTTGACGTCCCGATAATACACCCATCTGTTGTAAATTTTAATTCTCAGACACTTTGTCCGATATTTTTTTTTTAATCTCAATTATTTATGCCTCGCTGGACCAGAGAAGTTTTAACTTCTGCCATAAGGCGAAAAATAACTGTAGAGTGATTTATGACTTTGTCCGTTTTCTGCATCGTTTCGCACACGTATAAATTTGCGCAAGCAAAACGGGCTAAATATTTTTAAATGGCAAGACTGCCAATGAATAAACAAAACATCTAAAATGACAGCGAAATAATGATTGAATTTTAGCGCCTACGCCTGTTTTGCAACGGTATCTCGCAATAGCGAATTGAAAATTCGATCGAACGGCCGGCCGAGAAAGATAGAGGACGACTGCCAATTGGATTCGAAGGTCGCTATATCGATCATTTACATGACAGCGCAAAGACTACTCCCTGCGGATGAGAAATTCGGTTACACAGGCGCCTCTTATCCAAATCCGATCTCTTTCCAGCTACAAATGTGCTATTTGTTTGGTACAATAAATACAATAGAAAATTTTTATGATTTGGTCAATTTTATTACAAGTGCCTCGGACTTCGAGAAATACGAGCGGGAAGGAATGCACGCGTAAAACGTGTGTCGTTTGCCGAACGACTAGTCATGCAAGGTATAATCTCGCCTCTTTTTGCCCCGAAGGCACGCCTCGGAGGTGCAAAAGTGGCTGCGAAATGCTCAGAGGCAAACGTTAACTTTGGTACTTAACGTCATTGTGAGATGGAAAAAGAACGAGTAAGGTTCGAGTAAACGACGAAAAAACGCCTTACACGTCGTTTGCGACTACATGGAGCGAACGGACGGACGAGCAAACGAAAACACCAGTATTCATGCCGGTGCACGAGTGAATTCACAGTACTATAATTAGCCATGTGTACGAAATTAGCAATGTACAAACTTTATCGCCTTGCTTAGCATGCAAACTGCAGCGGCGTGTCAGAAGCGAATCGCTTCCTTGGCGCTTAAAGTGTTGAAAGCAATAACCTTCAAGCGCAAACCGCCCAGAATCACAGAATAATTTTTACCAAATGACAAAGTTTCGCATAGAAATTATCCAATGAAAAATGGTCAAGATTAAAAATTATCGAGCTCATTAAATCGAGCGATTAATTCGACCTCCGACGACGAGGTGAGGAAAGAATCTGCCGGCACTAACAGGTCATCTAAAAAAATGTCACGTTAAATGTTTGGCGCATTAAAATAAATTTCTACAAAAAATGTATAAAATCACAAACGTATTTAAATATAAAAGATATTAGATTTTTCGTTAAATAAATATATATTCTAAATAATTCTTACTACATGTGTTTTTGACATAAGAACTCAACGTTTCTTTTGTAAAAACAATTGAATATATTTGCATTTTTTAAAATTCACAAAATTATTTCTCGCATACTTTTAAAGGTTTCCTTAAAGAAACCAATGGATTACAGATCGAAATTCTCCTAGCCTTACAAGGAACGTGATCGATACGATGATCCGAGTGATTTCACTTTCCACGCGTTCGTATTTAGCGCATCGGCGTGATTCGAGCCTCGCGGTCGAACCCCTCTTATGCATCTTGCAACATGAATTATTCGACTGGTTGCAACATGCCGGCTAGGGAAGTTCCATGACATTAACATCCGACCGCGAGGATGAAAGAGAAACCTATTTACTGAATTCTCTCGTTTGCGACTCGATTTTTCTTATTAACGCAAGCGTTACCTTCCGCCGTCGATCGAATTATCCGTGCACAACGAAGTATAATTGCGCGTCGCGTTAACTCCGCGTGACAGGGAAAAAAATCGTTACACGGCAGGTTACAAATTGGATTTATGTAAGACTTGGATGCAATTCATTCTGGACGCGCGGGTTCGCTTAAGAAAACAGGATCCTTCGGTGGGACAAATAATTTTTTATCTGTACGCGGCAAGAAGCAAATTAACACCTAAGCGAGTTATTTTGTATTTTTCATTTTGGTTGTCACACAGAAAATACGGAAAGTCCCAGAAGTTTCCTCGTGTAAATATCTGAAGGAATGATTTCAAGAAAGATTGCTAGAGACAAAAAAAATAAATTAAGTTGAATTAATTATTAACAATATTCCGTTTTAAACAAAGATTTATATAAAAAATGATGGGAAATTTGTTCTATTAATTTTAATAATTATAAAAATGATATATAAATAACATGAAAGCTATCCACTTTAAATAAAACAAAAATTAAATAACAATATTATACTTTTTTGTTTATGGAATATAAATTAAATATTAATTTTAATGATAAATTACTCTGTTCATTCAATTGAATTTGCGTGTGATAATAGTCAGCTTTTGTTGATAAATCAACAATTTTAGCCGACTTTTTTCGCCACTTATATGATAAAAATACTAACGTAGTAACTTTGATAAATAATACATATTAAAAAAATTCATTTTTCCATGTACGTAAAGGCCCTTGATCACTTCAATCTGATTTATCTGTAATAATATATGTATTCTATTTGTATGTTATGTAATGACTTACATAATACAAACTACTTTGTATTACAAGGCTTTAAAAGCTTTTATTTATAATTTACGGTTCGCTCAAGTCACATACCAGCTGTCACTCGACACGATTTCGATATGTTGATGGGGCACACCAAGGCGTCACATATTCGATAGAAAGAGCCGAAAACGATGACTAAGTGATGTTATCACATCGAAAGCGCTAAACGTTACCCCGCGTTTACACCACGCAGTTATGTAACCACGAGACTGTCGAATTTCTTGAGGAAACATTTCGTTAGGTTGCGTGATCAGGAAGATGTGTACCGAACTTTCTTCCGACCTTCGTGTCACGTCTTCTTCGGGAAATTCCGATACTTGCAATCACGCTTCGGAAATTTTAATGAAAAAAAAAATACCGGGACTGTCGAGAGAGGACCGTTTGATTACGTTGAGCACCGCGCACATTTTGCAATCCGACGTTTGCTTCGTAATTAGCGTCTCCGTCCGAGCGAACCGCGAGGCCTCGCCGATCTTCGATTCTCGCGAGCGCGAATCGATGTGGAATCGCAAGTTTCGACATCAAACGATCTTTTCCTAGGCCACTTTCCAAAACGTCCTTTGTTTCGGTAAACAACCGTGATTGCACACTCCAATTTATTGAAACGGCCTCCGCAAGTGTGATACGCCGCACGTCACCTGCGTCACTAAAAACTATGATGGATTACGACACGATCGGCTTCGAGAGCGACCGAATTCGGCAATAACAGCTATTAGACTCATGTCGGGACACGGGAGAGAAGGTGAGGGACGAGAAGAAAACGTAAAAGCCGGCTTTTGGCGTCCTTACCGGCGAGTTGGACGTAATCTTTACGGATTTATGGAGCGCCGACCCGTCGGGTTTTCTTTATTTACATTGTAAATGCAAATCAATTTGATGCCAAAATCCGCGACGACCTAGAGAAGGTCCAAGCCAGGATGATTAAGTCGTACACCGAGATTCCGAGCCCGTCGGAATATTCTCGTGACATTCACGGTGCCGGGCGATTACGATTAATAAAATGTCTTATTTCGTTCGCCGATTTATATTGTCCTTCACCGATCGTCGTTCGTTTTAATCAAGCGATCTCGCCGCGCGTAGCACGGAAGATCATATATTAAACCGATATATACGCGAACGTCTTACGACATTTTCCATCAACCGTGACCGTTAAATTACACGTGTGAGAAAGAAGAAAGCGGCCGTAACGAGACGTCGAATTTATAGATGGCAATTTCAGGCGTTGATGTATATACCTCCTTGAAATCGTTCACGCTGGAAATTCCGGCAATAATAGGAGGAAGCCTGGCCCGCTGTTCGCCAATCAACACACCCGCTCAAAGGGTTAGCCGGCAATCCATCTTATCTTGAAATCGCCACTGATTATCCGGATAAACGACGAAATCTTTCAGTTGCCCTTGGGCAACGAAAGAAAGTGATCGAAAGTAGAGGAAGGTGGGCGGGTGGCTGAGTATCACTCACAGGTACACATACATCTTGTGTCATCTGTCGAATCTTCGTGGTTAGACGGCGCGGCGGAAAAAGAAAGTTGTTGAGATTCGTAAGCGCGTTCACGGGCCGTAAGAAAGTATTTGCATTTGCGTTACGTTTGGCTACGGCCGAGGAAAGAAAGGAGGCGGTCATAATCGATTAGCTGCTTTCTTCCTGCTCGTTCGCTCATTCGCACCAAGGACGGACGGACGGACGGGCATCGAAAGATTGCAAAATCCGCCATTATCTGAGGACACCCGTTAAAGGTGTCGAGGATGTTGCAAATTATAGGCATCGGAAACTCACGGCGTGAAATTAACATCTATCGCGTGCTAAGCCCCTCCTCTCCCCCCTTACTTACGTTTGACAAATCGCCACGGGCCATGCTGGAGGTCTAAATGGAGATTAACGAAGATAAACGGTCGGTTGTATGTCAGCGCGCGGTGGGGAAAAAAAAGCGCGATTTTTAGGTATTTAAGTCTACGCTGGATGTCAATAACTGGGATTAATTAAATTTAAATAATAAGCGAAAAAAACAGATATCCATCGCGTAATATTGTTGAAGCATTCCAGATGACGGATTAGGAATATAAATTTCGAATTCTCGTAATAATAAGTCAGAAGAAGATTATTATATCATTTAGTTTGGTAAAGCTAAAAAAAAGCATGTTACTATGAAACGTGCTCTTGCAGATTAAATTGTTTACTTGGCCATACATCATCGTAAATGATCTGTCGGGATATCTACGCGCAAACTTTATTTACGAGCCAATTAATCCGTTGCGCATACCTCGCGCGTAACGTTAGAAAATGATACAACTTGCTTTGTTGTCGGATGATGATGATGGTTACAGGAAGTCGTGTAATCCCTTACGTCGTACCTCTGCACCGTCACAGCCGCAAGATTACTATGACGGGCATCATTCGCTACGAGAAAATGAATTATGGCAGGAGGAACAGAAACGCGGTGAAAACTCTCTCGAGTCCACACGCCGTATGGTTTGCGCGCGTCACACGCGCAAATACGCACTGTCCGCTTCAGGAAATGGTTTTCTTCCTACTCTCCGAACGCTTGTTCGAATATGAACTTAGAGCACGCGCGTCTTCTGTGTGTGTAACGCGACGACTTTCATCTTCCCGTAACAATCGCTTATGTTAAACATTTAACTACGTCTGACAGTCGTCCGAGAGAACCTGACGTGTGCCTTCTCAAGTTTGCCATCTCTCCCTCATGTGCGAACGTACACACATAATTTCTATGTCCATTTGAGGACATAATTACAAAACCGTCCGACTTTTCAATAAATCAATCTTCGAAATCACGTATTCTCGAAAAATTCTATATTGATAAATTGCGTCGGTTTTAATCAGCGCATAGGCACTCAATAACGAATAATTAATTATCAGTATAAGGACACTCGGCACATAATTCTCATTTAGAGTCATCGTTAAATCTTTCGCTATACACACCGGCGTGTCGACGATAATCTTTTTTTTCTTGCAAATTAATCTGGAATCTATTAATTGGCAATTAAGTTGACCTCGAGAGGGTCGACTATCCAAGATATGCGGAAAAAGGAAAGGTAGTGAGCACAGGTGCACAAAATCGATTTACATCATACTTCTCGCGTTGCTTCGATAATACGCGTCCTCGAAAATGAGATCGATCTTAACGATTCCATAAAAACGAAGCAACAATTAAAAAATTATCTCTCTTATATCACGAGATAATACAATGAATGCGGGACAGAATCTTGCGTACAAATAATATTTAAGAAAAGATTGTAAGGTTGGCGCGTTATATTTCCAATTAATCCAATCATAAGTTAACAAAGAGATAAAAAGTAACGTATTATAAATATAATCAGTTACCTTTTAAAGACCGCGATGAAAGTGAGAGAACTAGAGCATTACAAAATCAAGAAATATTCCACGCGGAATTATATAATCAAATTTTGCAATGGGTGTGTAATTCCATCTGATAATGCGCGAGGACCGTCGACAAAAATGAGGCTCTTTGTTCTCAGTACGAAAAACTCAAGTTTTATCTCTCACCTCGCGCGTATGTCACTGCAACTCGTTTCATTAAGCACAGTTTTCTCGCTGGTAAAGGAAGACGAAAGCGATTCTCTTTTTTTTTCCCCCCCTCGAGGGAAATTCTCACCTCAATTTATCTCGCGTTCTCAGCGTTTCTTAGGCGTGAAACGCAACGATCGATGCGCGACGCACGCGAAATAATTGCATCGGAGAGCAAAAGCTCCCCTCGTAATTGTAAATCCGTTTCATAATCGCGCACGTAACACGTGTCTTTATTAGTTCACAAACGTGTTATACAAAGCTGACTTCGAACGCCCAAGGACTCGAGACGAATGATAATCCCGCCGAACGATAGTCCTGCCGAAGTGACCGATAATCTCCCAATCGATGCATTTCGAATTAAAGAATGCTGCAAGAAATTGGCAAGTTTGTTTGCCTTAGCAACAGATCGTAAATCCTCATCGCGATTCCCGAAGCGATGTGGCAATGTTGCAAAATGTATGATAAATTACGCAAGAGATACTGAAGAGCACTCCTCGTGCATACCTTGAAAAGCTATAGTCACCATAACACATGACGCCTCTTGAAATGTCTGTTGAATTTCTTAGACGATAAAATATATTAAATTACGCCTAACTGTGATTTTCCATAAGTTATTTACGTGACACTGTTTCAAGTGAAATGTTTGACTTACAATGTGAGGAGAAGACGCATACTCGGTAGTTTTCTAGTAAAGTTTGGATAATTCTTTAAACACGAGGAATGTAAATGAAAATTAAAACCAAACGGATTTAGTAAGCAAACCAACGAAACTCTGATCTTCGACTTAATGACGTACCAACGAAGATACTGCAGCTCAGCAGACACAAATAAATGTGCTAGATTCGTGATAAAACGTAATATCTCTCTTACTCGTTATTAAATGTATCCTTGAATAACACTTGGGGAAGAAAGGTAGTCTGCAAAGAGTGCGGAACTGACCATGCCGATAACCTTTCATTTACATTTGACAAAGTGTACACGCAAGGATGTGATGAAGTATGTTAATGCACGCAATTACAGTCTTAATTTCTCGTCTACGGTGAGAAAAATCTTTAATTGTCCGTTAAATTTCTTAATCCTAAGAAGCAATTTATTCTCAATCGTGTATGACATGCGACGTGTTAAGTACACTTCGACACTTTGAAAAATTTATCATAAAATATATCGTGACATGAACAATTTATCTTGAAAAATCGTATACATTATATCTCGTGTGGTCTGGTATGTTGCCTTTAGGCTCTTATTGCTCTCTTTAGAGGCCTGTTGCATATTTTATTAAAATTCTAATTATTCATTTCCTTCTTTTTAACTAGTGTACACCGATCATATTATTAATCTTTTTAGTTCTAAATTTGTTCAATCTTTGATATGAAATTGTATGAAACTATATAAATCTTACTGGACATTAAATCACGTTGTACAAATATTAAAATATTATGGAAGAAAAAATATTACTAATAAAAAGCCAAGGACACTAAAGGATCAATGCAGCCCTGCTCGGATATGTGAGAAAAATGTAATTAATATTTTTAATATACGGATGAAGTTTTTATCGCAAGGTGACGTTACATATCGTCGTGGAAAGAATTGAATCCGAATCTACATACATCTCAATCCTGTTTTAAACGAGATTTTTATCATCAATCCCCCGTGATATATTTTTCTCTCAAAGACATTTCGTAATTTATTTCTCGCTTCGCGCGTATTGGAAAGTACGGCCAATTTTACGAAGCAGTGACTCGCGCGAGCGTATAGCGAAACGCGCACATATAAAATAAAAAAATACATACGCATCGACGTGTAATTATGTCAGGAAAAGTTATAGCCGCGAAATACGGTGAGTAGCGGCCGTTTCCGCGAATCGGGTTCGATAGATCGGATACCGATCGGCGCGCGAGTGTAAAGTAATCCGTTTCAAGATGCACAAGGTTACACGGCGATGTTTGTTATCGCTACCTTGTAACATATATCTTTTTACGCTCATTAGCGTTTACGCATCTGGCGAGGTGACGCTCGTTCGCTACTCACAAACGAAATGGAAACTGTCGGGGGTCATCGATAACGAGGAAATATGCCCTTAGGTGTAGAATGACGTGTACGTATCCGCGACGTTCAATATCGAAAGTTTCGCCCGTGAACGTGCAACGTGCCAATCGTCAATTAATGAGCTAATCTCTGTGCCTTATGGCGATATTGAATTTCGACTTGTACGCTGCCGGTTTCCTTTTACAAGCCCTTATGTAATACAGGAAAGAGGCAATGCGATATAATCGCGAAGGAAACTCACGTGGGCCGCGATGTTGTCGCGTGCAATAACGGGACGTCAAAAAACAGCGTACACCTCGCAGAAAATGTCAATGGATTATTCATAGATTCATGAACACAGCGGACAGAAGAAAAAACAGAATGTAACGTTCATTACGGACACGTTCCGCTGTCGCATGGGACGCGATGGTAGGGATCTTCGTTAATGGTAGGTACACGGCGGCGAGTGCCGTCTTTTAATGAGGACGTTTATATTAGAGGTGGACAATAACGATGATTACGACGGTGCCATATGCGGCATTGACAGCGTTATAACCGCCATTATTAACCATTTAATGCTGCGCAAGCAGTTTTACGGCATTTGACATTTGTCCTGCGAACACGCGTTCCCGTTCAACACGGCTCGATAATCTCGATGAAGAATATAAAGAATTTTCTTTTTCTAAAGCGAGCAGCCTTGCTCCAAATACTGCGATAACCCTTTGTCGATAATTGTATTCGCAATCGTCGCGTTAACAGACGAAAGATCATCTCGAAGATCGTATTTGTTACATTCCTAGAAGATTCAAACGACAAACTCTTGCACGATGACAACGTAATTATCCGGGAGTAATGATGGAAATGAAGAGTAGCACCGCCTTAAAAGATTGCGACGACGCGATTAATGGGGGTATCGCGTCCGCCGAGTGTGGATTTCCATAATGTCCGACATATACAACGATATCAAACTTAATGTCGTACCTTAATCACACAGACACCAAGAACATTCCGAGCCAAATTTCTCCGCGTGCGCGCGGATTACTCTTTTCGACAATCTATCAATGAGATGGAATACGTTTTTCTGTTCTTCTCGAACGTTACGTAAATTCAATTAACATTGTCTTGATGTCTTCATCTCTGGAAAGGTGCTAATACCTTATTTTCCGACTTTCGACGATACAGCACGGGCTCATCTCTAAAAAGTTTTAATTGCGTTTTTATAAGAGTGTAAAAAGAGACGATTGTGTGTGTGTACGTGCGTGCGTGTGCGTGTGTAATTAATATACTCAAACTAATAATTTAATATTAATAAAATATCGATTTATACTAAAACATTTTTTTAATATGTATAATTAATTAAAAATTATATATTAATAAAGTAATATTAATTAACATCAAATCGATTAACATTAAAAACTTTTAAAAAACATTAGGAATTACATATATAAATATAAACGTAAAGGGACGTGAGAATAAATGTGAATGTAGACATAATCATGTTAATTCCATAAACATATTTATCTTTACCCTTTATAGTATAAAGATAAATAAAAACATAAATTTTTTGTTTAAGCATTTAGAAGTAGAAGGTTAGGATTAAAAAGATTTTTTAATAATATGGATAATTTTTTTCGAGATTTCCTGAAAAAGTTAATATCTTACTTCAATTTCGGTCTAACAAGTATCTATTGATGTCAAAATAGGTGGCACGCGATGCCATTTTCGGAAAAAAATTAGATTTAACCTTTTAAAGACAAATTCCACATACGGAGTTCAAAATCCGTTTCAGGGTATCATGTTACATGGGCATGGCACAGGTGCGGCGCTTCGAGGCTGACCGGTGTATTGAATTCCACAAAAATTACTGACGACTCCTCACCGTAAATGTCGCCCCGTTCTCTCTCTCTCTCTCTCTCTCTCTTATTTTCTTATTCTTTCCGTTTCTTTCCGTTCCATCTCTTGCTCCCGCGCGATAAAGGATTTTTCATGAGATGTCGACTCGCGAAAAATTACACCCGTCATGACTTCGGCTTCGACGATTTCGTCATGAAATAGCGCTTTGACGTTTGACAAATGTTTCGTACACGCTAGATATTTATTTGCGCGATATTTCGAATGACATATATTTAGCTACTATTTATTTAAATAATTTTTTTAAGAGTAATCTAAAAGGGAGAAATATATAACAGACGAGGTTACTATTCTCATTATAATGATGACGTGCATTGTTACAGAATAACGACGTGCGTTCGATGCGGGTGCAATAAATCAATCGCATCGCAATTTATGCAGCTCTTGTTATTGTATTCCTAATTTGGCGCGACCGTTTATATGTGCGAGCAATGACTTACGATAAATTGGAATAATCTGTACGCGTAATTAAAGTCAATATCATTAAGTTGCGTGAAGCAAATTCAATAGGCGCATACATAAAGAACCACCACGGATCGTTAAGAAGATTTAATATCCCTCCCCGTCAGCCTTTGAACTGGCTTCTTAATGTACAATTTCCAAAGACAAGGCGAGCATTTTTCACTGGGAATGATAATCGAACGCGCATAAATAAATATACAACGTCTCTTACGATTTCTCTTTCTGCTGGTGCGTATGACTTAGCGCCTTAGCGCGGTTCAATTAAATCTTCTTTATTTCGCCCGAGAATGCGCATTAAGCAGGACGGTACGAAACACCGTATTTCATTAGAGTCGCCGTACCGGTCGGGGCGAGCGCGCGCGTCTGAAAAACCCCGAGACGCCGGAGACGAGAAAAAGAACGCGCAAACTCGTTCAAGTCTTACAACGGGCACAGTCCTTGGGCGGCGCCCGGTCGCGAAGGTAGGCCACACCGGTGCGAAGTGCACTTGATTTACGTGCGAAAATGGCCAATTAACTGGCGAACGCGACGCGTCCTCTCGAAACCGCGGAAATGTATTCAAACGGACGCGCGCGATTATCCAAGCGCGTCCACGCGCGGAAGAAAAGCGAGAGAGAGAGAGAGAGAGAGAGAAAGAGAGAGAGAGAGAGGAAGAGAGGGGAACCGCGAAAAACGGCAGAATTTCTTCGCATCTCTCCGCGCGAAGGACGAGAACGCATGCACAAAAAAAAAAAAAAAAAAACACAACGGCGGCGGACTTGACGCGCGGCGCGGCGCGGAATTCGAGAGCGCAACGAGCGGAGTTATGCAACGATCAAACCGGAATGTCGAGGTGCTCCACGCCCCCGGGAGAGACGCTGAAATTCTCTCGTCAATCTTCCTCTCCTCGCAGGAAGGACGAACGAGAGCAGAAGATGCTTTCGTGATTCCCCGTCCCGCTTTGAGTGACAGCTAGATTAAAAAATATATATACATATACGAGACGACAGATTCTTGAAGTCCATCGACAGAGATATGAATGCTCATCGTTCAATTAATCAATTAACAATAAGCATTTTGTATGTCCGTCCCGACCAAGATGTCTCTAACAGCTGCACGCAATGTGAGACTAATCGGCTGACACTTGCGCCTTAGTATTGAGGAAAGTGTGGGAATTGACGCTTCGCGTACGCGACATTTTCCCAGTTCCTGGTGATGCAACAGTAAAGATAATACAATCATCCCGCACGTGTTAAAACACTTATGCTAAAACAAAAACCGATTGCGACATCTGGGACATTTGCAGGAAAGATGTTGAAACTGGAAACGGGAGATGAATCTCAATTCGATAAAAATCGCGTCACGCGATACGAATTATTGGAGCTCCTCGCGCGCCGGGGCGTACGTAAAAGCAGATTTCATCCGTCAGGGCGATAAAACGATCTTCACGACTTGCTAAAGTTCATCGTTATCTAAGAGTCTTCTCACTTAAATGCACGTAAGACGCGCTAAATTTTCACCGACGGTACCCTCGCGCAACCAATATATATGTAGAGTAATGTTTGCCGTAACGTTTGACGACAGATAAACGACGTGCGTTCGCAGATGGAGGACATGCGGGCGAGAGAGTAGAACTCTCTGCAATCGGCATAGCATTATCGCTTACGCAATCGGAGCTTCACGTCGATTTACGTTTGGTTTCAGATCGAGACGACGGCGGTGGCGACGACAACAACAACGGCGGTGGCTGCAGCCAACCCGCTTTCCTGGCATATCCCAAGGCCGTCCTTGGTCGGGCGCAGCGAGAGGGACAGCGAAAATGGAAGCTGGGCTCATCACTTGCATCCGAACTCCCCCTCGAGAGGGTCAACGTCGTCTCAAGGATCCACCGCCAGCACACACGTAAAAATTTCGTCCGGTTAACACGCGACCGCTCGCGCGGGAATATTGAAATCGGTTGCTGATTTTAAATTGAAATTAAGAGACACGCCTCTCGATCGCGAAATTAAAGACCTGGAATTAAAATTCCGATGGAAATTCTGCAAAAGCCGACTTCGTCGGGTCCCCCCGTTTGACGGATATCAATGATATAAAATTCTAGAGAATAATTTAAACCACGCGCTGAAAGAGGTCTTGGCATCAAAATGACCAGCTTTCTATGTTACGTATAAAAAAAATCTGAGAGCGCCGAGTTTTCAGATACTTCATATAAAATCGTAATCACATAATTCTATATCCTGTTTACAGAGCGCCGCGTCGGGAACGTTGCTGCTCACGGCTGCGAATCTGGCGAACCTCGCGGCCATACATCCGCCCACGGTGACGGCGCCGAAGCAGATGGACACCGCCTCGGTGGCCAGCAGCACTCACTTCACGGTGGTGAACGGCCTCGGCAGACCGGCCACCGTCTACAGGAAGTCCTGGTGCGCGCGAAATCAGCTCACCGTACTCGTGTGCACCATGAGCTTTCTGTTCATGGTCGGTCTGCTCGCCGGGATCCTCTACATGGAAAGTGAGTATCTTCTGGCGCAGCAGCCGCGCCAACTGTTGCCACATCCACTCCGTTTCGACATCTCGCGTCGCGGATTCACCGTTCGCGCGAATTTCCTCCCCGCTGATGCGTTCGCCTCTGATTGCAGTGAGGGCTCGCGACAAGTACAACTAGGCCGAGGGCAGGAGCGAGGAGGGGCAGGAGGAAACGGCGACGACACGTGACCGTTAATGATGATCATCGTGATAGAAGCGGGCGACGAAGAAAACTACTACTACGGAAAGAGAATGGAGTCGCGGGGAAAATTCTCTTCTCCATGCGGACGAAGAGAAAAAGAGAGAGAGAGAGAGAAAGAGAGAAGGAGAAAACGCACGATTCGCAGTCACGATATTAATTTAACTTGCTCGTATATATTTATGCGTACATGTATACATCATCTGTGTTGTAAGCCGTTCGGAGACCGCTGCTCTCGGTCAGCAGCAGACGTTCCCGACGACGGCGGCGGTTAGAATCTTAAGTGTCTATTGTATTGCACCGTGACAAAAGTGTGGTACGTGAAAAACCGAGTAATTACATTTGTGTAATGAGTAACATACTGTTGAGGATTATAGACAGACGAGACGTCCCCACGAGATGGGATTTAGCCCTGCGTATATTTATAATGCTGGATCTTAAAACGCGGATCCCCCGGATCGCGTCGCGAGACACGATCCGGCGAATAGCGTAACATATTAATGCTAGTTAATAACTTCTTACCGCGTAGCGCGTGTCATGTAGAGCAGAAGTTTAACTTTCTCTAAAATTTCTTCACTCTGTTTTACGTGTGGTTGTGACACTTCTCTGCACGCCGCATACCTTTTTTTTTTCGCATAGAAAGAGAGAGAGAAATATGTATGTGGTAAGGAGTTACGGACGAATTAGTGACACACAAAGTGGTTCACGATTGCTCTAAATAGAACGTTCACTTTTAGAGACGCTTCTCCTACTTAAGTTCTCAACCGATTTACCGTTCGTCGTAAATCGCGTCGACATTGTCGAGAGCCGACAAGAGAAAAAGAGAGAGGAGGGAGAAGAGAGGAGATAAAATATCGACGATAAAACATCACTGGTGTGTGTCACTAATCCTAATCGTCCAACGAAATCTCGAATCACGATAGTATTTTGAATAACGAGTAACGACGGACAGTTTGAAGCAATTGACGAGATGGGATCAAGATAGCAAACATCTACCTTAGGGCCTGTAATTTAATGTCTACTAACAAGCTACCTTAATCGCACTTGGATTTCCGTCGAATTGTTATTCCGGGAGCAAATGTAAGAGCGGAAGAGCAATGAAGGGCGGTCGCGTTGATCGCTCTTCGCGTCTGTGATATTACTTGCGTATTAATCGTCGATTGAACAAGAAACTGTCAAACATATTAAAACGCCGTTTCATTTCAACCCGCCCTTTGCAGCATATCGATGTGTTGTTAGCAATAATAGTGGAGGACGATACGATGTCGTGATGGGCTAAGTATCTTAATGTACTGCTTTTATTTCTTTATTTTCATTCTATGTTTTCGATGATAAATCAACTGCTATCATTGGAATAAATTAAAATAAAATTGCTCTGCAGTTAGGCAATAATAGAGAGAAAATTAATAATTTAAAAATGTTTTAAGATTTACCTTTAAAAAAGTAAACTTTTTAAAAATAATTTTTATATAGAAGGATTAGGAAAAGTTTTCTAATCTTTATGAATTTTCTTTAAAATGACGATGTTCCACGCCACATGCGTAATTGATCGTATAAAATATAACACAAACTTGCAAAACAGCTGTTATTTCAGGCTAAATTAAAGTTAAATTGTTCTGTGTGTACAAATAAGAAAAAAATTAATATTTAAAAGTATTTCAAATATTACTTCACTTTTAAAAGTTAGAACTTTTAAAAATAATTTTTATATAAAAGAATTAGGAAAAAAGATTCTTAATAAGTCTCCATAAGTTTTCTTTAATACAATGTTTCGACACCACATGTGTAATTAATCATATGTAAAATATGATATAAAGTTTATATCATATTTTATATTATAAATAACTTACCTCCACTTCTCCAAGAGTTTGGGTCCATCTGTAATTCGGCATATCTGCACCATTACCACTGTTAGGCTTCAGTTTGTTTTTCTCCTTTTCATCTTCTTCCTCATCCGATGCGTTGTCATTCTTAGAATCAGTACTTTCAGGTTCATCTTTCTTAGCGTTGTTATCACTATCATTGCTAGATCCCGCGACAGGATCATTTGCTAACTTCTGCGTGACAAAATAATTAATTGAATATTATAATTTGTAGTAATTTCCATATCTTAAAGAAATCAAGCATTAATTGCAGCTGAAATTACACTATGCATAATGACACAAAGTGTTGGTATTATTGCTTTTGTCTATAAACTATAATATAGGATAACCTTCAGTATACACAAGGATGTTTTCTTGTGTACAATACAAAACATACTATAATGTAAGATAATCTTCAGTATACACAAGTATGTTTTCTTGTTTACAATACAAAACATACATTTTATAATTTCAGCTTAACAAAATAAAAGTTAGAATACATATTTCACTATACTAATAATACCTTGTTGTCTAGTTCTTTTTGTAATTTGACGGCTTGTTCGTCGGTTAATTCAACTATTCTAGAATCGTTATCTATTTTTTCCTCCTCTGGTTGTTCCTCCTTTCTCTTTTTCTCGAGTCTTTCCTTACGCCTTCGCTCTTGCTCAGCTCTTTCTGCTTTCTCAGAGGCAGCCTTGGCGAGAGCGCCAGCTTCATGTTTCTTGAATTTGCTCATGACAAGCTGCACAGAGGAAAGCAAACCTGGTCAACTTAAAACTTTCCAAAATGATAATTCTAAGGAGACAATCTTGTGTTACTTTTTATACACGCAGTTACCTTTTCAGCTGCCCCTTCGCCACCACCGGTATAAAAATCTGTTTTTCTCGCCAAGAAACTGAAGATAGTGTCCAGCAACTGAAAGAAAAAAAATAACATTCGCGTATCTCGTGGACGCAAAGTCATGAAACGCAAATTACTCATCGCATGAGTTAACCTCAACCGGAACGATCTGTACTTACGTCCTGCACACCACCTTCGTGTTGCTGTGCCAGTGCCAGCAACATTCCATCGAATTGATCCTCGGTCTTCGTCATTGTTCCTCGATATTCGTGTGATATCACAATTCACTTTGCGAGAAAAAAGCCGCACGTTTGGTATCGCTAGACGTAGCAACGAAGCTTTGTTGCTAAATCCCAACACCACGTTGATTCGAATGATCTCGAATTATCGACCGGATTATGGCGCGACCAGTTGAGCGATACGACTAACGCGCTCTGACGGCAGATCGACGGAAAAATCTCGAGTCAGTTATCGACTATTAATATAAGCATTTTTTAAGATAAAAAAGTAAAATAATTAATTGCAAAAGACAATTCTCTTGATAACCTTGAAATTGAAAAATAATTCCAAGATATAATTTTTGAATATAACTTGAATAAAAAAGATTGTAAAAGATAATTGCATATTCTTCGATAATCATCGGTTGCTAAACAATTTAAAAATATGTATATATACATATATATGTATATATTTTTTTTATAAATATATGTTAATATTCATATACTTCAAATAAACTAAATATACATATTAAAAAATTATGTGTACAACAGTATATTCTCATTAATCAATACATTTTTATGGTTTATTTATTTTATTATTACTTCTGTTAGTGTAATAATAAAATTTAAAAAATAATGACAATCATTTTGATTTCTTAAATAAATACTTCTAGTATTTTTTAAATGATTTGAGTATAATTTTTTGCAATTCTAATTTAGTTGTTTTGTAGATAAATAAAATAGATAAATAAAGTTTGTTTTTATTTACAAAACATCTACTATCTGCATTGCAAACTTTGCATAAATTATCTTAAATACTTAAAATACTTATATAAATACTTATATTAAAAAATTCAAATTTGTGTTATTATTTCTTAATACCATAATTTCCATTGGAGCACACTTTTACGTTTTTATAATTATTGCCGTCAATATAGATCAATTTAAAAATCGCAAGTTAATTTACTTTTTATTTTTTTTCAATTCTTAAAATTAGAAAAAAAGTAAAAAATAAGTTTGAGATCAAGATTAATCCACGTCAATAAAAATGTTATGTAAGATTATACACTTATAAGATTATTTAAATTTATTGCACTCATAAACTACGAATATTATCGTAAATATCATAAATATTATTAATTTTCACATTCGTGTCAATGGATAATTGCTGTGCAATCTAGGTATAATAAAATTTGTGAAAATTCTAATATAATAAATTTAGAAATCACATTTTAAATTATATTTATGCAATCTAAAATTTATAGAAATTTTATATCCAATTATATGTAAAAAAAGAATATTGTTAAACTTAATTATTTAATTAATCTCGCACTCTACTCCATTATTTCATTAAATTCCAACTCGATTAAATTACTGTGCTTTATAATTTAATAAAATCATTATACTTCCATTGAATAAAATCGCTTTATGACATTAGGAATCACATCTTATTATTAATGCGTTATGATTTTCATAACGCATTAATAATAAATCATTACATTCCTATTATCTTTCTTCCTAGATTTATCGACAACATTTTTATGAATAACGTTGAAAATCTCTCCTGTCAGAATTGTATAAAGAAATATTTGTTATTGAACATTTCTAAACGTTTCACTTGCAAGTTTACGACTTGCTTACACGGGATTTTTCGTGCTGATTATTTCGTCGAAATCAGATAAAGAGCGATCCGGGTTGTTTAGACTTATTGTTAGTATCGCCCGAGCGCTCGCACGACGAGGGGATGAGTAGAGGGCGACGCGGAGGAAAGGAGAGGGGGGGATACGACGCGGTCTTGCCGGCAATTCCGGGAAACGTGTAGCAAAACAACATGCGATGGAAAAACCCAAGAAATCGGATCGAACAAAAAGTAACATGCGGAGACTCACCGATAGCTGAACGCAAGTCGCTCCACTTTAATCGATTAATCCTCGATAAATCCATTTAATCCATTTGCTCCTCGATTCGTGCTCGATACACACTTTTATTACACTATTTTTTTTTTTTTACCTTTATACACTGATTTTCACGCACTGAGATTTTCACACTTGCGACGTCGTACCTTCGTATTATATCCACAAGGGTCCTTTCACTATTCGTCCGCTGCGATTAATCCACAAGGATGATGCTCCATGCCAGTGCTTCTTCCTCGATTTCCGGCACTCGCGACTCGATCCCAATCGCAAGTATCTCAGGAGATTCCGAGCAATCATGGCGGACGCGACCGTTATGCAAATCACGTAGCGAAGGTGGCCCGCACCTGTCGATCGACTGAGCCGTGGAGACGATTACTCCGGCGGTTCCTTCCGCTCCTCTCCTTCGATATCCGATACCGAATAGCACGCTCACGCCAGTTTGTTTCCAAACCTCGGAACGGAGCATCTCCCGAGATACGCGGGACGAGTTCATTACGCAGAGAACGGACGCGGGACGGACGAGGGACGGACGACGCGACGCTGATCGCCAATGTTCGAGATACACGCCGATCGCGGTCGCGGGAATCGTTTTGTTGCATCGCGACGATCGTCCGTCGTTGAATTCAGCGATATGGACACAGGTCGTACGCGAAATTCGACCGGGACGGGGCGGGAAGACGAGTAATCACACGAGACGATCGACTCCTTGACTACGCACGGACGGAGCACGACGCTAACTGACCGTTACTTACGATATTTCGGTCACGTGACCGTCCAATTTCGCGCTTTCCGCGGGAAATTTCTAACGCCGCGACTTCTTTTTTCTCTTAGATTTTTAAATTAGAATATTAATATCATAAAAACGTTTGAATTGCTGCTGTTTTATTTTCCTGCAGTCTCTCTTCTCTTTTCTCCATTATTAATATATTATTTTATTCTGTTTTTACTTTTTACTTTTTATTTTTTATCATGTTATTTCTTCTGTATGCGTGCTATTATTTTAACTGTATATTATTTTAGCAAATATTTTATGATACTATCTCATCTGTAGTTCCATCTTCTGATCGATCGTGTAATTTTACGTGTAAAAATTTTTATTTTATTAATATTATAAAACTTATATTATATCATAAAAATTCTTGTTAATATTACATTGAAAAGAATTATATTCGTATAAAATGTGAAAAATTTTACCTAAAATTATGACTGATTGATCTTATATATATATATGAATTAAATAATTATTTATGTGCTATAAATTCAGAGATAGGAATAAAAAAAACAAATTAATTACACTGAGAAAAAGATATCTAAAAGTATATTTACAAAAATAGAAATTTATTTCATTATAAATTGGCAAAGTAAAATGTTATTTCTATCTATAAAAAAAATATTCTTTAAAATAAACCAATAAAAAAATAAATTATATTTCATAGAAATGTGTACATTTCATCCACTGAGAAAAAAAGTAATTGATTCAACAAAACGTTTAGTTGCGGGCTGCCAACAAAAGATATACTTAAAATAATGATATTTGCTGTTAGTGCAAGTGCAATAACGTTGATAGGACTATGTATTTATTTAGTAATACCATATATTGTTGTATTAAATATATCTTTTGTTGGCAGCCCGCAACTAAAAAATTTTGTTGAACCAATTACTTTTTTTTCTCAGTGTCATAATCAAAATATTTTATAACCAATAAATATCGAAGAAAATATCATAAGTAACATTTGCTTTTTTTTCTTATTGCTCGATAGACTCGTTTAAATGTAATACAAAACTTGTGTATAAAACTGTTTATAACAATTAAGAAAATGTGGATGCACACGTACACAAATATTTACTAAATATAAAATCTTAACAGTTTATTTTCATAATGTGTTTAAATATTGCTGTAATGTTATTATAAAATCGTATTGTATCAGTGACGCTGTAAGAACGTTTTTAAACACATTGCATTGCAGTCTGCAAGATCGCAATGATGATACAAAGTCTTTTGCCACACGGAATTCGATCGAAAAAGAAAGAGCTTGAAATGTGCGCTTTATCGAAACGTATCTCTAGAAATATTATTTTCTACCATCTCTCTTTCTCTCTCTTTCTCGAGTATTAGAATGCACAGTGCGGAACGTTTCATACCAATCCTCCGTCGCTGCTAGATATTACATTGAAGTTGTATTTGTAAAATAAACGATATTTCTCTCCCGATGTCGATCGAACTATCTCATAGATCGTGAAAACGCGAGATAGAAAGCACTATTGCGTTTTGACAATCTCAATTGGCAATTATAAAACAATCTGACTCTACGTTGTTTTACATCTTGCGATATCGCACTGCATCTCGCGATATGTTCTCAAGCGTGTGTTGATTTGCACGCTCCTGAGAGCGTAACATCCGTTTCCATCCATTTAGGTTATAAATCGCTTTGAACATTTTCTCCTCTGAATCGTGCAAACGCGAACCGACGGTATGGCGTTCGACAGGACGGAGAGATTCACGAAAGTGGCCGCGCCGACTCCCGCCCGGGTGGGCCCGGGGACCTACGATGTATCGGTGCCATCAAAGCCAGCCCGAGACCCGAGTAAGTAACTTGCGATGCGCAGCATCCGCGAGCTCTCCCGTGAAACTTACATTCGTGCATGCCATTACGTTACACGCGGGCTCTATGTTTCCACAGACAACGCTTATCCATTTTTGAGCGGAGCCAGCAGGCAGACACTCGGCATACCAAAAGACGCGCATAAGTTTCCGGGTCCTGGCTCGTACAATATAGAGGCGCCGCGGAAACGTATACCAGAACGTGCACTTTCCCTATTCATGCCTCATTTATTTGCAATTCTCCCGCATATCGGCATACACTCGGATATACATACATATATGATGTATATGTATATATTTGATATTCTCTGAGATTTGTTAATTTACAGGGGGGAGTCAGTCTTGATTACACCGACGTTAGATTTAAGGAAAAGATACGTGACGGATCAAAGTACGATTTGTTTAAAGACACTCCACGAAAAATAGAATCTCGCCCGAGCACTTGGCGTGGCTCAGCAGGCAAAGTACTTTCCTCATTTAAGTATGTAGCTAATTCACATTGGTCGTATCGTTAAAAAAAATTGCATATTATCTTCTGATATTTAGCTTCAACGTACGATCAAATATCATTTCTGTTTTCAATTATGGTATTAATTAATTTAATGTATCTGCTGCAGCTATGGCTGATCCGTCCGCCGCGACCGTTCGCAACAGGACTTTCCGTTCCTTCGAAACGTGACTTTGGCGGATACGATTACGACGAGCGAGGCGTACTTGTAAAAGTTCCTCCGGTCATCGAGCACAAGCCAGCCGATTTCTACGATGTTCCTCGGGGGGTATGGATATAAGACGCCGTGTCTCCCGTTTGTGAAATACATCGCGAACGATTATTTATACCGCAGGAAACAAACTTTACCGCGCTGAAATACAAAGGGAACTTTTGGAGCAGAATGAAGGGTAGAGATGACGAACGGACTTCCGTGACCCCGGGTCCCGGAGACTACGAGCACGAAACAAAGAAAAGTCCCACCCAAATCCAGGAGGAGAGAACTAGGGAAGCGAAAAGAGCCGCCGCTAAGCAGCCGCGTTTCTTGGAAGCTTTGTACCAGCAAAAATTACGCCAAGTAATTTTAAGAACATGCTTTGTAACTTTCGCAGTCGCCGGTTCTTTCGTGAAAACTCCGGGAGCCGGGAGAGACTGCCTTTGTATATGATGCGAATCGCCTTATGGAAATTTGCCTTTCCACAAAGAACTTTCCAGCTCCCAATCATTACGGCCTACCAAAAAGCGTGTTCGATAAGCACAAACGTATTGCGTGCAAATGTGACCCTTTTAAACGGGTAAAACGCCCGCCATTCAGTCAAACTGCGAAGGTACGTTTCCACATGTTCGTTCTGATTATTATATAACGCAATTACAATTTATTCTCCCTTTTTTTTTTCAAGAAATTTGAAATTCAATTGGATACACCTGGTCCTGGAGCATACGAAATTATAGTTCCGCAAATTTGTTACGGTTCTATTCTTCGCGCACCTTTTGGCGCTTTCGATAATCGTTTCAAACGAACTATCGACGTGATAACACCAGGTATGTGTTATGCAAATAAATGTTCCGCACAATTTACATTAAAATTACATAAATTTATATCGCAGGGCCCGCAGATTATTACACGCAAGTCGGAACTTTAGCTTTTGAATCTGCAAAGCGTTTCAAAAATAAACGCGAAAAACGTTTTGATTACTTAAAATTTTGTGAAACACTGACATCGATAAGCGACCATGAATATACGATAACCGATAAATTTAAAGTAGCAAAAGGAGTAAGTGAAATAAAATATCCGGTATATCATGCAGTCTTCAAATCAAGAGTGGATAGATTTCCGAAACTTCCAAGAAATGTGAGTATAAGAGATTTTTATACTTAACATAGCGTATCTATTATTTATAATATATATCTAATTAATTTAATTAAAGTTACATTCTCTACGCTCAATTAATACTTTGCTGACCAAAAGCTTGTTTTAATCTTATGCTAATTTTATGTCATTTTATCGGTATACTGCAACGAAAATGTATGTACAATCAGTTTAGTGCTCTAAGAGGTGTCAGCATCGCTATAAAAACATGATATTGTAACATAATAAATTTTATAAATTTATTTACAAATCAAATTTGATACTATAACTTCTCGCACAAACATTCTAAAAATTACAAAAGCGAAATAATACATTAAGAATAATTTTTATAAATTATTGTTTCGTTTTAATAATGATAAAGTTAGTTATTCATATAATAAATAAGTCACTTTTTCAAATTAACATCAAAGACTTCCAGTCCTCTGTTTTGAAAAGTCCAGAATAAAATCATGTTTAAAAAATTACACAAAACATATTCTATTTTTTATATATATATATATCTTATATTTCTCGTAATAAATTAAGTAAATTAAATCCAATTTAATTACTGCATTAAAGTAGTCAAAGCTCCTGCAAAGTACTAAAAGCATAATGATTAAGACGGCTCTAAGAAACTTCGCGCTAGTAGTCGCAATAAGTCTGTGGTCAGACCGAGCGTCCGAAGATTCTTTCGGGTTGCTCGGGAATCTGTGGGCTCGGTGGAGCCGAGTAATCCGGGAAGCGCAAGGTAATCAGGAGAGCTGGAGACGAAATTAATGGCAGCGGATCGAACCGATGCATCTGTACCCGGGGCGATTCGGGGCTAGGATCCAATCTGGCCGTTAATCGAGAGCGTCGGGACGAGATTCGATGCCGCAGCCCGTAGATAGGCCAGGATAGAGTCGTCAGTGCCAAGCGACTTGCTGCTGATTCCACTACGTATTTCGACGAGTTCGTGCAGTTTAAATTAGCTGGTTGTCTCACTTAAACAATCGAAACAGCGCAAAATTGTCATTGTGAAAATTGATGATGCAAGCGGATGTACAATGCCGACTGCTGAATTAACGTTGTTTAGCAGCCCCGATAGTTTTTTGCGGAATGAATTTTAATTACTTTGTAATGACTGACAGTCGATATCCTTCTATTCGAATATTTTCTCATTGACGACAATAATGTCTCAATTCGAGAAAGTTATATTTACATAACGTAGGGAAGAATGGTGACCGTGTAGGCCGGAAATGACATTTTGCTGCGCTCTGCAGGTCATTTCCACGCAAAGGCACGTGGCCGATGTTGTCCAGAGAAATCACTTTCGGCTCGTTGAGCTGGAAATTCCAGCCAATCCCTGCATGGTGTCTCTGTCGCTATAATGCGAATTGCGGGTAACCGGAAACATCGGCGCTTAGGTTTGTGCACGAATTTGCACATTCTAAATGATTAAACTATGAAGGAGAGGAAAGCGAATTTCTCTTTCTCTTAAATCTTCTAATTTTCAGACAGGACTAACACGCTTCGGAATATAAAAATACAAATACTTACGAAATAAATTTGGAGTAATTTTATTAAAATAAGATCAAGTGATAGGTCAATATTCATTTTGATTAAATCGTGTCCTGTTCAATTTTGATAGGGAGATATACCGGATCCAGGTGCTTACGAAGCTTTATCAGCCTTCAAAGCTAATCGTGATAGATGCGATTTCCTTTGTCGACGATTAGCTCCACCCTTCGACTCACGCGCCAGTCGGTTTCCGATTATACCAGAAGCCGATTTTCATGTACCAGGTATAAAGTGAAGTAAATGTAAAAAAAATCGTCTGAGAAGCTTTTTCATTATTGCCATTGCGTGCACAGGTCCAGCACACTACGATCTCAGGGGAGATATATCAAAGAACGTGAAGAATGGCGTGATATATTCCGCTCCTCGTGAAAAAAAGAAAGATATCAAAAGACCAGGGCCATTGCATTATCACGTAAGATTCTTTCGATTTATCGACGGCATATTTTATGGAATATTTATTACTAAAGTTCTATCTTATTACACATACATAAGTAAAAGTTGTGTAATAAGTAAAAATTGTATTAACTTAGAAAACATTAGGGATTTTTAAAAATTTCTAGATAAATAATAGCAAAAGTTATGTAATATATTTTTTTTATGTCAATACATAGATCATATAAACCATTATGTAATTACATACGTCTTCTTTTATGAGTTTTATATTAGTGCAGTATTGTACATCGAGAAATTTATTTAATGACAAGCGAGCGATCGGCTTCGATCGATTACAATTTTTAATCTCCCGAGTAGAAGCATTCGATAGTATTTACTTAGTTATAACATGGCAGGATATTGCGTGCTTACAGCATATGAGAGTAATACCGGATGCTTCAGATGGTGATGTATGAGACACAGTTATGTACCATGAGATGGCTAGCATCCTGCATTATTCTGTCTGCTGTATTTTCGTTATACCTGTGCGTAAAGTGGCTTCGTAAATCGCAGATATTAGAAAAATAAAGATTCTTTTATTACAAATATTTAGTGTACCATTTTAAGAAATATACGCAATTAATTATATCAATACTATTAAATTATTAAATATCTATTGATTCAATATTAATTACAAGTAAATTTGTTAAATATTAATTAGGTAAAGTCAGTTAAATATATGTTTAATTAATTAATAATTTTTATATAGATACATCCATACATCGCGTCGACCGTTCTAAAAAAATCATTTAATGTTACTCTTGGTAAACCGAAATTTATAAAAAGCGTTAATAAGATCCAAACTCCTTGGCATTATCGACGATCGAAGAAATCTCTTCGTTGGTTCGTTATACCCCGCGAAAGGTATCAACATTGTCTCTTTGATTCTTATTAATTGACAAATTAATAAAATATATTTCGTAAACTTTCAAATAAAAGAATTTTAAATACAATTATTAAGAATGTGTTTAATCTTTTCTGAAACTCTTTTTGTCTTTCCAAAACGTTTACATTCTTAACATAGGTAAATAAATTGTAAGATGTAATAAACAAAATGTAAGATGTTTTTATTATAAATAAATTACTTTACTTCTATAACTACTTAAGTTTTTATAAATAATTTATTTCTATCAAATATATATGTAGAACAAATGTAAAATTTTCATAAATTTTAAACAAAGAAAAGAGCTTGCGATGTAATAAAATCTACCTTTAAGGAAGATCATACTGAAATCAATACAACGAAATGCTCAGTAAAAAGATGTTCACTGAACTGTAATAGCTGAGTGTAATGACACGTGAAGAAAGACAAATGTTTTCCAAATATAAGATTATGCAGTTGAAATTCTTATAACTGTACTTATCACTACAATATCAAAGATACGAGTAGATTAAAATTTAATGTTTTTCAATAAACTTCGATAAGTTCTAATGTTTGATACATTAAATGTTTACGATCACTGCAAACAAATAATATTATATTAAATTTTTTTTTAATTTAAAAGAATATAAAAATATAGAGAAACATTTCTAAACTTTAAAATTTTACATTAAAATTAAAAAAGTTACCAATTCTAAATTAAAATAACTTAAAATTGTTAAAATGTGCATCTATAAATGACTAAAATTATTAATTGTTTTTTATTTAAAAATACATGACATCAAGAAATAAATAATGTTTTAGTATAATTAAGTTGTATGTTTTTTTAAAATATATGCCATAAAATATATATTTAGGAAATACATAAACCGCTAATACTGTTTCAAATTGTAATCAGTAATTTATAGGCAAATGATAATCCATTTGGGATTACATGACGTACGGGAATCTAGTTATCAACTAACGCAATACCATCTGACACATATCATAAATACAAGAATACTCAATCGACAACAAATCTAAGAGCAATTATTAATGCTGAATAAAAAAAGTGTACTATGTGTAATACTAAGACAGAGAAAAGAAGATATTTTTCTATTCTTTTTTAAATATATTTAAAAGTTCTTTCATATTTTTATTCATAATATTTCAAAAAAGTTACAAAAATATTTGATATTTTTTCTGCAATGTGGTAATATATAAGTATAGCGTGCTATTATCTTAATAAAAGATTTCAAATAAAAAAGTTACAATAATATAATTAACTAGAATAAAATATATACAGTTCATTATCACAATATAGCGTAATCTTTCATATCTTTTTTACAATTATTGAGTAATTACATTAATATGCTAATGTATATCAAATTTCTTTGACAATTATGATTGTGGTATTTTTGAGCTGCTTTCAAATATATAAAGTGTAATTTCTATAGAATATTAAATAAAAGATAATCAGATAATGCAAGCAGCATACTTAAATTAAAAATTCCAATTTATATAACTGTATAAAATGATAGACAATCTTCCAACGTTTAAATCCTTAACTTATTATTTCTGCATATTCTTTTTGCACACAAAAGACATATCGATATTTATTTCTTAATTATCAAATCAAATATTGCATAGTCACAAACGAGCCGATCAATACCTGTCTTTGATTATGCAATATATTATGCATTCACATTGAATCAATCAAGCATTGTGAATTATCTCTGTGGTCAGAATCTGCTTTTGGCTTATGTCCAGGTTTATAATATGTATGGACGTGAATTTCAACAAAAAAGTTGAGATCTAATATATTTTATAATTTCAAATTTATCAAATAGAATAAACATTTTACAATGTTTTTTAAATTTTAAATGGATTCATTCAGTAAGATATATTTGATTATTTAATAAAAGAATTTTTGTTTTAATACATAAAAAAATTTTGTTATGCTTCTTGCGTGATTCTTTAAAAAATAAGAAAAATATCCACAAAAAATATTGCTATCAAAAAGATATATGGAATATTTTAATGAGTAGTTTATTTTTTAAGGAGGCATTATAGTCTGGAGTGCAAATTATAAACCGTACTGTGTAGATTTTGAAGATACATTTTTATTAACCTTAATTTAAGAAATTTATTAAGATTACATGAAAAATGTATTAAAATACCAATAATTTAAAATATTACTTAATTTTTTACATCACATAGTATAAAAAATATAAGATATATGTTACCATAAATATAACAGCGCATTTAATTTTTTAAAATTAATAATAAACATATATCTCAAGCAACAAAAAAAATAAAGGAACAGCCTGGGAAATCGGAACTTAGAATACTTCGTTCTCATCCTAGCCAGGGCGCGCGCCACCCTTATGATATTTCCGATCGCCGTTGATAAACCCAACCGCTCGGACATTACAACAGCTTCGTTAACCGGGGGCTCAACTTTGCAAGGTTCGGCCCTTTGACATTACAGCATCCTAAGTGTGTCTCTGTCCCTTTGTATGCCGATGAACCTCAGTTGGAACGCCGCAACCGGTAACAACGTGTGGTGCCTAAGCCACCAGAGAGAGCTAACTACTCTCGAATTCGGCATGTGTGCCTTCCGCATTGTCGCGTCGACGAAATAGAAAGATTCTCCACCCGTGTGTGTGAGCCACGACGGATCGACCCCTTGTGTGTGTGCGTGTGTCTCGGTCCTCTGGGTATGGGCTGCCTTCCCTTTTGAACTAGGCGATGGAAAAATCGGCGTCGGCTGGATTTGAACTCGGGATCCTTCGTTCCGATGGCTAGCACTCTCACCGCTACCCCACGACTGCTCCACTGCTTAGATACTTATTTTGACGGCCTATAAACACCTAATAGGATCCTATATGCCTATAGTACATATTCTTATTTATATATATATTCTTATATATTCATATATAAGAATATTAATATATATTCTGTATTTTATTTATAAATATTATATTTACCTTAATAAAATATAATTAATGTAAATAAAAAAATTTTAATTTAATGAAATGCATTATCTATGTTCTTTGTAGAAATAAATTGTTATTAATTATATATTTTACGAATACAATTTTTCAAAAAATTTAAAAAATAAAAAAAGATTTTGCGAGAAGGCTAATTGTTTTTGCTATGCTCGAGAAAAGTAGAATAGATCATTTCTAATAATTTTTGAAACTAGAAATCTGGTGGTTCTTAAAGTTAAAATTACATCACATATATAACAGAAAGACATAAAAAATTTAATTTAATTCGGGAAAATGCGCGATGTCGCAATTATTCGCGAGACAAATCGCTACGCTACAAGTATCGGTGATAAACAATATAATACATCATATTATATTTTGATATTAATAATGTTGAATATCTTATAAAAAATTCTATATTTAATAGCAAAAATATCAGATGCAATGGAATTTTCTCGAGTTCTTGCACAACATGCTCGAATCGGGTTCTTCTAGCTCATATACATATATGCGTTATCTTTTACAGACATATTGTAAGAATAGACCGAGTGTGTAACGCGAAACCTTCACGTAAAAAGAGATGAAAGACAGTTGACAATAAGGCTAGTGGCATATAGAAAAAATTAAATAATAAGACAAACAGTAAGAAAATCAACATTTTTGTTTGCTTATTTTTCGATTGATTATCAGCATATTCGCCTACTGGCTGCTTAAGTTTTTCTATGTGTTTAGCTTGAAAGAAAACGAGAGCGAGAGAGAAAGAGAGAGAGAGAGAGAGAGGAGAGAAGAAAGAGCGAGGAATTCATGTGACAATCACGCATATAGAAAGAGAGACAGGGAGCAAGAGAGAGAGAGAAAGAGAGAAAATACGGCAAATGTTTTCTGTTTTTTCTACCTGATCTTCACTACTTAACATGCTCGGTCCTATTCTTGTTTATGTTTGTGTCTGTGATTTTCCTTTTGCGTCTTTTTGCGATTTTTTCATTATTAATTTATTAAGGTTTAAGGTAAGGCTTGCTGCCTTTAGAAAAAAGAATTGGAAAGACCAGGACATAAAAAACATTTGACACAAAATGCACATTACAAAAATCAATTTAAAGTTAATTGTTATGAATTATTTTTGAGCAGAAACAAGGTTCATTAATTCCTATCGTTTATTATTTTTCATGTATAAACAAAAAACTATTTAAGAAAAACTTATATATATTTCTTTAATATTTTTTTCCGCAGAATCAATTGATAAATCAATTTTTCTCTTTAGATTATTTTTAACAATTTGATTCTAATAGTTAATTGCAAAATTAATTTTTATAACGTACTTTTTATATTAAAAATGTTTTCATTCTTCAGTTTTATGTCTAATTAAATTTAATAATGGATTAAATATAATATTTTTTTAAGATAATCTATATTTTTTTAATCATACGTGCAAAACATGACGTTTTACACTGTACTTTCGATACATGTAACATAGTGATATGCGTTATGAATTATTGCGACACTTATGCGTTTTAAACTGCTAATTTAAAATCAATTTTTTGTTTCTATCGTGTGACATAATTCTTATTAATCAATTGAATTTCTCCCTTTAAAATAAAACTATGAAGTAATGAAATAATACAGTTTTACTTTTATCGAGCACAAAATCAGATCTTTTTATAATATTCTTCTTTTATACTTTTTTTATATTTTTCAGCATAACTTTTAGACTGTGTCATTATAAAAAAATTAGAGTCCTCTGTTCCTTATATGTATATATCAAATTGAAAACAATCTATAAATAAAGCATGATCCGTCGGATTATATGATGATTTATGCAAATCTAAAACTAATAGGGAAGGAGATGTAGTGAATGATTTTTATCGTAAATACAAAGAGGATCTGCGTCGGACAAGAAACATAGATCCTCTTTGCATCTGCATGTTTTGAACATCTCTTAATACCTTCCAGCTACTGTCTTTCTTTTTCTTCAAGTAAGCGGGAAAAGATTCGATTCGTAGGGATAAAACAAGAACTCCAACTACATTTGAATTATATAAATAATTTACTATGTAATTTCAGTAAAATAATACAAAAATAATACAAATATAATTGTTTTAATTTTATAATTTATGTGACTAAAAAAGTGTTATGTTTATAAATTTATATAAAAATTATTATTTTTGAACACGATATCGGTAATTTTCATAAACTGCATACTATAATATTAAGTAGAATTTTTTGCATATATTTATATATCTTTTACAACGCTTAGTTAAACCAAGATATATTGTATTCCGTGTATTATAATATATGTAAAGAAAGAACAACATTAAGTAAAAAATAAAAATTTTTAAGTAGAGTTCAGAAAATTCAATCTCTATCTGCAAATCTATGATTTATTTTTGTAAACTGTAATTTCACCAAAAAATTATAAAAAGATTTTTAAAATATATTACCAATACCTTTATTTTCTTATTGTGAAATGTTATGTTATTATTTTTACATATAAAAATCTTTTTTATGATATTAAAATTTAATCTAATAATAATTAATATGTTATTTAATAATTATGTTTTTATAATTTAATTCAATTTAATTCAATTCTGATAAAATTTTGTCGATTCAATTCAATTTAATATCAAATGATCTTGATTTACACCTTTGCATCACAAGAACTTGTTCGCATACAGGATTGAAGTAAGTGTTATGTTAATACGGGAATATTGTAATATAATGATACTCTTCTTCTTGAGGTGTCGTGATGAAAACTAAGAAGTTTCCTCATTTGCGGACTACAATGTTTAAGGTGTCCTTGTCATGGCTAAGAATTTTACGCATGGCTTCAGAAACTTCATTAACAAAGATGCTATACGACACTATAATGACGTTATTAATGAAATTATAACGAATGACACTCACGGTTGTCCCGTTTGACTGGGATTTATCGCTCAATTTGTAACTTTTGAAGGAATTCTATTCTTAACAAAACAATTGTAAAATCACAATTATTAAAATAATAGTTGAAGTCTTCGCAGATAAAGTAGATAGAAAAAAAAAGAAATTTGATTATATTTAGAAGCATAACTTCATATACAAGCTTAAAAAAAGAACAAGTCTGAGAAAAAATATAAATTGTTTTAAGTTTTATAATTACAAAACTATAATGTTTTTGCAAATACACTTTATGCTGTCATTCTGATTCTGCTTTCCAGTGAAATTTTGGGTTACCATAAACGAAGCGAATTTGATGGCATATACTAACCGCAATATGCGTACAGTGGCAATTAATCAATTTGGCATTACAGATTATCATTGCGGTCATCATCCGTTATTAGTGTATACGAGAAAGTGTGTAACATGTATAATGAAAATTTTTGCCAGTTACAAAATGGCTTAGTACATATATTGGAATTTTATATACATATATTTCAATTTCTTTTATTGCTGATTACGAAAGAATGCATATCATAGATACTATGCAAACATACTTTTTCACACTTGGTAGAAAATTGTAACAATAGATAAATAGGAAATGTTCTTTAGATTTTCAACAAAAGCAGTGATCATTTAAAACTATAAAAAAGAAAATTTAAAATTTGTTTAAAATCTCTTTTAACGTTTTTTTTCATTTATGACTGTTTATTTATTACTGTTTTCTTTTCCAAATAAAATAATATGACTTATCAAAAATCCTATCAATTAAAACAAATAAATTTTAAAGATATTATATTTAATATATTAGCACAGTCGAAATATAAATAAAAGAAGCCTTTCAAATACGATGCTGACATTGCATTTGCTCAGTAAGCAAAAATACATACATATATGTGTATATGTGTGTGTGTATATATAATAATAATAATAATATTTATTGCTATCCCTTGCGGGGTACAAGCGGACCTCCGCTCCGCTCACAATAATTCTTCGCCTCTCTTAAACTATTATCCGCCGCTCTACTCGCATTCACATTCACACTCGCTTGAGAGAGAGAAAGAGCATTCATACCTCCACAGCCATTCACACTTGGACCTCCGCTTCCGCTGTACATTTCTTCCATTCTATTTCCTTTACATTCATTCATCCACACGCGCTCTACCTTCTTTTCTCCCCCTCCCCTCTCCCCTCCCTCCTCTTCTATCCTCCTGTCCTCTCTTAGTCTATCTAACCTCTCCATCCACCACTCTCCCTCCCCCTCCTCCCCTAATAATTCCTCCACCATCTCCTGCCAGCTTTTTTGTACCCCCCAGTCTATACACTCTTCCCAAACATGCTCCCACGTCTCCTCCCCCCATCCGCATAACCTACATGTCCTCCTCTCCTCCTCCTCCCAATATCTCCCCCCCCTCATTACTCCCCCTAACCTATACCTTGCCATCCTTTGCCATCTTTTCTCCTCCCAATTCCTTTTTAAATATTCCGGAATCCCCTCCCCTTTTACTCTCCAATACCACCCATTGTATTTTGAATCCTTGATTCCCTCCCATCTTTCCTTTCTTTGTTTTTCCCTCTCTCTCCTTACCAACTCCTCTCCTCTTAGCTTCCCTCTCTCCCTTAGCCTCTCCACCTCCTCCATCTCCCATCCCCTCTCTTTATAGAAATTTATCCTTTCTACTTCCCACCCCGACTTCGCCTTGCCCTCCCTCGCTTTCTTCTTTATCTCCATCCAACATCTCCTTGCCAGCTCTCCCCCTCCTCCCTCTTCTAACTTCTTTTCGTAACCCCATGCTCTCATTCCCGCTCTTCCCTCCAATCTATCCCTTTGCAATTCTTCTCTTATCATATATCCTGGTACACTTCTCTCTACTCCTAACATCCATCTCAAGTATCTCTCCTGCAATCTTTCTACCCCTATTCTCCTCTTCCATCCCCAAATCTCTACACCGTAACTTACCACCGACCACACCAACCTATCAAATAACCATAGCCTTCTCCCCCAGTCTCTTCCAAACCTCCTTTTCCCTATTCCCCAGATCTGTCCTAAAATAGCCGAACCTTTTTTTACTCTTTCTTCTACATGCCCATCCTGTTTTCCATTTGCCAGCAACGTGTACCCCAGGTATTTAAACCTATTTACCTCCTCTAACTTCTTTCCTTTCCATCTCCAGTTTATCTTTTTCCTTCTCCCCCCACCTCTTTTACATCTCATAATCTTTGTTTTCTCCGTATTTACTTCCAACTTCTTCCCATCCAGATAACTCTCCAATTTACCCATCATCCCTTTCATTCCCTCTTCATCCTTCGCTATTAGCACCACATCATCTGCATATGCCAGCGAATATATTTTCTTTCCCCCCAATTCAATTCCCCCCCATCCTCCTTTCTCAAATTTTTCATCTATATCCGCCAAAAGCAAGGTAAACAGGCACGGACTTAACGGGCACCCCTGTCTTACACCCCTTTCTGTCCAAAACTTTCTCCCTTCCGTTTTTCCTACCTTCACCCTACTTCCTGTCTCTTTTAGCACCTCTCCACATCTCTTGACTAGCCCCTCTCTTACTCCTCTCTTTCTCATTGCTGTCACCAAAACTTCTCTGTCTACCGAATCAAAAGCCGCCTTCATGTCTACAAATAATAAGATTAATTTCCCCCCCCTCTTCTCTAATTGCCTGTTCATCAAATAGTTCAGGACGTACACATTATCCACTGTACCCCATCCCCTTCTGAACCCCGCTTGACTCGGCGGTAAAATACTTTTCTCTTCTAACTCTATCCTTAACCTTTCTGCCAATACTGCCGTGTACACCTTATACGCCGTTTGCAATAACGTTACTCCTCTGTACTCCTCTACTTTTACTCCTTCCCCCTTTTTCACTATAGGTACTACTATTCCTTCCTTCCACCCTTCTGGCCAACCCTCTCCTTTCCATACCCTATTACATAAATTCCACAAACTAATCTCCAACTCCTCCCCTCCATATTTCCACACCTCATTCGGTATCCCATCTTCTCCCGATGCCTTCCCCACCTTCAAACCTTTCACTACTCTCCTTATCTCTTCCCTACCTATTTCCTCCTCCTCATCCTCCACCCTCTCTCCTACCCATTCCATCCTTACCCTCTCTTCCACCCCTCCCAACAACTTTCTAAAGTAGCCGTCCCATTCTTCTATTTCTATTGACTCATCCACCCTCCCTCTCTTTTTCCGCTCCTTATTTACTATCTTCCATACCTGCCCCTCCGACCTCGCCCTCGCTACCCTCCTTCTCCCACTCTTCTCTC